>NC_056732.1:1135503754-1135663754 GCF_019279795.1 Protopterus annectens | reverse complement strand
ACCTTTCTTTCTCTGTCTTTATTATCTCATTCTGCCATTGTAAATAGCATCCTTTATATTTCTTTTTAAAAACAGTCCACCATTTAGACCATTTAGCATAAAATAACCTCACAATAATGTGGTCTCTTCATAAATGTGATGCTAACTTTTTTTCTTTTTTATTCCATAACTTTTCATTTACTGTTTTCATACTTTTTCCTATTCTAATATGTCCTTTATTTTCATTTACTTCTATCCATATTGCCAAATGATCTGTAAATCCTGTTGTGATAGCCTCTCATTCTGTCATGCTTATTCTTTCTAAGATCTCAGATTTAAGTACACCTTTTCTATATATTTAGATGTTTCTCTTCCATATAATTAATTTACATATCTAATAATATCTAACATTTTTCTTACATTTATTTTTCTTTTTTGTCTCTTAGTCACAATTGAAATCTCCTGTCATTATAATATTCATATTTACTACCACATAATCTAAAATCTGTTGAAATAAATTCACCCTTTTTTTGCAAGTAATGTAAGCATATAATGCTATAATCCTATATATTTTTCTTGCCATCTTAATTCCATGATAGTCTTCTCATTGTTACCAATGCTACATCCAATATTTTTGCTGCCCTTTTGTACAATACTGCTATTCTTCAGCATCAGTCATCTCCTACATTCCATATTATATTTCCACTACATATTTTCTCTGCTTGTAGCCTTTCTTCAATTGTTATGAATCATACATCTTCCAAAACAATTATGTCTGCACCACATTTGTTACACCATTCTAAAACCTCTATCCGTCTTACTATATTCTTAATGTTCACATTTGCTGAAAGAATTCTTAAATTATTACTTTCTATTTTTTCTTAATTTATGAGAAATTATGTCCTCTTTAAGCTATTCTCCTACATCCTTTCTCTTTTAGTTGTTATCGCCTCACCCGTTTTCTTTATTCTTCTTGTTTATACTTGTACTTTAAACTTTCTTTTCCTATCCTATTTGGTTGGGAGGGTGGTCTAATGGTTAAGGTGTTTGCCTTACAAACACAGGGTGCAGGGTTTGAATCTCACAAGGGATAATTGGCTAGGCTTAAAATGGCTCGCAAGGGCAGTTAGCCTAGTACTAACCTATGAACCTATAATCTGTTACCCTTTTATCAACACATTTTTTTGCCCTTTCACTACTTACTTATGTCTTCTTCAGCATTTATTTTTGAATCTTTTACTATCTCATCTTCTTTATCTTTTCCCATATTTTTCTCTAAGTTTTCTTTTGCTTCCACATCCAACCCCTTTTCACTTTGTACCTTATCCTACCCCTTTTTTCATTCTCTTCTTTCTCATTTGTTTCATTTTTACAATCCATCCATGAGCTTCCAGTTTAATTTTATTTCTAACATTTCAGTTCACATCTTTTTGCATCATGACACATTTTCCCACATAGATAACATTTCTTTTTATCACAGTTATTTACCAAATGCAGTTCTTTTTCACAAAAAAATCATGTTTTGTTTGTCCCCAGTATTTTACCACAACCTTATGTCCTTCATCTTTTATCATATCAGGAATATGAATAATTTTTACATTTACATTTTCAGAACAACATTACAATCCCATCCACCAGTGCATATACTGCTATTATCATAAACTTTTGAAATGCCCGTTACTTCTTTACATATATTTTCTAAATATCCTTTCCAAGTCTGTCTTTCCACTTCTGTCTGAAATTGTACAAGTATTTTCTTTTGGGTCTATATTAGATCATCGAAATGGCAGAATTTCGAATGATCTAATATTGAACCCCATATCGTGAATGCTGAAAACAGCAAAGCTGCACAAAACCGAATTCTTTCCCAGGGAAAGAATTTGGTTGGCCATTGTTGTGGCTTCACTGTTTTCAGCGATGCGGTGAAAAGTTACGGGTTGGATTAAGGTAAGTGTGTGATTATGCAGACGTTCGGGTTAGGGCGTGGGTTGGGTGAGTTAGGGTTAGGGCTCGGGTCAGGTAAGTGTGCGATTGTGACAGAATTTGGGGGTGGGTTAAGTGAGTTAGGGTTAGGACGCAGGTGAAGTGAGTGTGCGATAGTGAGAATTTCAGGTTAGGGTCTGGGTTAAGGTAAGTGGATAGATAGTAGTGTATGTGCAGTGTAGTGTAGGGTTCGATGTAACTTTTAAATGTATGTGTGTGAATTGCTGATTTCTAGAGTGCTTGTGGTGTGTGTGTGTGTTTCTCGTAAAAGCAATTTTTTTCCCTGGGAAAAAATTCGCTGTTTTGCGGTTTCAATATTGTTAGGGTTCGGGTTTTGCAGTTTGATGCTATGGCATTCAATAATGAGCCGTTTCGATGATCTGATATAGACCCTTTTCTTTTTAGTCTCTCTGTTGAATGTTTAAACTACATAAACATTCCATGGATTATCATTATGTCTCCTTTCAGAGGAAACTTTTCATGTCACAACCAGTCTCAAAAATAATGTCACAAAATGTCTCTTTCTTTATTAAGATAAAAGGTCTTACCACTTGTAATTTCATTCCCAGTGGAATTATTATGTTGTCTGAAACTGCATACCTGTTCAGTACCTCACAACATATTTTCTTTTCACTTTGTCATCTGTTCTCTTCTTTCTGCTCTCTTGGCCCACTTTTCACAGTCTCTGCATATGTTTTCTTCCATCACCCTGTGTCTCTCTTTAAAATAGATTCTGAATCTTCTTTTTGATTTTTTTTTCATCATGTTTCTCCAGGAAGTGTCTCCTGCATTTTCTGTTTCACTCTGCTTGATCATCTCACTTAGCACATCATCCTGCTACCTTCCTGACTGGATGGTTGTAACAACACAATCATTGTTCACTGTATCTTCAGAATCTTCAAACAGATTAAACTGCAAAACAGCTTCAGAATCCTCCAATTCTACACCAACAGTGCTCTGCTTACAGGCATTGGCCTCTGCTTCTTCCTCCACTCTCTCCATGTTGCATGCCATCCCCCCAGCCACCACTGTACTAGGAACTGGACATGCATGCTCACTTCATAACTCCAGAGTTATGAATAGGGGAAGTTGTACCACATCCTGGATTAATTTCTCCTATAGTATAAATACCAACTCAGGTCTCCCCTGAAAAGAGGCTATTTACCTAATGGATCCAAATCAGTCAACAAAGGATAATAAAATAAAAATAATAAAAAAAATTACTGCACATGGATGCCTCTGAGTTGGGCATAATCATGTCTTAGACAATAGATGGGGTGAGCATCCCATCAAGTAGAGAAGCAATACTGAGATGTGTTATTTAGCCAGAGAAACAGACAGACTGGGAATGCAATGCTATAAAATGCACCCCACCACCTTAAAGTACTACTTATTAGTAGGGAATTTGGCACAATCACTAACAATGCTCCTCTACAATGGATGTACTGTCAGTTTGATTGCAACCCAAAATTACCTAGATGGGCTTTGACCTGCAAGTCTTGTAATGTTAAATTCCATTATCACCTTGTCCACAGTCTCTGGAATGTGAATGGGCTGCCTTGGGCTTATATTCCATATGACAGTTCTAGAACCAGTGGTTCTATACTGGGGGAATTCATGTGACATTGTCACTGCTGAGCCTTGGCTGCCTGTATATTCAGGTGGTGTTGTCTCTTAGTAATAAACTAGTTGGGGGTGTCTTTCCTTGAAGGTATGTAATGAAAGGCAAATGTTGAATTTCTAAGTATGAAACAAGCATATGTAGGCTTGACATAAATGATGAAATACAGACTTCCTAATTCAGAAACAAACTAATGCAACTATTCCTGACTGGATGGTAACATTTGTTAAACAGAAAGTGTGTTTCTGTGAGAGCTGATTCTTTTACTGGCAAATCCTAATGTCATCATTATAAAAGAATACTGAAATTGTTTTGACTGAAAAGTGGCCCCACTGAACTTAACGTTGGGAGACTTTATAGGCACTGTTGTAAAAAGACTGGATTTTATGCAATTGCTTTTAGAAGAACAATTACTTTTTCTTTAGTCCCCACATTTTTGCAAGAAAACAAATTTGTGTTCATCCTTGTAAATGAACATAAACTTTAAAACTGAAAACATCATTCTGTATTCAGATTATTGTTGTTTCCATACATCAAATTGTTAAATTATATAATGCAATAAAGGCTTTACCTACTACCCATCAGAGCGTGGTATTTTCAAATCACCATTTTCTGAGAGATAAAAACCAAAAATAGTGCTTCAAAAACTTTAAAAGAATCACATTTTTGCAGGGTGGGAAATCCTCCACTGCATCCTCCATGTGGGTTGGGGATCCACCATCCACACCACCCTAAATTATATATACCATCTCCATGGTTATACCACAGTAAAGAAAAGAGAACAAACACTGAAAAACACTCCTCAATCTCACACGATGCAAGCCATTGTGGTGAAACTCACTGCAAACTTAAAATTTTGTCACAAAATTCTTTGTCTGATCATCCATCATTGGATAATAGATAAACCATATTGAGAATAATAAATGAGTGCTAAAATTTGCTTTAGCTGTTAAATAGCCTGCAAAAAGTAAGTTCTTTCCAATTTGTTCATTCTATATAAAGTCCATAACTGTTGATGCCCTTAAGTGGGAATTTTATTTTAAAATGGATAAGATAACATTTAGAGGTTTGCTGTGTTAGATATTATAATCTGTTTTTCTTTTTTATTAAGCTTTGTATTACATTTTTTAAACAATAAACAAATAAATCCAAACCAGCCCAGAAGTTGAAAATGTTGAAACACAGGTGCCCAGTAGGAAGGTAGCTGGAATAAAGAAGCTGAACCACGACAAAGTAAAATCTTCTTTTTTAATACAAAATGGTGAGCGCTTTGCAATGGTAACCATTGCTTCATCAGACAGTTCATTCAAACAGCAATAGCATTTAAATACTTTAATTCATTACTAGAACAAACAATCCTACCACTCAAAGTTAATTCAGCACTCAGCAATCAATTTATTACTATGGTTATGTTTTGCCCTTAGTTAATTGCTGAAGTCAGAAAAACTCTGTTTAAAAACCACATGCACAAAATGTAAAGACAAGGACATGTGGATAAATATAAATAAAATACATAAAAATACATAAAAAGTTAATAAATAAATATATATACTCATGTTCCCCATTTAGTAACTACTTATGTGCATAGATATAAGCATAAAGATATATATATATATAAAAAATATATAAAAGTATAAGCAGTACACACTCAACAACTTAATGAATACATATATTCTGCCTGATAAATGTACATGCTGTCCACCTAGTAAATACATATGCTTTAATACATACATCTCAACAAATGCTTGTCTTTAATGATATCTATGCTAAAAATAGCTCATGAAATACTGTCATATTGACCCAAAGCCCTGCATGTGTTTATGTGGTCTTCTCTTGTTAAAATATTATTATTTTTTATTTTATTTTAACCTTCTAGATTTTAGCACTGGCTTCAATGGAACACTATCGTTCAAACCCAAACCTCTATGTGGTCCTAAATGCAAAATCCATTTTACTTCCATTTTTTCAGTAGTATTGACTATGTCTCCCATCCTGTTGCTGACATTGTGGATGTGTAAAACCTGAAACAAAAATATATGGTCATCCCCCTTATCCAATGTATGCTTAGCCAAAGCACTATACAGTTGCCCTTTTCTAGTGCAGTAAAGGTGATCCATTATCCGTTCCCTAAGGTGACAGTTAGTTTTGCCAACATAGAAATAGAAACATGTTGTGCAGTAAGCTACATACACTGCATTCTTAGTATTGCAATCAGCAGAATTCCTTAGCTACCATATATTTTTGTTTCAGGTTTTACACATCCAGAATTTCAGCAACACAACACACTAATAATAGACCACTACTGTGCAGACAGAGGTGCCTTGCAGGAGGTGGTTGAGATGTGTCATCCTCTTATCCATGGATTACATTAAGTACCCATTCCTATGGACATTAGTTATGGTGACATTTAAGTGACCCCCATGGACAAAGTGGGAGCATCTCAGACATCTGCCTCAAGGATAGTATACCAGTTTCTCAGTGTCATGCTACAGCATATGGTGACTATCTGCCATTCCCATACACCACAGAGGAAGGAAACAACACCAAGTAAACATTTTGTGATATAACCCATTTCCAGTAGGTATGAGAAACTACTGACTGGACCCATATTGGGATAAAGGCCCAATATGGGAATTAGGGACGGTGGTATATTAACCATAAGGGGTTCCATTCTATCAAGTGTCAGGTGATCTGTAATGCATAGGATAAGATATACAATGTGTTAATAGGCCATCCAGCCAGTGGCCACAACTGTCACAGCTGGCACAGGTGCAACTTATAGCAACAGTTTTACAGGTTGATTTTCTTGCAGACTGATCTTCATGGTGATGCTGGATATATCTTAGAGCTATGGCTAATGACACCAATTAGAAATCATTAAACTATGGCAGTGAATGCATATAACACCACCTTGTGACAGACCCAAAATTATTTCTGAATGCATGATTGAACTATAGAAGGCCCACCTTCACTGTCTAAATGCCTAAGGTGGGACACTGAAATGTGGCACTGGAACATGAAATAAGAGCTTTGCAGCTGTGGGTTATATAATACAACATGTTGCTGTACATATAGCTACAGTAAGGAAGAAACATTCAGGAGGATGAAAATCCAGAGTCAGCAGTAGAGGAGATACATGATGAGGAGCCTGTGAAGGCAGTGGCTGCAGGAGATGATTATGCCAGGTAGAGTTGATGCAGTGGGCTGTGACACTGGCTAAAAGGCAGCATCTGGTTCATAACAATGAATCAGCATAAACATAACATAAGCTACTCTTTATCATGAATGGACAGGCCACACTGGGCATCAGACAGAGGCTAACCAAGTAACAGAGTATTGAGAGCAGGGCACAATTGTCATCATATGCACAGGTAGGGAAGGTCACAGAGACGAGTGTTAATAATGGTCAGAGTGTGTGTGAGTACGCATTTTAATGCTATGCATGACTGTGGGCTATGGATGGATGAGTCTTGGTAGACACGTATACTGGGCAGGGAGGACAGAAGTGATTCCAGTACATTGTAAATGGTTAGTACTGGGTGGCTCTGATGTATGTGTGTGTGGGGGGGTGTTGTGACTGGGCACTACTTCTGCACTGTACTGTTGTCTGCTAGACAGCTCTAAGGCACCCACAGGAAAGCTATACACTGACTGTGTATGTCCCCATCCAGGGGCATCAGCCTGTCCTAGGAAGGACACAGGCATGATGTACTGAATGCACATAAGATGGATTGCTCCTGAGTCAGAATAGCAGGATGTGCTATGGGTATTCTCAGTACAAACACCTAATGCTTCTTGTATCCATGATGCCCTGTAGTGTTCTCCACAGTGGACAGTGATGTGGAGGCTGTGGAATTATAGATCATACTCTGTGCCATCCCCTCTGGCTGTGGGCTTCCACAGTAGAGTGGTGGCCATGATTTGCAGCCACGGGGAGGCATCTGCAGTGTGCAGGCTCCCTCCACTATGTCTCCATAATGTTACACATCTGGCCCAAGCAGACCTGCAGGTCATCATGTAGATCATGTACTACCTCTGTCCAGCTCAGCTATTGCTGCATTGGTATGTGTCTGCCCCTGTATAATGACCCTGCACAATGATTGTATAATGGCCATAGAGAGATGTAAATCAGGAGAGAGGCAGTATGCATGGTATAACCAGCCATCAGCATGTCATTCCCTGAGATCCTCATCACAGTCAATGGAGCTTGCAGTGACTAAGGGTCAATTTGCCACAGGTGTTGAGGATACTTTTTGGCCAATCATGTTGGCTTTTTCTTGTCATAAAGTGTCATCATGGATCCAAGGGGAGAGCTGCACAGGGATAGATATGGTGTTCTTAGAAGGGTGTGGGAATATTGCTAGCCCTTTACCTGAGCTTACCATTGACATTGCTACAACTGACTGTTCTGGGACTTGACTGCTATCATCAGACTGCTATCATCAGACCTTGACAGTACTCTGACATCACATAGACCAGTATCCACAATAGAGGAACCTGATAAAACAGAACCTGTGAAAGCGTTTAAGTGTGACCCAGTATAAGAGTGAACTTCATCAATACCTGCAGCCCAGTTAAAGTACTCCTATATGATAGAGTGTTATATAAAATATGGTTAACATACCTTGAGCAGACTGCCTTTGTATTTGTACTTATACTTTTCTATCCCAGTTGTTCTGTAACAACAAGGAAACCATGCTCAATAGTTGTCTGTCCCTGAGTTTGATTGGTAATACAGACAATACTACCTGCTAAGGCATACCCACCTGAGCCAACACCAAGGGATAGTGAAGAAGCCCTGGCAGTTCGACACCCCAGCTCAGAACTCCACCATGGATATCTAAACTATTTAGACCATCATACAGAGATGCCAGGAGCTCCTCCGTGTCTGACAGTGAAGGCTCTGTTTGCTAGTCCTCCACTTCTAGCCCTCTGCTCTTGTACCAGGCAGGTTGCCTTACTGAATACATGCACAATCATGTCAGCGACCCTTCCAGGAACAGGATATATGTTGTATTTTGGCCATGAACAGCATTGATCTCCACTAGACATGTGTATAAATGTACAAAATAGATCTCTCATTCCTCAGAAAGATGTCAGACTCAGGAAAAATTTAACCTTGCGGTGTTGGTCACCTTCAACCATGACATTTAGCATTATCAAGGAAATATATGTATAAGCTGTTGGCAGATCATATATATATTATACTCCTACTCAACAATACACACAAAAAAAAACTGCATGGTGTTGATGAGATCCCAGTTATGTGTTACTCATGATGCAGGGCTATTCATATGTATAACTGCCATCTGAGTGGCAGCTGTGGGTATGATGTGTTTCAGGGTGTTGGTTTGGATGTGGGTCAAAGAGCCACAATGTGGAGTCTTTAACAGAATTTTGCATATGTTCATGAACTACAGTAGCACACAGACACACGCACACACACACACACATACACACACACACACACACACACACACACACACACACACACACACACACACACACACACACACACACACACCAAAAAAAATTAAATACTATGTACAATTAATATAAATTGAAGACAATTAAAATGTAATTAAATCAATAACACTTTTCAACTGAAATAGTAATTTAAACCACCAGGTACCAAAGTATAGAAGTTCAAGATAAAAACAATTTCTTTATATCGCAAATATTTTTTAATCAAACTTGTATTTCTCATAGAAAGTTTTATTTGTTCCAAACTGAACTCTTTATTTAAAGTAACATTCTAAAAGGTGAACCACCTTAAAAATGAAAAGTCAAAGGGCTGTCACTATTTCCATTTCTTATATTCCTAATATGTTCTTTAATTCTCAGACAGAAACCCTTTTTGGTTTCACATATATTTACATGGATATTATATCACATTAATAACTGCATGGCTATCACAGTTATAATTTCCTACTAAATTAACCCTCCTATTAATGTAATAGATTCCTTCACAAATGTACACCCCAAACCCACTCCCTTATTCCTCCATACATCTGTAAATTTAGAATCAGAGAAGTGCAGTCTGAAATAGAATTAGTAAATGTGTCCAAAAATGTAATTGTACAAGCATCTGTAGGTCTGGCATTTTTGTAAGCTGGAATATGGTTAGAGCAATAGTTTTAGATGTTACTTATAGAGTCATAGGTTCATAGATTAGGACCATTTTAAGCCTAGCCAATTACCCCCATGTTGGATAAATTACTTAAGTCAGATGTTGAAAAGTTCTGTATATCTTAAGTTCCACTGGCTGAGTAATAGACAAGTAATATAACTGAACAGATGGATGATCAGAGTTTCATAGCATATAGGCTTGGAGTATAATTAACTAGTGTAGTACAGTCCTGTAGCGATATTAAATTTGAAAAGCAAGATGGAAAAGGTAGCTTTTGGAAATGTTAAATATACAGTTGCTATGGTTTAGTGGAATGAATGTAAATTGGTATCTGTTTGGGTTGTCCATGTACATTTTATAAAAAAAAAAAAACACTTGATGATCCTGTCCTGAGGGTACAGCTATAGTGAAAAATAATACTGCTTTAAATTGAATGACTTGGTCATGAGACAGACACATTGAGATAATAGTTAAGTAATTTAGCTCCTTTTAAAACAACCCATCCAAATTTTCTTTCTATGTCTAAAAAATAAATAAGTAAATAAGGGATGCATGATGATAATTGAGTAATATTGACAAATTAGCACAGTAGACTAATGCATGTTGTATTTCTCATTGATTATTCAGAGGTATACACCTGACAAATTTGTTAGAAGGCAGCAGAGGCATGATATAAGCTGGCAGTGAAAGTCACAACATGGCTGAAGTAAATTAATGTGATTTATTAATTTCAGGGGTTATGTTTGGCAAAGTGTTACAATGAGTAGGGTGCCTCTTTGGGATGGGAAGACCTGATATCAGCTGAGACTTGAAGAGCACCTTGCTAATGTTATACATAAAAATCTGAGCCTTAATTACTGAAGCATAATTTATTACACTGTAACAGCAGACTACTTCTTTGAATTATATTATTCAAATGAGTAATTATGAAATATACAACAATACAATTTGAATACATTATCAGGGAGGGATGCCAGAGACAAGAATGCATAGTTCAGTATAAAATTGTCATATGGTAATAGACCAGGTACTGGATTATTTCATTGCTGATTGAATGTATGTAGGAATGTTGAAAGTAAGCCCAGAATGTATTGTTAAGGATCACAGACAGATTTAATACTAATGCAGGGCACTTGATACAATTGTGTTAAATGATCATGCCTTTATGTATGAATTATATTCTAACCATTTATGTTTAAGATGCATAATATTTCAGAGTGCAGAATTATGTAACATAATTATCAGGGCTAGGCAAGGCAAAACCAGCACTGTTAATCACATTTATGAATAATAAATGGATGTTTTGTTTCACATTACAAGATGCTGTTGAGAAATAGAAGAACACATCCAGCTACACTGGAGATTATATCTGAATTTGAGTTGACTGAAAATTAACTACTTCATATAGTTATTATATTCATCCATCTTAGAAGTGGTGGGATGGGTTTATGTATGTTATAATTGTCAAAGAACCTCATAAACAGTAAGATTTGATCAAGAGTGGTGCTATAACATATAAATAACTCTTTTTGTATAAAGATCAATGTTAAAGATGAAGGATTTAGACAATGTATTCAGATCATTACTGGTAATGATTAATTTATATAGTTGTATCTGGATTTGAATAAGACGATGTGGAATGATTAATGGCAGGGGGAATTCAATAGAAGTGAACTTTGTTTAAAATAAATGACAACTGTATTCATTATTTTAATTTATGGTTATCAGGAGAAGATGGTTAGAAGAAGAAACAATCTGAGCAGGCTGTTTGTTCTATATAAGATTATCCTTTTAGTAAATCATGCTGTTAACTTTGTAAAAATAACAGTTATATATATTTGATGGCTGATAAATTCTATTGCATAAGGCTTCATTCATTAGAGTATAAATATATATACTTTTGCTCATACAAATCTAAGATTAACAGAATAGTGGCAACCAATTAGATTGAATCATTACTTACACCCTCCCTCTTAAGAATAACAGTACTTAAGATGCTTGCCTTATATAATGGTGGTTGCCGTAAACTAAAACCAAAACCAAGCCCATACTAGTTCTTCGTATTATCCATTCCCAAAAATAACAACCTAGCAAGGGTTAAAAGAACTATGTATGTTGCCAAACTCTAAGCTATATTACGTCCTAACGACTCTGCTAGCATGTTATTAATGTATAATGTAATGAATAGTAGTATTCTGCATTTGTTAGAGCATGGTAGTTTTATAATAATATGTAATTTGTTTTTTCTTTTTTCTCTCTTCTTCATTTTTGTTCATCTTAAATACTATTTTTGTAACAATTTGTCATTGTAACTCTGTTGGAGCTTTTCTCCCCGGGCCTCCGCTGAAAATGGACATGTATCCAGTCGGACTATCCCGGTCAACAAATGTAAAATAAAATAAATAAATAAATAATCCAGTCACCTGACTGGTCAAGAGATACAAAAGATTGCATTTAAAGTACTGCATAAAGTCTGGTATATGAAAAGACCTAATGTCAGAAGCAGTTTACTCATATCTTGCAAGAGTTTTCTCTACATCATATGTCCAAAAAGTAGAACTATTTCATCTTTCTCCTCAGTGTTACTGTTGTCAGACTGTATGCATCAATAGAAAGTATGGGAAAAAGGGAAAATTCACTTTCAAACAGAAGCCTCTGTCACTATATTGTGATAACAGTACACGCAGATGAACGTAAAGACACAAAAATCTCAAATCCATCCACAACTCTTTTTTCCATGTGGAGTCAGGGTATACTTTCATCTGTGGCAATCATCTTGAGCCAATGTTCATACTGCCAGGTGGCAATCCTTGCCACAGTTGTTCTTCCATACCATACACAGACTCATACCTACTGTGATGTCCCTCCTCTGGGGCAGTAATTAAGCAGCCCCCATCCTCACCACTGACACCAGTGGGGAGCGTTCACTTGGAACAAAGATAGATACACACAGAATTTTCAGATGCAGCTCTCTGCACCAGGCACTATTTCCCTTAAGAGCACATTCCAGACCTGGGGCTGGGTTTTCCTCTCCATGTCCCAAATAAGACTTCACCTTTCTCTCTGCAGAAATCAGTGCTCTCTGTCCCTGTTCCAAGTAGTTGACACATACACAGGCTTTGAAATTTGATTTTCACACACTCACACACACACACACACACTTACACACACTCCCTGGGAAAAGCTGGCACAGATTTACCTGCTATACCATCTTCACCCAGACTATAAGGTAAACTAACTGCCACCAGCCAGTTACTTTATGGCTCTTACCAATGTACTCAATTACTCTCAGTAAAATTAATGTTTGACTAAGTGGAAAGACTTACTGAAGCATGAAGCCACAGTGGTTAAAATATTTTCTAAATGCCAGCCACAATGAAAGGTATAGATATATTTAATAATAAATAATACAATATAAAACATGAACATACTGAATATCTATTTACAGTAAACACCAGAGTTTCAATTCATTGAAAATATAAAAAAATAACACAGATGGAAAGACTCAGGGCCAGATTCACGATGGCTTGCATGGAGTCTAAGAGTAGAGTAAGACTCCATGCAGCCATCATGTCCGATGAGCGATTCAGGAACAGCCTGTAGGGGCGTGTAAGAGAGCTCCTAAAATGTCTCTTACACGGACAGGGCTGGGATATGCAAATTACCTCAATTGCAGGTGAAGGCATGCAAATGAGGTAGATTTGCGATTCTGGAAACCCGAACCTGTCCGAGTAAAAGCAGTGTTATTTGCAGAAATGTACTCAGTTGACAACTGAGTACCATTCTGCAAATAGCAAAACGGAGCCGTGACAGCTCCAAATAAAGCTTGCATCCAGTGCAGGAAGCATGCCAATGGCCAAATATACGGCCATGTGAAATGTTTCCTGATGCAATATGAAAATAAAAATATTTTATTTTTTTTCGCTGATTTCCGATGTTTAAGCGTAGCGCAGCGCCGTGCAAACAGGCTGCGCTCTAAAACCCAGAATACTAAAAATTAAAACCCTAAAATGTGGATTTTATTGAAATTGTTAATGTACAATGCAAGGGAATGGCAGGCTGAAGACAACATGGCTACAGAGTAGAGGTTGCCAAGGGGGGAAGCTCAGTCTAAGACATGTAACCAAGCATTAGTAGGCAATCCTATGTAAATGAGCGTTAGGAGAGTGAATCGCAAGTTTACATTGCAAATTAGCACAGTCAGTGGAGTGTAGAAGTAGGATATGGGGAGTAAGAGAGTAGAAGGTAGGTGACATCACGAGGGGGGTATGTATGAAAGACGTGAAGGTCATTGGAGCATTGTGGCATGTGTCAGCTTGCAAGAAATGGAAGGTGTATGCCGTGGATAACACCAAAGTTTCTTGCTGAGTGGGCATGCATGCGTGTGCGCGCGTGTAAACCCGAGTAAAACAGAGTGCACTCGTGTAAGCGTGAGTGCGAGTGTGTAAGCCGGAGTAAGCATGTATAAGGCTGTTTAAAGAGTTGTAAGCGCATTTGCACAAGTGTGCACGCGTTTTAACCTGAATAAGCAAGTTTAAGTCCATGTAAGCATGTGTGCGCGCGTGTTAGCTGCTGTGCGCATGTTTGCACTTGTGCGTGTGGCGCCCCCCCCCCGAGGAAACAGAAAGGAAAAAGGAAGCACAACAAATAGTAGGAAGCTACCAGGGAGTACTAGCAGAGCTAGCAGGTGAAAACAATCAGAATCAGGCAATTACACAGGCAGTACACTAGCCCAGCCCAGCCTAGCACTTAAAACTCTGCAAACAACAGTCCATTATGTTTCTCACAACAGAGACTGCAGTAAGCTAATAGAAGTGAAAACTGAAAAAGCATTACTGAGAGAAAGAAATGTTAGGGGCTACCATTGCTGTTATAAGGCGACATATGCAACATGCTGAGGGTGGTGACAATGGAAATGCTGCTGGACAACCCACAGTGAGGAGACGGAGAAGAGTGTACAGGCCCAGGGTAACCTACCAGGGGCTACATGAGCTGGAGATAGTGGAGCGCTATAGAGTGGACAGAGACCTCCTGCAGCAAATTGTTGAGCTGTGCAGGCCACACCTCACACACAGAACCAACAGAGGGGAACCCATCCCAGTGGAAACCAAGGTATGTGTTGGCCTAAGAATATTAGCAACAGGTGCCTTCCAGAGACCAACTGGTGATATGATGGGGATTTCACAGGCATCAGCATCCAGGGTACTACACCAGTTCCTGGATGCCATGTCAGCACATGTCGGTGATCATGTATATTTCCCCAATTCCCGTGAGGTACTGGCCAGCAATATGCGTCTCTTCCAGCAAATAGCGGAATACCCTGAGGTAGTGGGTGCAATAGACTGCACGCACATATGCATCAAAGCACCAGCCGGCGAGCAGGGTAGGGTCTACTTCAACCACAAGGGCTTCCCCTCCATCAACTGCCAGGTCGTGTGTGATGCCTAGGGCATAATACTGAATGTGTGTGCAGGCTGCCCTGGAAGCTACCATGATTCCCATATCTGGCATCTAATGCAGCTGCACCAGACATTTGCCAATGGGGACATCCCACATGGTCACTTAGTGGGGGATGCTGGCTATGCACTGGAGCCATGGCTGGTGACACCCATCAGAAATGCACACACACCTGAACAGGAACACCATAATGAGGCACATGCACAAATACGTAATGTAATAGAGCATGTGTTTGGGCTGCAAAAGTCACGGTTCCGGTGCCTGGACACATCTGGTGGAGCCTTGCAGTACTCACCAACTACATGTACCCAAATTGTCATGGTATGTGCTATGCTACATAATATGATCCTGTGAAAACAGCTGCAGTAGGACCAGCATAGGCCTGGGCCAAAAAGCCCCCCACCATTGCCAAGGCCATCACAGGCAGAGCGTGACTCGGAGGAGGAACAACCTGAGCCTGCCCCAGTAGGCAGAAGGAGGCATGCCCAGTATGCTTTGGCCTTGGCAAAGAAGCAACGCATAGCACATACACTGGCTCAGTAGGAACTCTGGAAATGATACCTCTCTCTGACTCGCACATATAGTAAAAGGGATGCCTAAGTTGACACTACCTGCTTTCAAACATGTACAGGGAGTGTAGTATGTGCATCTGGCATAGGCAGCCCTGCAGCACCACCTAAGGCATGATTGCCATGTGTTAAGCAATATAAAGCACTGCTAAACAGCATTTACCACCATGTAGTATATGCAAACAAATTCGCACACACCAACTAGCACAACTGTGGTCAATGTTCAGTAATATTGGGCAACGTCCAGCAATGTTGGTGAATATTGAGCAATGTTGGACAAGCCTGGTCTAAGTAGGGCATAGCTGAACAAAAGCCAACATGCTCATATTTGCTTAACTGGCCCTTAAGCAGTCTGTTCTGCTCAGTATGAAAATATAAAGCAGTGATGGGCCTTAAACCCAGGATACTGTGCACTACAGCCAAAGCACTGAACCACTAAACCATGACAGTATTGCAGGGGTCAGCCTGTATGAAGGAATGTTGATAAGTCTATGCAAAGTATTTCATGGAAACCCTGCAGGCACAGCATAATCCTTGTCGAGTTATGACACAAAGGTGAGTCCTGCAGTGAGAACAGAACCTGACTTCCAACACAAACTGTATAAATGTTAATATCAGTCATGTTGACACACATCAACAAATGTAGTGGACCTCAGATAGCAACATACTGAAAGGTCACACTGGGCATGCTCACACACTTGAATAAATGAGACAGATGTCAGGCAACAAAACATGGAATGGCAGAACTGGGCATGCTCACACACTTAGGCCATGTCTGAGTACAGCAGTGGGCCATGCATATCTGGCGGTTGCATGTGTTAACCCAGGAACCTGTCACTATACAGCAATCCACCCTGTGCACACAGTTATATGACAACAGACACATCTATAATGTAGTGGAACCCTGTCATAATCAAATATGTTCTGCAGATACAGAAGTTGTTCATAGAAACTGGTAAAGCAAAGATGATAAAGACCTGCAAACAGTATCAGCAATAAACATTGTGCATCTTGAACATTAGCATAGGTTCAGAGGTCAATACTAGGCTATCTGTGCTAGGGCGTGTACAAGCCTAGCCAGAGTGTGTTTGGCATTCGCAACCCTGTCAGATTACTACACTGTGTGTGTGAATAGTAGGTCACACAAGATAGCCCAGGTACGTTTAGGCTAGTGTGCCTCTGTCTAGCAGGGACACAGAAGATATCCCAGGGGTAAACATACAATCACCCATACAGTCGTCAAGATGTCTCTAGTAGGTGGTCAGTGGGTGGCTCTGCCTATGTGAAACTGGGATTACATTCTAGAGGGAGTGGAGCCTCTGGGATACGAATCTGTCCCTCCACAATGTCCTATTAACATCTGTGCTGAGGTATATGTCCCTGGAGTGTGTAGCTCCAAGGGAGTCAGATATCCTGAGGTGGAGCATGTCCAGTAATTCTGGGTTGGGTATATCTGTAAACAACAGGCACACATCATATCTGAGTAGGTGATAAGTGACTGCATAGAGCTGGAGTTACTGCATCTGAACTTGTCAGGGCATCTGTGTGAGTCCCTAGATCTGCTTGGTGAGGAACTTCCGTGGCCAGTACAGTTGCTGCAGGTGTCGGGTAAGGTACACCCCAAATGTGGCATTGTAACCAAGCATGGATGTGATGAGTATAGGGGCACAATAACCTCACTCGATCTAGATGTGAAACCATATGGGATAAGGTGGCCCACATAGAAGGTTCATAGGTTCATAGGTTCATACTAGGCTATCTGCCCGAGGGCATTTACAAGCCTAGCCCATAGTTTTGTGGCTTACGCCACCCCTTTAGTATGGGGAACTATACCCATTATTTTGCTGTGCCTCTGTTGAGCAGTGACACTGAGGTAATCCCTGGGGTATATCTGCGATCTCCCATCCATTGGTCAAGATTTCTCTTGAACAAGGCCAGCGAGGTGCTCTGCCTCACATATACCGGGATTTTATTCCACAGCATAGGGAGTCTTTGGGTGATGAATCTATCCCTCCAGCACGTCCTATTAATAGCCGTGTTGAGGTTTAAGTCTCCGCCCTTGTGGCTCTGACGGATCTAGATTTTTGAGGTGAAGCATATTCATCAAATCTGGGTTTGACATGGCCTTGTATGTTAGGCAAAGGTCACCTCTGAGCAAGCGGTGGCGACTGAATAGAGCTGGAGTTCTTTCAGTCGGGCAGCATAGGACAGATGTTTGAGACCCTTTATCCTTTTGGTGAGGAACTTTTGTGGCCTCTCCAGCTGCTGCAAGTGTCGGGTCAGATACATTCGAATGGGGCATTGTACTCAATCATTGGTCTGATGAGTGATGAGTATAGGAGACTATGACCTCCCTTGATCTAGATGAGAATCCCTTCATGATAAGGTGGGCAATGTAGAAGGTCTTCCTAACTACTTTAGCTACATGGGTGTCGAATGACAGACTACTATCAACCTGGGTCCCCAGGTCCCTGATAACTTCTTCTGTACTCAGTGGATTGCCACCTATTTGGTAGCTAGGGGTAACCTTGTTTTTCCCGAAGGGTATGACTATGCATTTTTTGGCATTTAACTTTAGGCCATGGCTCTGGCACCAGTTATCCATTTCTGTGAGACCCTTCTGAAGGATATCTGTGTCAGATGTGTTTTCTACTATGGCCCAGTTTGCAGTCATCTGCAAACTTTGTCAGCCATAACCCTCCTGTGTTTGCTTGTACTTCGGAAAAGTAGATGCCAAACAAGAGTGGGCCCAGGACTGAGCCCTGTGGTACACCACTTGTGACAGGCTTTGAGTCTGACATGGCGCCAGCAACTCTGACCCTGTGGGTTCTGTCACTCAGCCAGTTTGCAACCCATCTTGTGATGTATGGGTTAACATTTAAGCTGATGAGTTTTTCAATGATACCCAAGTGGGGTATTATATCAAAGGCCTTCGCCAGATCGAGGTAGGCTGTATGGACTGCCTTTCCCTCATCAATGGCTTTGGTGACTGTTTCGAAAAAGTCAACCAAGTTTAGAAGGCATGATCTGCCTTTGACAAAGCCAAACTGGGATGGATTCAAAGTCTGCAAATTCCCTATGTCTTTATTTATGAGGTCCATTATGATCCTCTCCATGGCTTTGCAGATAAGGCTTGTCAAGCTAATGGGCCGGTAATTTCCAGGGTCGGTGGAGGCACCGCCTTTGTGAAGTGGGACCACAGTTGCAGTGCGCCACTCCCTGGGTATGTATCCAGAGGTAAGACTATGATTAAACAGCTGTCCTAGCTGTGGGTTTAATTCCTCGTTGAGTTCGTGGAGCACACAGCCAGGGACACCATCAGGTCCCATGGATGCTATGTTTTTTGCTTTGGAGAGAGCAGTTCTCACTTGGGCGTTGGAGATGTTTGGGGGGCTGCAATCGCTTGGTATAGATATCTCTCCTTTGGGGAGGGGAGAAGTTTGCACTGAACCTGTCAGCCAGTATGTTGGCAATGTCTGTAGGATCAGTAATCTTCACATCATTTTGAACTAGTTCTGAGCATATCTGGGAGTTTCCTCCCAGGTTTCTAACATAGCTAAAGAAGGCCTTATGATTGTCTTTTTGAGTCTTTAGCTATTTTTCTCTCAAAATTTGCTTTGCATGATTTTATGAGAGCTCTTAGTTTTTTACTTATTGTGATCAAGGGTGTCTTACCTTTTAAGGATTTTGCTCTATCTTGTAGTAGCTTCCTCCTTTTGTTGTAGAGTTTGTTTATGGCTGGGGTCCACCAGAGTGGACGCTTGCCTTTGGTACAAAGAGTCTTTGTTTTGCTTGGGATTGCCTTATCCATGCAGTCCTGCAGGTGCTGGTAGAAGGCATTTGTAAGTGATTCAGCGGCTTGAGTACTGTTTTCCGTCGGCTCGGGGCCTTAAAGGAGACCACACTAGTCTTTAGAAGTGTGAAGTCGGCTTTCAAGAAGTTCTTTACTGTGGTCTTTTTATTTCAGGTGGGGTGGGATGAGGACCTCCAGCGAGATTAGTTTGTGATCTGATCTCACCAGTGAGGGTATACTTCGGTGTTGAACATTGTGCTCCCATGTTCGTGATGATGAGATCAAGTATGTTTTCTCCTCTTGTGGGGATGGTGACTAGTTGTTCCATGGCATTTGAGTTTATGAATTCCAGGAACTTTTGGGCTAGGGTGTTTGGGCTTGAGTAGTGTTCCCAGTCTATATTAGGGTAATTGAAGTCACCTAGTATGATGGTGTTTGGTGATACATTTATCCCTCTAGTGTTTTCAGGAAGGCCATGTGAGGTTCCTGAGTTTGTGAGGGTGGCCTGTAACATGCTACAATTTGCAGAGCAGTCTTGCCTATGGTTAATTGCACCTGGATGGTCTCCGATGCATCGTGTTGCCACCAGTCTTGAGGTGTGGGTGTCTTTGATGAATATGGATACCCCTCCTTTCTTGGTATTGTCCGGATTTTGGGGCGAACGCATGATAAGAGGTAAAACCTGATAGTGCTGGGGTGCTCTCAGGAGCCTTGAACCAGGTTTCTGTCACTGCACAGACATCGATGTTCTCCATACTGAGAAGGGCCTCGAGTGCGTGCATTTTGAGATTTAGACTTCTGGCATTGAGCAGCATTACCCTTAGTTTTTTCCTTTTTGTGTTCTAGGGTGGTAGGTTTAGAATTTGAGCCTTGCCTAAAAAAGGCACTATGGGGTGGCAAGAGCCTTTGCCAATATCCGGAATCCCAGGGTGACAGGTGCAAGCCGTCCCTTGCGAAGCAGCGTGGCTTGTCCAGCATGTCATCCCAGGCAGACAGACATTGGATCCCCTTTGAATGACACCAGAGTTTAAGCCAATTGTTAAAGCTGATCATCTTATCTCTGTATTGTGGCATCATTCTTGGTGAAGGTAGGATACTGCTCAAGGTCAGGGTCATACCTGCCTGGGCTACATAATCAGAGAGCTCCTCAATGTCTCTTTTCATGTAGTCCAAGGAGGTACGTCTCAGGTCGTTTACACCAGCGTGGACAATGACTGAGTCATATTTGTACCTGCTGTTGAGAGACCTGAGTGCTTGCGTTATGTGGCGGATTCTAGCCCGACAGGCAGCTTACTGTGACCTTCTCCTTACTCAGTCTGGTGAGCGGGACGTCAGTGTGTCTGACTATGGAGTCACCAATGACTAGTGTGTCTGGCATTGTGTTTGGCCTTAAGGGCTGTGACTGTTTGACACTCTGACTGTGAGGTCTATGTGTTGCAGGTGTTGTGTTCTGAGGTGGTGGTTGTTTGGGTGTCTGCTTTGGTGGCCTCTGCTGTTTTGGTAGATTTTTGAGCAGAGCCGCCGAGTATGTCTTTGTGTGTTTATGTGTATGATTTGAGGTTGTGATGGTACTATGTGAGACTGGGTCTATAGTGTGTGTGGTAACCTTCTCCTCCTGACTGGTCTTGCCAGTCCTATGTTGAGAGAGCTCAGCCTCCAGTTTGGCCGTATAGTTGCATCTCTGCATGTATTTGTGTTTTGTGGGAGGAGGAGAGGGTTGTCTGTGTACATGAGGCAATTGTAACATTGCCTCAATATTCCCAGGTTCACCAGCTGAGCAGGAGAGGACACTAGCAACTGATCCCTCGACATGCTAGAAGGACTAGACAAAAAACTTTAAAAGAGATTCGGGGACGTGGTGACCGAGAAATGGGGTTTGCCTTTTGGGGTGCTATCTATAAGAGTGCCGTATCAAGGTAATAAGTACTGTAGGAGCAAGTGCTAGGTTTAACAGATAGAGAAAAGTCTACTTGGAGTCAAGTAGAGATGATCTTTTAGGTATTAGAGAAAGTGCTAGTAACAGGGATGCTTAAAGGTAAGATTGAAAAGAATGCACTCTGCAGTGTGCACTAGAGAAGTTAGATATGAAAGTAGGTAACTTGAGTTTTACCTGTTTAAAAAGTTAAGGTTTGGTGGAGAGTTACTATTTTTAAAACAGCAAGATGGACTGAAAGGGGTGGTTACTTTTGTATTTTGGTACTATGAAATACTGTAGGATGGCCAATAAATTTAAATAATTGAAGGGGTGGGATTTCAAAAGTGATGGTTTTGTGATTACTCACATAAGCCAGTGAAAGTAGAGAGAAATGAGATATATGGTCAGATTAACATAAGAGGCGGGCAACTAGAAAGACAGTGGTATTTAACAAGAAAATTTAAATGGGTGGGGGGGGAGGGGAAAAATTCTGCCTGACTCAGAACAGAGAGAGCTGTGGTCTCTTTTGAAGTTTTAATATGCTGTTAAACAGAATGCAAGCAAAACACAAGGTAAAGAAAACAAACTACAGTATTCAAAATATAGAAAGGCAATACAGAAATACAAAAAATAACAGCAAACTAACCTTTCCTTCACAGCAAAGTGTAGCAGAGTCTGGATGAGCCTTTCTGGTAAAGCTACCAACCACTTTGGCAACGTGAATGTCAAAGGTGACAGTACGAACATGTCATGTCCCCAAACCCCTAACAACTCCTACCGTATGTAATGGAGTACTACCTATGTGGTAATGTGTGGGCATGTTGCTATTCCTAAAGGGGATGACTATGCAACTAATGGCATTTAGCTGTAGGCCATGGCTCAGGCACCAGTCATCCATCTCTGTGAGACCCTGTTTGAGTATGCATGTGGCAGCTGGAGAGTTGATCATGGCACCCAGTTTGCAGTTAAGTGCAAACATGTTCAGCCATATTCCCCCTGTGGTAGCCTGTACGTCAGACAAATATATACTGAACAAGAGAGGTCCCAGGACCGAGTCGTGTGGGATGCCATGTGTAACTGGTGTATAGTCAGACATGGCACCTGCAATTCTGACCATGTGTGTGCTATCCCTGATCCAGGTATCAATCCATCGTGTGAGATATGTGTCCATATCGACGCTGTTGAGCCTATGCATAATGGCACAGTGGGTTATTGTGTTGAAGGGATTTGCAACGTTCAGGTAGGCTGTGTGGACAGCCATCCCTATGTCGATGGACCTGTTAGCCGTTTAAAGAATACAAACAGGTTCAAGAGGCAAGATCTGCCAACAACAATGCTGAAATGTGTAGGACACAGTGTCCGTAGGTTCTCGATGTCTATGTGTATGAGTCCCATGACAATACACTCCATAGCTTTGCAGAACAGGCTACTCAGGCTTATAGGGCAATATTGTCTGTGGTCCATTGTGGCACCAACTCTGTGGAGCAGGACCACTGTCGCTGCATGCCATTCCTTGGGTACATATCCTGTGGTAACTCTGATATTGAACAGTGATGTAATGTGAGGGTTACATCGGTCATGATGCTCTTGTAAGATGCAGGCTGGGACACCGTCTGGTCACATTGATACTGTGATGTATGCTTTGAGGAGGGCAGCACTCACCTGTTACTGTGTGATGTCAGGGAGGTTATACTCTGTTGGGATGGATAGTTGCTCCTTAGGGAGGATGGGTGGGAGACATCTGCACTGAACCTGTTTGCCAGGATGTTGGCAATGCCAGTGGGTTCAGGGTAGGTTTAGTCAGTATGCAGTAACTCACAGCATATCAGTGAGTGCCCACCCAGGTTCCTGACATAACTGAAGAAGGCCGTGTGATAGTCCTACATCTCTGTTGCAATTGTCCAGTAGAAGTGGCCCTTAGAAAAGTTCATGAGTGATGGTAGCTGTCTGCTAGTACAGATCACAGATGCCTTCCCAGTCTGGGATTGTGCTCTATCATGTAGTAGCTTCCTCCTGATGTTGTACAGCTTATTAATGGCTGGGGTCTACCAGACAGGTCCCCTGGCATTGGTGTATTGAGTCCTGTTGTTATTTGGGATAGCACAATCCATGCAGTCCACTAGGTGTCCATAGAATGTGTATGTAAAGGATGCAGCAGTGTGAGCCGTATTTGCCACTGTCTCAGGGTCTCTGAAGGATACCACCTTGCTGCTGTGAAGTGAGATGTTGGCTCATGAGACGTTCACCAATATTACCCAGGATGGATGTGTGGAGGGTATATGTATGTCCAGTGAGATACATGTATGTTCTGACCTTACCAATGAGGGGTATATCTCTGGTGTGGAACATAGAGTCCCCATGTTGGTGATGATCAAGTCCAATATGTATTCCCCCTTGTGGCGGTGCTGACTGATTGTGCCATAGCATATGAGTCTACAAATTGTAGCGACTTTTGGGTGAGGGTGTCGGGGCTTGAGTAGTATCCCCAGTCAATATTTGTGTATATAAAGTCACACAATATAATGGTGTTTGTGGAGACCTTCATATTCTTCATAGTTCCCACGAAAGCCGAGTGTGGTTCCTGAGTTTGGGAGTGTGTTCTGTAGCAGGTAACAAACTGAAAGGCAGTATTGCACAATGGTGGTTGTATATGTATGGTCTGTGATGCTTTGTGCAGTGCTACTAACCCGGAGGTGTGTGTATCTGTGATGTATATGGATACTCCCCCTAGTCGTGTTGTCTGTTCCAAGGCTTGTTGTCAGACAGCATGGTATGAAACATAACCTGGTAGTGCTGGTGTGCATAAGCGAGCCTGAACCAGGCATCTGTCAGTGCACAGATATTGCTATCCTCAAAACTGAAGAGAGTCCTGAGTGGTCGCAATATGAGGTTAGCACGACTGTTGTTGAGCAGCATTACCCTTAGTTTCATTTAACCTGTAAAATCTATGGAGGTGGGTTTGTCTTCTGAACCCTGCTTAAAAAAGGCACCATGGTGGTAGCAAGAGCCTTAGCCAGCATTCCAAAGTCCAAGGGTGACAGGTGCAAGCTGTCCATAGTGAAGCTACGTGGCATGTTGAGCATGTCACCATAGGCTGACAGACACTGTATCCCCTATGAATTAAACAAATTTGTTAGGCAACTGTTAAATGTGATATGTGTGTCCGTATACTGTGACATCATAATTGGTGGGTGTAAGATGCTAGACAAGGTCAGGGTCATACTGGCCTGGGCTACATGATCAGAGTGTTCCTCCATGTATCATGTCATGTGGTCCAGGGAGTAACGTCTGAGGTTATACACACCAGCATGGACAATGATGGTGCCAGTCCTGTACTTGCTTTGGAGTGACCTGACTGCCTGTGTTATGCGGCCAATCCTGGCACCCAACAGACAGCCCAAAGTGACTATTCCCTTGTTAGGGCTGGTGAGTGGTACATCAGTGTGTCTGACAATAAGTGTCACCAATTACAAGTGTATTAGGTGTGTTGTTTAGCCTGAAGGGCAGTGACTGTGTGGCACACTGACATTGTGAACTATGTGATATGTGGGTATTGTAGTGGGGTAGCAGGTGTGTGTGTGTCTGCTTTGGAGGTCTCTGCTGCTTAGGAAGAGTACATTTACAGCATCCGAGTATGTCTTTGTGTGATAATGTGGATTGAGTGCTGTTGCTAGAGGATATGTGAGACTGATATGTGGTGTGTGTGGTTACCTTCACCACCTGATAGACTGTGCCAGTCATGGGTCGAGAGAGTTCAGCACCCTGTATGTCTATATAGGTGCATCTCACACATATATCTGAGTTTGTCGGGAGGAGGAGAGGGTTGTCTGTGTACATGAGGCAGATGTGACATTGTGTCAATATCACAATATCCACCAGCTGGTCTGGACAGTACACACAAAACTGACCCCTGGACATGCCAGGATATTATCATGACATACTCTGTAGCCTGATCACAAAGGATCAGTAGGGTATTAAGCATGTAAAAGAGTATAACAGGGATTAGTGCTCATGTTCATTGGTGTTTTGTAAAGAGTAGCTGAGAAGGAGTCCAGACTGAATAATGACACCTCCTTCAGCTATGTCATAAATAGCAATGTACACCCATATATGTCCTGAGTTAGGGGCAACTGTACCTGAGTGACAATGTCGACATCATGACAGACAGGCCCATATGTACATACCCACCTCCCACTGACAATAGTCCATATCATCATACCAGGAGATATCACATGTAGAATGGATGAGCAGCTACCCCCACTGCCAAAAGCATGGCAGCAAGTGGAATACATTGATTTCCAATATGTGTCATGCACAAACTACAGAACAAACAGATCATGCACCTGAACAGTCAGCTGAGCCTCACCCACTACACAGGATGTGGAACCGTTGAATGTGTCACAGCTACATATGGCACTCCCCACAAGTGTTGGTGAACAACACACCATGGAAAGTCAAGTCCAATATGCCTATGAAGTCTGATCTGCAAGGTCATAGAGTCCATCATGGTTGCAGTCATAAACAGAGCTATTGGAAGCTGACATACACACAACCCTACCAACTGTGGTATGTTCATGTGCCGATCATGGTTCCCAAACATGCTAGACTGTTTGCAAGGCAGCCACCCAGGACATACATCAATGAACACATCTACACATGTGTCACATAGACTTTGAATAGCCCTTTATCAACATCCCAGATACATGTAGTATCCACAAAACCAACAAGCTGTGCATAAATATGTGTTGACATGTGACGGAATGTCAATGTGTCCACAGATAGATCACACAAGATAAGGATTCTGAGGTCTTGTTCAAGCAGTTGACACCTGCTGACCCACATGGACCATTCCTGGAATGGCAGAAAACAAAGTGTACACACATCACCATGTCCAGTCTGATGATGTCACCATCCTATAAATACAGCAAGAGAAGGAAAACCAGCCACTACAGCAAATAGAGTGCCATGTTAATGCATCTCTCTCTAGTGTCATAACGTAGTTAGGTAGGGGTTTGAATCCTGCAAGCAGTGTGTGTGTGCATTGTCCTTTGAGAGGTGTCCCCTTTTTGGAGACTGGGAAAACTCACTAAAAGAGGTACATTCCTCTTTGGAAAGTCTGATGATGTCACCATCCTACAAATACAGCAGGAGAAACAAAACCAGCCAGTAAAGCAAATAGCACGCTGTGTTAATGCGTCTCTTTCTAGTATCATGATATAGTTCGGTTGGGGTTTGAAGCCTGCAAGCAGTGAGTGGGTGTGGGAGGGGTGTATGTATGTGTGCAGTTTCCTTTGAGAGGTGTCTCCCCTTTTTGGAGACTGGGAAAACTCACTAAAAGAGGTACATTCCTCTTTGGAAAGCATGATAATGTCATCATCCTACAAATACAGAAGGAGAAGGGAAACCAGCCAGTAAAGCAAATAGTGCGCAGTGTTAATGCGTCTCTCTATCTCTCTCTAGTATCCTAACATAGTTAGGTAGGGCTTTAAGTCCTACAAACAGTGTGTGTGTGTGTATGTGTGTGTGTGTGTGTGGGGTGTGTGTGTGTGTGTGTGTGTGTGTGTGTGTGTGTGTGTGTGGGGGGTGTATGTGTGCAGTTTCCTTTAAGAGGTGTCCCCTTTTTGGAGACTGGGAAAACTCACTAAAAGAGGTACATTCCTCTTTGGAAAGACTGATGATGTCACCATCCTACAAATACAGCCGGAGAAGTAAAACAGCCAGTAAAGCAGACAGCATGCCGTGTTAATGCATCACTCTCTAGTATCATAACATAGCTAGGTAGGGGTTTGAATTCTGCAAATGCTGACTGTGTGTGTGGTACTGTTGATCAATGCGGTTTTTGCTTTTACTATGGTATGACATAGTATGATTACAACAGTAAGTGCATTGCACACATCAGGTATCTGTGTGGCAAATATATATGTGTACATGTCCCCTCAATCAGTACATAGGTGTGAAGCCTGCATACTACATGTATACATTTGTTTCCATTGACAGGTTGTGCCGCTGCTTCTCAGATCATAGGTCACATATGTATGTATGTGACAAGGCCGTCCACTGTCATGTTCTGTGGCCAAGGTCATCTGTGGCACACACACCCATGACAGTTACTTAAGAGTAGTGTGAGTGAGGGTATATGCCTGGGGTATATGTCACACATGGTCATACACAACAAAGACTGCCAAGAATGGACAGTCTTTATAGGTGTATGACTGTCTTGTGGATATGCAGTCAGGCCTCTAATGTCTTATGTGATACACCTCGGGACTCCACAATACCTATGGATATGTGGATACCAAGGGACACATGACATAACATGAGGCTGTATGTACACATTGGTACCCAACATACATGTTGAGGGCTACCACCTGTGTGGTACTGATGGAATAGTATGTATAGTACATGAGGATGACTATGCCATAGTCGGCTTACTGCTATACAGCATGTATCAGACAACAGGTATCTGTCTGTATGATACCCTTGTGTAGGATATGCGTCCCATCCAGGGAATGCATTGTAGGCCAATCCATGCATTTCCAGATTTGAATGGACATATCCTTAGTGTGTCTGCATGTACCTAAGGGGGCTATATGCCAAACAGATGTGGTCACAGGAATGGGTGGCGGTCATTACCACTGGTTAGTGTTATAGTGTAGCACCGGAAGGATCCAATTGTTACTGGGTTCACTACTACTGTGTGTCACTTGTCAGGACATCATCCAATGATTGCTTATAGTTATGCTGTTGAGGTTGTAAATACTACCAGACCACAAATCATTGACAGATATTAACGGTATCACCCAGAGCATAGTGTCAGCCCATGTCATACACACGTCTACCCATGTTAGTACATAACTGTAGTAGAATGCATACTGGCCATTGAAAGATACTATGAGATGTTAACAATGTGTACGACAGGGTATGCCACATGTCCCATGTGTCCACTATGCACGTACATGCAGACAGTGCGCACCCACCATGTTCACAGATATACACTTGCTAATCTGTACTGCACACATCACACACATACTGTACACTCACTAACACATGCTGGCAACACATTACACTTCAGCCAAGTGGCACATGGGTGGACAATACATACTCAGACCTAACAGTGGTGTAAACAATGCTACATTGACAATCAGAGCTTTGATGCATAATGTCCGCTCAGATATACCTACAAGGATGTTGTTACACTTCCTTGTTGACAACTTGCTATTATTGCTACACTGCTATAGTGTCACCCTGTGCATCAGCACCATGTTAGCCTGTCCCTCCGTCAATGATGCAGATGACAGGAGGCGACACACGTATCATCATATGCACAGGGCATTATGTTGTTTGCCAGAGCCTGACATTGACCCATCCAATCGACATGTCTGTGTGTGTGTGTGTGTGAGGGACAACAGTACAGCATGGGCCAATGTTGATGTAATGTGTCTGTGTATGTGTGAGCCCTAGTTGTTTGGTTAATGTGTGTGTGTCTGCATGCACACAGCTCCACCATGTGGCTGCCATATATGGTAGTTTGTGGGACAGCCACAGACTGTACATGCTAGGCTGTACAGATCACTGTCTCCAGCCACAGACACAGTACCTGTGCCTGGCAGGGGTGCTATGGTCTGTATTGGGTACCAACCCTGACTGGGTACTGTCATCAGAGGTAGAGGTATGATGACTGGACCCATGTCCCTGCTGGGACTGCCCAGAGCCACGTGCACGTGGTCTACTGGGACGGTCAATGGACAGGCCAGCCCCAGCATTGCTGGGGCAGGTACTGCCACTACGGGAGCGGCTGTGAACTGTGGGCCGTCTGTGACCACTGCCAGCTGTTGCTGTTGCTGGCATGTGTCCACGTCGACTTCGCAACCGTCCCGCACAGTCCTGGCTCATGGAAGACATGTTGTGGAGGGCATCTAATGTCTCCCCCCAACATCTATCAATGACCTCGGTGTAAGTCCGGGTGGCACCGGCAAGGTCACGGATGCTGTCAATGATAGCAGTATAATGTCCCTGCCTGGTGTACCATTCCATACATGCCTGAGCCTGCATTACAGCCCGGAACATACTGGTCATCGTAAGACCTGTGAGGGCATGCCTGCCAGGGGCAATACGACCAGTGGTGCTCCCCCGAGAACCCCTGGACCTCTGCCTATGTGGTATCTTTCCAGGTCTATGGCTATGGCTGCTGTGAGGGGATGCAAGTGCCATGGTTACCACACTCTCCTGGTCAATGCCAACTGTAGGCTGTCCCTCGCCTATGGCCATTGGTGGTGAGGGATGTATTGACAGTATGAGTGCGCGCATAGATGGGGTTGATCGCTGTATACTGTCGATTGGCGGACCAATGACAGACCCTGTCAAATCTTCCTGTGCCAATATACATGTGTCATCATCACCACTATTCGTGGCAGTGGCTTCAGGTTGCCTGCTGCTTTGGCCAACCCCTAACTCAGCACCTGTGAGAGGAAGACAGGAAACACACGTTACGGTCTGCACATGCACACATGCACACATGAACACATGCACACATGAACACATGAACACATGAACACATGACCACATGAACACATGCACACATGCACACATCCACACATGAACACATGAACACATGCACACATGAACACATGCACACATGCACACATGCACACATGAACAACCATACACACCTCACTACAGCACATACACACACATACCAGCAATCCAACACATACTCTATAGTGGGTGAAGGTGGGTGTCAGTATAACAAGGTAGACAGTCACCACACACATGTCAGCATGCAGAATATGTGTTGCACAAGACCATGCAGTGCAAGTGTAGACACCCCTATTAAATGGCAGTATACATGGCTTTGATGCACCTGTGTAGTTGTTCACTGATTGGCTACACCCTGGAACACAATGTGTACATGGACACAACATTGCTGTGCAGGTATTATCAGCTCTGCAATGGCCTGTGCACCATCACTCACAAGTATACATGCCATGGCTGCATGTGTTATCTGTGTGACACATAGAGATCCATGTCTGAGTGCAGTGTCTGTGTCCGTAGCAGATAATAGTGGACACGGGTGTAGCACATGCATGCTATGTACACACACGGGATGTGCAGTGCATGTTGATGTGAAGGAATCCCAATGCTCAACATGGCCAGTGTACAGTGGTTATGGTGAGTGTGTGACATATTGCAGATATGTGGGTGCCAGACATGGCATGGCATGCTACATGACTGCAACATTAAACACCACACATACCCAATGTGTGTCAAGTGACCTATTCACCCACTAGCATTCCAGGACATATATGTGACACTTTGTGTGGATGGTGACTGCTGTGCATATTGTGTATACTGGCATATGTAAGCACACAGACAACATGCTATGCATATTGTGTATAAGTGCATATGTTTGCACACACACAACACTGAGGTGCAAAGCAATGACTGCTATGAGTAGTACTGTGGTCACTGTAACTGGATGGGGACTAGTACCCTGTGCCATCATCAACATGCATCTTGTGGTCACTCACAGCTATTAATGTTTGCAAGACCACCGCCTAGCATGCTGTACCTGAACTGCAGTGCCATGGCTACATTTACAATTACACAGCCACCTTGTACATGGGTGTGTGAGGTGACCAATAGGGAGCATTACCTAACATGACTGTGTTATGTGTTGCAGAGTGTTGCACAACCCCATGATAGGCATCTACCCCTGAGGTACATCATGTGTGTGTGCATGACATGTGGGATACTGAAGTGTGACCTTACAGCGGGTGTGTGGTAATGCCAAATGTAGCATGTTTTCGTGTACTGCGTATGATAAACGTGTTCTGTGTGCAGCTGTAGCAACTATGCATATCCAATGTGCAGTACAGTATTGCCACAACTGTGTCTGCTGCATTGTGCATTGCATGTGATTGAGGCAGCTACTGACTTTACTGAGATGATTGATGTCTCACAGCAAACATGCACAGCATGCATTATGCGTAGGTGTGTTACGTGTACATGGCCTACACCTCACCTATGACATGCACATTTCATTACCAGTATTAAAGTGTTAACACATTAACCAGCATGTATTGTCTGCCCTGCTGTCACACCAGAGGGACCTAGAAGAATATGACACAGTTTGTCAGTGGCCACAACTGTGGCATTGCTACTGTGAGTGTGCTAAATGACAGTGGGACAACAGTCAACAGTCACATGTGTACGGATACTATTCCAAATATCAGTATTGCACATGTTAGGCAGCACAACTGCTAAACACACAGTACACATCTCACATATGCATATTCTAACAATACAAGTAACGGTAGTCTACATCTAGGGCATATTACCTGCATGCTCCATGTCATCCTGCTGGGTGGCTCCGGCCTCCATGATAACACATGTGTGACCCTGTTGCTGCTGTAGGCCAGGAGCCACCACGCTTAGGAGCAGCTCCTCCACTCTGGTGAGGGGGGATGTATGGCCGCCCCACCACCTGTGGCAAGCTGTTGCCTATGGATATCAGACGCACGCTGCCGGACATGTCTAATTAATTCACTGCAGTGATGGCGTACCTGCTCATATGTCCAGTTATGCATGCCTATGTCATTTACCCGGCGAACAAGGTCTTGCCACAGTGCAGTACGGTCATGCTGGTGCTGGCTGGCCCTGGAAAAAAGCAGGTTATACTGCTGCACCAGGCTGTTCTGTATTTCCTGCTCCTCCGCAGCTGAATACGATGGGTTACATTGATGAGCCATAACCCTGGAAGACAATTAAATGATATGTGTGAGCATGTCATGTGGCACACTTAACATTATGAAGTACAGATATCACTTAACTGCCATATATAGCATCTATCTGTCTATCTGAGGATATACACATTCAATACCACATATCAGTGCTCAGCCCACAACTGGCTGATAGTGCCTGCAACACTCCATATAACACACCAGTATACACCAGTAGTCAGCACACTGTTTGGGATACAATGCACAACCTCAACCCGGGGGTATATATCAAGCTAACGCATGAAAAAATATGTCATCCAATGCAATGAATGTCATGTACATTTACAGTATTACCGGTAAACCACTCTAGTCTTTGATGCCATACCCCTGCCTAACATATGTACATGGTTGTTAATATAGCTGGCATACTACTGTAACAGAGTATACATGTTGCTAGGTACACACACATACCCTGTAACACACATGTCATTGCGGGCATGGCAGGCATCATTAAACACACATCAGCCATACATACAACACACAGATGTATGCTGACACAGATGAGCATTACCTGTGTACCTTATAGTACTGTGTGCCCCTACTTACAGATACCTATGCCTGTGGTATGTAATCTGTGCAGACTACAGGAAACACACAAGACAGTGTTACCAGGGACTGTGAACATACACCATACTGTGCTGTTTAGGCCTACAGCTTCAGGTAGTACAACAGTTCATATGTGAGCTGGAGTCACCAGCAGTACCACGTACTGAGCATACATGTATTGCTTCAGCCTACATTGGGACACCACAGTCGTACACAAGGAACTACGTCACAACATATGCCATCCTACTATGTCTGCATCCCAATAACTGATACATCTTTCGCCGGCCTCACACCTTGGACACAAACTACCATGACAGACACAACCTCACACTAAGCTATCACACCTTTACAAACCTTGCACACAGTCACTGTCACACTCATTCCGCCTCACATAGCAGGTATTGCACTGAGTACATGTGTGTGTGCATTGTGTCATAGGTAGATGATACGCTATTGGCCCTAGGGCCTAGAGCAGCCTAGCCATATGCTGCCCTGGCCTTTGACACACATGTAATATGATTTCACTTGCTCCTGTCAACCGGATACACAGAGGTGACTCCCAGGGCATATTACCTATCTCCAAAGCAATCATCAGGGGTATGTATGACATCTGCTAATGAGGAGCCTTGTTTGTTCATGCTGGGTGGTTTAGTCCAGAGAATGGCATATTTGTGGATAGGAACTTGTACCTCCAGCATGTGCTGTTTAGTGAGGTGACAAGGAGTAGAGCCCTAGGTCATGTAGCCCGGAGGAATTGTGAGGTGTTGTCATGGTGGTTGGCTGACTGCTGTGGGTGTGACATACCTTTGTATGTCCGGCAGTGGTAACCTCTGGGTGGCCAGTATGCAACGCACTCTAGCTGTGGTTTGTGAGTCAGTCTGCATAGGGCATGTGTTTGAGGGCAGTATTACTCTTTGTTAGGTATGCCTGTGGCCTTTCCACTTGCTGTAGTTGTCATGTGAGGTACATACCACATGGGGCATTGTGATGAGTAGAGGGGAACACTGACCTATATTTCCCTAGATGACACACCTTTTGTGATGACACGTACCACATAGACAGATTACATTACTACTGTTGTCACTGTGATTATCAAAGGGGAGCCTACTGTCCACCTGTGTCCTGTGTACCCTTCTGACACCATCAGTGTTAGGCAGGCTACCACCTATGTGGCAGTTACTGCGTAAGGTATTTTGGAATTGGGTATGGCACTGCGGTATCAACACTGGTGTTCAGTCCATGCCTTGGACAACAGGCACCTGTTGCAGTACATATGACCCCGTGTCTCCCTCACTCTCTCTTATATATCTATGTATATATATATATATATATATATATATATATATATATATATATATATATATATATATATATATATATATATATATATATATATATATATACATATCTTTCCATATCTATCCGTATCTATCCATATCTATCCATATCTATACATATCTGTACATATCCATACATATCCATACATATCTATATATATCTATATATATCTATATATATCTACTTATATCCATATATATCTACATATATCCATACATATATCTATATATCTATACACACATATATATGTATATATACATGTATATATACACATACATGTAAACATCCATTGCTATACATATAGCTGCAGATATAGGCACATATACTGCCCACCTTTCATGGTGGGGATGTCAATTATGCAACAGTTGTGAGACATACGGTTATGTAGTACTATTGCACAATGTTGTGCAGAATGCATTCTGCTGTCCTCAGGCCATATAGCTGTTGCAGGCCTCACTGCCTGTAGCTCAGTCCCACAGTGTTTAACACCACCTGACATATACTGGCACTGCTTGCTTTCTGCAATGTCACACACTACAACCTACATACATATGTGCACATAGCAGCCTTCAACAACATACTTATGTCCAACCTTCGCTAACAGTTGCAGTATGTCCCTTGCCCTATGCAAATGTGCATGTACATATAGATATGGACTGCTGCCACATATGGACGATTCACAGTATGTAGCGTACCCTTCAGACAGATCTTTCGGATGTCACCAAATACATATCCGTTACATACCTTACCTTTGTATTCATCACCTCTCTTTGTTGTAGGTGTTGTTTTTTTATTTTTTATTTTTTTGTTTTATTTTTTTTTTTTTTTTTTGGTTGTGTTTCCTCTGTGTGTTGCTGTTTGTTTTCATCGTCTGTCTCCTTCTGCCTGTTTGTCTCTGTCTGTCTCTGTCTGTCTCTCTTGCTCGTGCTCTCTCTCTCTCTCAGTTGTTGCAATGATATTATTGCATGTGTGGACAGCAGATACAGGCTGCTTTTCTAGGTATCTGCACATGTGCATGTGATGGCCTCTGCACCAATTGGTGCCCACCATTTAGTAATTGCATGCAGCCAGCTGTGTGGTAATTGCAGTTCTCACTGTGATTTCAGGACACTGCTATAAAATGATAGGTTAGGTAGGCATAGCCCTTTCAGTTTTGCAAGGTGGGGACTATGCTTGCTTGCTGTGAACACTGTTGTCTCAGTCAGAAGGTTGGTATATATCTCATATCTGAAGTTGGGTTGTAGCCAGTGAAATGCATGTTGTACTGAAACCTGACTGTTGCTTCTTCCAGTACACTCTTCTCAGTGTGTACGTTTACTCACTCCTCCTAATGCTAACACTGGATACATGGGAGTATGTACTTTCTTTTCGAATTAGAGAATTAACTGGCATACAACAGTAGTTATTGCAATGTATTCCTATGGCTTTCCTATTTTCCCTTTATATTCACTCATTGTACTGCATGTTATATTTCTTTCAGCACCAAGTTATTGTATATCTGCTGTGGTGTAGTGGTACTTCATGCAGACTGGTGAGTCCAGTGTCCCGGGTTCGAGACTGACAAGGTTTTTTATTTTTCTGCTGAGCAGTACAAGGGCCTTGTCATACAGAGTGACTAAGGCACTTTTAAGCAGTTGTAAGCAGGTTTGCGTGGGTTTGCGTGGCGCTTAGCGACGCTAAGCTAAGCTTAGCTTAGCTTATTTTATTTTAGCAATACTAAGCCAAGCTTGGCTTAGCTTATCATATCTTAGCAATGCTAAGCCAAGCGCAAACATGCGTACACTGGAGCAAACCCGCTTGCTGCTGTTTACAAGTGCTCACTCCCGCTAACCCCTGCGCTCATTTCTTTGACAGAAAAGTAAATGGGGAGATAGGAATGTGGTGATAAAGGGTGCACAAAGATGGGAAGACAGTAGGGAAATCAGCTCAGGATGTACAGGATGGGTGTGGAGAGGGTCCATAGCTGCCCATTTCTTTACCAGCAACAGCTGTTCATATGCAATACATTAGGAGGGATATTTGAAACCTTCCACCCCTGAGAGAGGGGAGAGGACAACTAAGTCTGTTGTACTACCAATTATGGATATCAGGCACATGCACTGTTTGTGAATTGCTACACTGTCATTAGTACGTTACTCACTTCTGAACAGTTTGTGGTTTGTTTGTGTTGACATTAGCACAGTCTGCTCAGGACAACTGGACATATTTCACTACTGTGTATGCCTACCTACACCCTTGGTTGTGCCTGACTACATGGGTATATAGTACCTTTGGGTAGAGGTGCAGAAGTGCAGAGTGCATTATTTATTATCGTGTGATGTTTATCTTACTGAGCATGCAGAGTTGCTGTGTACCTGTAAGTCTATGAAGGCTAGTAGTCTGTCTGAGTAGCTCCCACCTTTGGACATATCCAGATGGTAGACAGAGGTCAGCCTAGTATTCTTTGACTGTGCACCACAGCAGTCTTTTCAGCACCTGGACAATGGCATTGTCACAGGTGGTTGCTAGCAGTACATGGCTACATCCTTTGACATTTCTGTGTTGTACTTCTACATAAGGGCATGCTTGTGGGATTCATTCTACAGCTATTTGCAGAGTGTGTAACAGCAGACATGCTGATATGCCTGTGTGTTTCTGACTCTTCCAGGCCTCAGATACTCTCACGTATATATTTGAACAGCCTCAGGGAAAGGTACATATAACTGGGATACACCTGTGATATATTTCAGACATTTTGCAGTTCAGACCTTGGGGGATTCAGAGCATATTTATTACTACACATTTTCTGATGTGCAAGCAGTGTCTACTCTCACTTATTGACATTTGTCATTAAGTGAGATTCCACACCTTTCTGCTTACTGTTAGTACATTTCACAGGGAGTCAGTGGGGCACAGCTAACATTTGTTTACAAATCAGGGTCATCACTGTAGAGCAGTCACTGTTGGGAGGTCTGGCCTGTGACCTATGCAAATATGCCACTGTTTATCCTGCTCTGATACTGTGTGGGGTTTGTAAGGTGCTACTGTAACCTTATTCCCTACTAGCATGGCTGATTCTCTTTTCACAGTCATGTCATGCAATTCCACAACACCTGCTGGTTAAGGCCCACAGAACAAGATTTGTGTTATGCCATTCCTATTTTCCCTTTACATTCACTCATGGTAATGCATGATATATTGCTTTCAGCACTAAGTTATTGTATATCTGCTGTGGTGTAGTGGTATTTCATGCAGACTGGTGAGTCCTGGGTTTGAGACTGACAAGGGTATTTTATTTTGCTGCTGAGCAGTACAAGGGCCTTGTCATACAGTGTGACTAAAGCACTTTTAAGCAGTTGTAAGTGGGTTTGCGGGTTTTCATGACGCTTAGCAATGCTTAGCTAAGCGCACACAAGCTCACACTCACGCACCCCCGCTAACTACTGCTTAAAAGTGCTTACTCCCGCTAACCCCAAGGCTAATTTCTTTTAAAGAAAAGAAAATGGGGAGATAGGAAAGTGTTGAAAAAGGGGGCACAAAGAGGGAAAGACAGTAGGGAAACCAGCTCGGGATGTGCAGGATGGGTGTAGGGAAGGTCCATAGCTGCCCATCTCTTTACCAGCAACAGTTGTGCATATGTATGAAATTTGGTGTGAAATTTGAAACCTTCCACCCCTGAGAGAGGGGTAAGGACAACAAAATATGTTGTACTGCCAATTAGAATTATCAGTTTACATGTCCAGCGGACATGTGTGCAAATTGGGCAGCTATGTATGGGGAGTAATTTTTTTGTGGGAACAGATTGCCCTTTTTTTTATTTTTTTTTTCAGGTGAGAGTGGAATGTGAGGTAGAGGATGTGGGTATATTTGGGGAGGTAGGTTGGGGAGGTAAACAGACAAGACAAACAAGAAGCATACAGGGGTGGAGTTTGACACATGGGGTGGGCGAACACAATTGACGGGGAAGGTTGCTTGGAAATCGCAAGCCCATGAGCCCACAGATGGTAACAGTGGAACTGAGATCCCCACCCATGGGCAGTCACCACTGCACCTTCACAGCCCCGAGGGTGGCTGTGCTGGGGGCTGAGTAGGATGGGCAGGCTCACCTGAGAGACGTGCCACTTTCGCCTCAAGCTGGCGTAGGGGATCAGCGACTGAACGCTGGATCTCCCTACGCACCACAGCCCGGACCCTTTGAAGGGTGACAGGTGGCCCTTCTCCGCCCATGCGTGCACAGGAGGTATGAGCCCCATCCCCTGCAGCGCTTCCACCCAAAGGTGGCACAGGACCAATGGAGGAGGGGAGCCCAGGCTGGGCACCGGAGCTGCTGGTGTCAGGTGCACTCGCTAACTGAGGAGGGACAGGTGGGTCTGCTGGGACCTGCCTTCCCATGCGTTCTGTGACTAGGTGTGTTTAATTACAACATAAACAACAGCATTCCAGATTAGTTGTAACAGCATGCAGTAATATTCCCATTAACTCAACACATCAAGGTTCCAACAGTTGAACAGCAAGCATAACACATGCATATATTGAATGACAGTGGATATTACAACAGCATGCAGGGATGTTTGGTAGCAACAGGCCACCATGAACATGGTTTTTGAACAGGGCACATGCATCAACATCAATGCAAATATTTATAAAACAATAGGACATATGTCCCAACAAATATTTAAGGTTACACATACCGATTGAGGTGTGGAATTGCGTGGTTTATGCACATACGGTAGGGTGTAGAAAAAACCTCGGTTAACATCTTATAATGACCTTTTAGTCTACACTACATTCCCAGGGAATGCAAGTGTATATCCCCTACCTGTATTATTACACTTGCCACCATACATTAGGTTGTGTCATGGGTTTGGCTAGTTCAATATATGCCTGACCTATATCTGACATACTAACTGTCCAGGATGCAGATGTTACTGCTACATATTTTTGTTTGCATTTATATTTCTTTATCTACATATCTGGGGTGTTTTCACATGACGTTTTCACTTCGATTTGTACAGAACCCTGCATTTCTTAACACACACTCACATTTCTGGTGAATAATTACAGGCTACATGTGTGCCAGGTTTACTTATTCATGCCAACCAGTAACTGACTATTGTGGACTGTATATATGTTTCACAGCTACTAGCACTTCCATCACCCACTTTATATGGGACTGCATAACTCTGGATTGCCAGCACATTTTCAAACAGTACTGTTTGTATAATGCAAGGGTACAACAACATTTCAGACTCTGTGACACAGACACACTCTGGGTTTTAGACCTTTATTAATGACATTGCACACTTTTCCACAGGCTCACTCCTTTATTTGTTTTAATGGTGTTTATGGCAGACATGTTCAAGACATATTATACCTTTATTAATAGGTTAGAACAATCTTTTTTCAGGCTCACTCACTTATGTTATATGACAGTGCCTGCAGAGATATTATTCCAGACATATGTTACCTTTCTTAATGGGTTACTACACTCTTTTTCTGCCTCTCTGACATTTTTATCTGGCAGTACATGCAGAGGACTTATTCAGGCAATTCTATGGCTGTTTTATTGGACTACAACACTTTCTTTCATGCTCTCTCCCATATTTTATATAACAATACATGCAGAATAATCACTAACCTGCCTGGTGGCGCAGCCTTAACAGCCTATCAGCATTGGCTTGCTGATTCGTAGCACGGTCACCTGCAGCTGTAAAGTAAATGAAGGGATATTGAGACATACCTATCCATTATACATACTCCATTATCAATTCTTACATACTGCATTCCATGGCTACATACTCAGTTGTGGGGCATTCTGCATCCCACGGGCCTCCTGTATCCACTGGTTTAGGCGGTCCTGCTTTCATCTCTTCAGGTCTGCATGGTGGTGACGGACCTGCTCCCCAGTCCGAGGAATGTCTGTGGCACTGGTGAGGTCACGAGCTAACCGGTTCCAAGCCTCTGCCTTGTACTCCGTCCCTTGGAACTGGCCCTGCAGGAGTCTTGACTCTTGACGGTGGACAAGGAGCCAAACCATGTACTTGGACTCCTCGATGCCCCAACATTGCGCTCGGAAGTGTGAACCCTCTCCTGCACCTGCCATTCTGACTGCAAATGTGAGCTACAATCAGTTATGGTGAGTATTCCCGCCTATGGGGCTTAAATATGCCGCATTTCCCGCACTTTTTTGTGATTGGCTGTTTTGTAAAATTCTCGTTTGACTGCAGACCTGCTTAGTAATGGTTAAACTATCATTCGTAAGTATATGAATGTTAATAGTGGCTGTTTCCCCTATGTTGTCATGGCTTAGTGGTTCTGTACTTTGATTATGCTGCACAGGGTCCTGGGTTTGAACCTTGTCATTCTTTTATTTTAGTACTGTCTAGACAGGCTAAGGGGTGTGGCTGCGTTTAAGCAACTTAGCTCTACGTTGCTCCATGGTGCCCTACTGTGCCCTGGTTGGCGCGGCGCGCACGTCCGCTCAAACACATTGCGCTGGGTAAAGCACTTTTAACCTTTGGGCAACTCTATTGCACTGGGTAAAGCACTATTAAACTATGGGCAACTCTGTTTAGCTGGGTAAAGCGCTATTAAACTATGGGCACCTGTGTTTAGCTGTGTAAAGCATTGCTTAACAGCAGGCTATTATATATCTGGGTCCTTTAAAAATATTTAGTTTGTTCACTGATACATTGGCCATGTCACTGCTTTTAATAAAAATTTAATCATATATGTCTGGTATTATTTCAAATACTGATTTAAAACATAAATAAGAAGGGGAGTAGTGGTTCTCGAACCATGAATGCCTTCTCTTTGTGCATACGCTCTACCATTACGCTATTGCAATTTGGTGTGATTTGCATAAACATTCTTTCTTATGCTCTTCCATGTCAGAATTGCTAACTCTAGCTAAGCAATGGACACACCCGCGCACACACGCGCAAATATGGGCAGCTATATCGTGGATTTAAAAAAATATATATAATTATTTACTTTATATAAGTGTGATGGGGGTTATGGTGTCAGGGAGTGTGGTGTTGAGTGGAAGTACATTTGAGCAAACTCGCTATTGTGTGTTGACATTATGCTTTTTAAAACCTTGCAGGGGCGTGCACATTTAGACTGCTCGGCAGTCGGACACGCCCCCTGTTTTCCTACTCAGTCCATGTAAGAGTTACGGTTGAGTCAGCATGCCCTCATGAATATTCATGGCACGCTGATGTCAAACCATTCAACTGCAGCCTCCGAGTAAGACTTATTAAGTCTTACACGGAGGATTAGTGAATCTGGGGGTCAGACAGATACAGAAAACTAGTATTTAACTAATCTCACTATAATTTCTAACTAACTGAAGAAATACTGTTCCCTAATTAAGTTACTTATAAAAACAAGGCAAGATGAAGTGAATGAGTGTCTTTGTTGTCAGGTTAAGACAGAGTGCTGAGTGTCACTATCACATCTCTCACTACCATCTAAATACAGTTTCATTGCTGGCTATAGAATGACATCACATCTGGTCACCTGATTCTGTGGTTCCCACACTATCCCCCAACTAGAAGCTGAACAAGGATCTAGCATATATGTGTCACAATACACACCTAGGATTTTTGCTAATGCTTCTTCCAGCATGTGAAGACCTAAAACAATTCCCACCCTTTTATCCCTCCTGTAGAGACTAACCAGCCATTCTCTGGCACCCCAGGGTAGCAATTAGTTCAACACTAAGGACAATAAGAGCCCAGGCCTTTCCCCAGACATTGCATCTCTGGCTGCATTCAGGCCTGTGAGATAAAATCTTTATGGCCTAAACCAAGTCATTTAATTTCTGGCTATTTTTCTTATGGTAAGCTGAACTGAGCTTAACCCCTTTCATTCCAGCATCCTCTATTAACATATATACATTTCCTCAGTTACAACAGTACAATCTGATATAAATGTACATTTATTTTCTGTCCAGTATGACCCACTGTTGATACATTTTTAACACAAACAACTTTAACATTTTTAATGCAAGCATCTGTAGAAATCAGTTTGATAATCAAATTACATACAATTCTTTATAAAACTCCAGCTAGTTGTGCTGGCATATGTTACACATACACTGTCTTTCTTTCTCTGGCATAGCTGGCACTACTTCACATCATCACACATACTACCAGTTTAGAGTGCCAATCAACTGGCTGCATATCTTTGTAATATGGGAAGAAACTGGGCCATTCAGAGAAAACTCATGTGAATACAGGGAAAATATGCAGACATAGCACAGAAGCCACATTCACAAAGAATTGAACCAGAAAATCTTTTGCTGTGAGGTGACAAAGCTGCCTGCAGGACCACTGTGCCACACACACACACACACACACACACACACACACACACACACACACACACACACACACACACACACACACACACACACACACATACACACAGAAAATCACAAATGCTTCATAGGAAGTGACAGTGCTAAAATAGCCAAGCATTCTGAATCCACATCAGTTAACAAACTGACAAACAAACTAACTAACTAACTAACTAAAAAGCAACAACTTCTGAGATTATTTACAGTTTATTGTGTAAGCCTCTCACCCATAAAATTTATGCCCAGACTACATTTATTGAATGTATATATTATGCAAACTTCTGACTCTGGCTGTGCGACTACGCATCATATTTATGGATTGTCTCCCCTGCCTGCAGCTAAAACAATAGTTTTATTTAGAGACATGAAGCCTAAACCTGCTCATATATTGAAAGAAGTGATGGAACAGAAATTTCTTGTAAGATTTGCTCATATTAAGGAGAAAGCTTCGAAATTCATCAACAGCTGTGCAGAAGAAACAATGGGTACCATGCCACTCGTGGTTTTATTGCTGCTCAGAGCAGTCAATGCCTTGATAAATAAGAATGCAACTAACCAGCTAAGTAAAGGGAACCAGACTTTAGAAACAATCAACTAATGAAAATAATGACAGAATTACAGAAAATGAATACCAATGTGTTAGAGTGCCATGCAGAGATCTGATACAAGTATGACAGAAATGGAGACTGTGATCAGAACTCATTCTGACTAGATGGCAGTAATGGAAGTGGATGTTAAAGTAGTGGATGTTAAAGATTCCCTCCAGAAATGTATATAGTGTTTTACTTTGTTTTTACTTGTTCTTTTTTTAATATATTTTTGTTATATCTCTATGCCTTACAATATTATTGATTATTTTTGAAATGTATAGGTTTCAACTTTTTTTATGTAATGCCTTTGAATTTTTTTTCTGTTTTAAATAGAGCTTTATCCCCAGGCCACCACTAAAAATGGACTCATGTGACCCAGTCGGACTTTCCCAGTAAATAAATGTTAATAAATAAATAATAATAAAGATAGTGAAAACAGGTTAGCTGAAGCAGATGAAAAGTTGCAGTTGCTGGAAAACAGGCTAACTGATATAGAAGGCAGGGGAAGAAGAAAGAATTTAAGATGACAGCAGGTCTCAGGACAGGAAGAGGGAGTTGACTGTGTAGGCTACATTAGAAAGAAAACTACATTTTGGGCTGGTGTCTCATGTGAATAAATAAGGATAGAAAGGGTACACAGACAGATTATTCATCAACACTTAAATTGCAGAAAGGTGAGGGAGTGGGAGGTCAGAATAATTGTTAAGGTGTTTACCTTACAATCACAAGGTGCAGGGTTTGATTCTCACACTGGGTAGGTAATTGGCTAGGCTTAAAATGGCCCATAAGGGCAGTTAGCCTAGTACTAAGCTATGAACCTATGAGACTTATGTAGTAAGAGAAAAAGTTCTGGCAGCAATCTGGCCCCCACGGAAAATTAAAAAAAAAATAACAGAAAATAGAATATGCTGTGAACAGGACTTTGCCAGTGAAACTAAATGGAAGATACTAGGTTTTCCTTCCTCCTATTGCAGTTTGTAATTGCCACATGCAAAGATTCCAAATGATATATCATTCTCAGTTAAAAGTTTTTCTAACAGGTGATCTGTCACCATCTTTTCAGCAGAGAATGCATTATCTTAGTTTTAGCTGGCTGTTTCAGGAGATGGGGTTTCTACAATGTACAGAATTACAAGGCTAGACAAGGAAGTGGTCTCTGTGTACCAAACAGTGGCTGAGCCTTTTCTGTTTTTCTGAAGGGTAGAAGAAAATAAGGAAGCAGCAGTGTCTGTAAGGTAGGACAAAGTGACTGAAAGTGGCATTGAAGAGGACAGGATGAATGACTACTTAAGAAAGATTCAGCTGATATCACTCTATCTAGAGAAATGTAATTGTAAAGTTATGCGTAACTAAACAAACTTATTTTGTTGACGTGAGCAATTTAGACAATGACTTGACTTTCTGGTATTTAACTACAATACAGCAGATATGTGCTAAAGTAGTAATAATTTGCATTCATGATCTGCCTTTAGATGAACAAATAACTCAACAGGAAAGGAAAATATTGACCCTTGTCTGGGAATTAAACCCATACTTTCCACATTCCATCTGGTTGTCACAACACTGGCCCAACAAGGAGTCTCTGGACAGTCAGGTACTTAGTTTTCCTCAAATGCAGCTTCTTCTTTCAACTAGAAAACCCCCACAATGGTGATGTTTTTTAACACACAAACACTGAATGCAGAACAAACTATGAACTTAGTATTAGAATGAGTATGTGTGGCTGGTATAAGACTTATCTGGAGCAACAGACACCACTTGTTAGAGAATTCATCTCATGGCTACTGGCGTGAAGGTGTGATTAGACCTCAGAAGTCATAAAGGGTGATGACAAATCTGTGTTTATTGAAAAGGATACAGTGCTAAGGCTCTTTCTGCTTTATGCTGGAAATAGTTCAGAATGACTGCAAGCTTAAATGCATGCCTGAGAAGTCAGAAATTTGCTAACAGCCTGATATGTGATCATTTACTAAAGCAGGAGAGATTAGAGCAAGCAAGTAAAGAAGACTAAGCGAAAATAAAGAAAATAAAAATGAGAGTATTAAGTAATAACTATTGTTTAAACATATGATTTGTAATGAAATGTACTTGCAGTTAACTATATAGTGAAATATATGTATGGCATTTAAGGTATGGGGTGGAAGTCACACTGAGACAACATATCCTAGAGTGAGAAAACTATTTAAAGATCTGATTGACTCAGCTATATAAGAGAATGCAGCTGTCTTATACCTGTGTCTGCTTAGATGGTTTTGCTTTCTATGTGGACCCGGGTGGAAGAAAGGTTATATATAAATAATTATGTTTTAATAAGCAGATGCTGAAATGAACTGAATCCCAAAATACAGAGTGTTGGTTTAGTACGGATACATCATTCTAAATTTCACTTTAAAAAGTTACAAAAATGTATAGCCTGGCACTTAAAATTATTTATGAATGCGGGATCACAATTATGCAGCACTATTTCTGTTACAATCCTGGATACTCTACAATGAATATATATATATATATATATATATATATATATATATATATATATATATATATATATATATATATATATGGGTCTACTACGGTTGATTGAAAACTTGCTTGATTGAAAATGAAATTACCAGGACCACTTCACTGAAAGCTCACTTCACTGAAAACTCACTTGACTGAAACTTGTTTCGTTGAAAGTCATAAATGGCCTTTTCCCCACTGTAGTGCAGGTGGAGAGGGGGTCCCTCTTGACAGAATTGACAGGGGATTGTTTTACAGGACTTTGCTAAAATATTAATAGTCAGTGGAGGTATATATTTTATTTTCTTAGAAAGTAAATGGTCAAAAGAGTGCTTTTAAATGCTGTAAAGTATTTGCCTCTGTAAGAAAACACAGACATGATTTTGCTACTGCAATAGATGCATTTGGTAGATTGAGTGCCCAATATTATGCAGTTTGGATACAGTGTCAGGGAATTATCTTCATACATATCAGGTACCAGAAGGAGAATTATAACCTTGATTAGAAGAACCTGTCTGAATTATTAGAGATGGCAGATGGTGAAGGCAAGCATACTATTACAAAGCTGAACTTACAAAGGGCTAATATGGTTGAGATAACTGTTTTCCTAAGAAATCTGTTAACACAATATGTAACTTAAGAATGGTGCAACGAATACAAAAAGTTTTGACATGTTTAAGAAACTATTTACTGATGCTCTAACAATATAAAACCTTGAAGTGAATAAATCATGTATGTTGCAAGTAGATCCCACTCAAACTAATATAGGATAATAGTTAACCAGGAGTCAAAAAATACAGATGGACAGAAAGATATTTCAGATGGGGGAAAGAACTGTTAGTAATAAATTTATGGAAGTTAGAAATTCCATGAGTATGTCTATGGTAAAGACACTTGGGTAGAAACAAACCACATGCCCTTGGAAAACATATTCAAAATTCATTGCAGGTATCACCATTGAGATTATGAAGGAGTTACTTAATCTACAGAGGTATGATGTAAAGTGAAATATAGATAAGCCAAGAGAATGTATATATATAGATAGATAGATATAAATAGTTTTTATTTTTCTTTCAAGAAAGTAGTAAGCTGTGTCCAGGGCTTGATTTTCAAAGCTATCAGACAAAATAATAATTTTCAATCAGGTGAGAAGTCAAAATGTTGAAGAGGATATACGATTCAAATCAAATAACAGTAAAGTGCAAAGAGAACAGACGTTATAATGTTTTGAGCAGGAATGTCAACTTACAAGTGCTGCAAATTTGTGTCATCTACAATGCATATCATAACGGCAATTTAAAACAACAGATGATGTTTCTACTTCTTGTTGTGTCTTTCGGCTTTTCCCGGTTAGGGGTCGCCACAGCGGAACTCCGGTACTCTAATGATTGATAGTTGATTTTTACGTGCCGAGTTACCAGCCCTGATGCACAACCTTCAACAAAGGTATGCCCATTCATGCATGTCTCCACACAGAAGACACTCTAGCTGAGAATCGAACCGGACAGCGTCTTACTGTGTGGCAACAACGCTACTGCAGCACCACCACCACGGCCTAGGGAATTAACTGCCAAGGAGGGAAAAAAAACTTGGAAACCAGACAAAAAAAAAATACAAAACAAAACAAAAAAAAAAAAACAACTTCTGACAGTACACCTCCATTTTTCTGAAACTATGTGCCAAACTGCTAGCTAAATCCTTGGCAAATATTTTTAATTTAAAATAACTTCAGGAAAGATACCTTCTCAATTTAAACACTCCCTTATATTTCCATGACCAAGAAGTCCAGCTCTGCCATCCTATGTGACTTTCACCCTATCTTATTAATATGCCTTATAAAAAATAGAGAAGAACTTATATTTTACCAGGTAGAAGATCACTGAAACAAAATACAGCCTTATAACCGACTCACAGCACAGCTTTATGAACAGAGATATCACCATCACTAAAATATACACAACCATAGGTTAAAGTCGGGGGGTGGCATTTTCATAGACTTCATGTGGATATTGAAATGTGTTAACCACCTTTCTTTTAGAAAAGCTACAATTACTCAGTTTCAGATGTAGCATAATTAACTATTTTTCTAACTAGCTACAAAATCTAAAATTCAAATTCAGGGCATGCAGCCTTTCTTCTCTAGAGAATACTTTAGTGCAAGATTCCCCTAAGCTTTAGTCCTTAGCCCAGTATGATTCTCTGTATTTATTAATGACATTAAAACAGCCATCCTGTACTAATAAACCAACCTCTGAGCAGATGCTGTCATACTTTACAAAACTGGACATTGTACCTGCACGCCCTAGACAACTCTACAAAAAGATGCTGCCTCTCTCTCACTCTGGCTAACAAAAATTATTCTGATCTTCTAACAAATAATTACAATAAAACTGCCATTGTGACTTTTGCAGCCAAAAATAAATCCACACACTCAAGCCCTCTAAAAATGTGTGTTCTCATGTAACATCACCTGAAATCAGTTTAAGAATATAATACATTGTGTTAAAACTAGATCTCACCCTCTTTTAAAACTCATACAGACAATATTGTTAAAAAAATTGCACACTCCAATCATCTCACCACTTAAGCCAGGAGAGACACACCAAAGAATTAACTCATTTCAAGGTTTTAATATGGTTTACCGTACTTACACTGCATTCTGTCCAGAGCACTCATCTTATCCAAACCACTATAAGTACCATCAGCCGGCTTATTAATCTAGCCCCTCATGATGAGCATCACACCATCTTACTACAGATGGCTAACTACCTCCCTATCCCAACTTTTTCCACAATTCTCTAGTCACGTTGTCTGACCTTTAAAATCCTGTAGGAACACCACTGCCCTTCTCTAGGAGCTAAACAGCAAGTGAAGCACTCTCAAATGTTCCTAAGAAGCCAAGGAAGCAGTGCTGTAATTTGCTTAAGACCCACTTAATTCTGTAATCAGTGAAAGGAGCTTCAGCCATATTTTTGCCACTCCTTGGAGCAAGCTTCAGCAGGAAATTAGACAATTTACAAATTATGAATCATTATGAACAAAACTTTTCAAATGCCAAAATGGTTCCTACAAATGTTCCTATTTCTTAGTTAATGATTAAACATTCTTTTCTCTCTCTGCTACAAAACTCTAAGTAGCAACGTGTCTACTTGGACTTAATTCTAATGCAGTAATCAGATCATGTAAATATATACATACAATACCCCATGCACTTGCAAGATTTTCTTTTATTTCTTAGCTATCCCCCTCCCTCCTCATTGTCCTACTTTTCCTAATCAATGTCACCCTGCCTTTATCATTTAACCTTTATTACATCAATCTTTGCTATCTGTTACTAGAAATGTTTTGTACTGACTTGTTAGACAAATCAGTTTTGTACCACCTTTGGAAGTTTTACACAGTATTGTAACAAAAATAGTACTATAATGTTGAACTTTGTAATCTGCTGTTTGATGTTGATATCCATAACAAATTATGTAGGCATCATACTTTCTGTTGCAAACCATAATGCAATAATACTGCAATTTGATACATGTCCTGGAACAGCTGACCTACCTGGTTAACAAACACACAAATAAATAAAGAAAATGTACCTAGTTCTGGATCATCCATGGACTTGTTTGTGTGCAGACTTGTTCTAATTCACAGAATAAATGTATCTCATCCATATAGGTTATTATTCCAAATTCCTACAATTAATTAGACTGACAAATAGAACAGGTACATGTGCAAGTGCAATTAATACATATTTTTGAGAAAGGGGATTCTTGATGTTGTCACACCTGATTACAATCCACATGTCATTAATTTAGAAGATGCGCAAATGAATGGAAACTCAATACATGTAATGTCCAATATACAGTACATTCAACATAAGAGACATTTAAATATAACCATCCAAACAATTTGGAAATGAATCACAGAACTGTTGCTATAGTTGTGTGGACAGATATTTTACAGTTTAAGAATATAAGAAAGCTTCATTGCAAGGACTATTTTTTTTCTTATTGTTTTGCTTCTATGCCTGTCAACTATTTAACCTTCCCAGCTATTGGAATTGAGTCCTTTCAATCCTCCTTTGTTGGCAATATCCAGAACCATAGAAGAGGGAGAGAGAGAGATAGTGACAGAGAGAGAGGGAGAGAGAAAGACATCCTGAAGGGCCATCATTCACCAACATTCTATCAATGATGATACTAAATGGCTTTACCTCAAAACATGTATTGGACGGTGAACTATTTTCACCACCACAAAGATCCACAACACCCATTCCCAGTGAGTTCATGCTCTTGTAAACTCAGTAATAAGAGCTTTCACCAGCGAGTTGTTTGGTGGGCCAAAAGGCCTCCCCCAGGACACATACACAAAGTGATATTCTATCAAGGGATTTAGTTGCCGGCATCCTCCTCTGTACCACCCTGCTCCAAAGGGCACACCCATCCTCCCCTGCCAGCTCCATCAAGCACCCAAACCATTAATCAAGCTCAGGTCCCCTGGATCATAGTCAAGGCTTTGTTCTACTCAATTGGAGCTGGAAGTCCATTGTAGAGACTCAGTCTCTTAACAGCTCAACTGCTGATGTGCAGTGGGTTGAAAAGTATATTAATACTTTCAACACTTATTTATTGATAAGACTCAGTACAAAATTAAATAACTGATGGAAATAAATCAGCAGAGACTTAAATGCAAGTATGAAATAAACTACGGAAGACTATCTGCTTTATGATTTGGAGAAAAGTTGCAATCATGAACCCATGGGAAAGTCTGCAGTCTGAAGCTGAAATAGTTGGCTAAGAATTTGAAACAAAATCCTATTTAGTTTGTGGAGTAGATGACAAGCTATAAAGAGGAAATGACAGAAATCAGTACAAGAGACAAATATAAGAAACTCAAAGTCCCAGAAAAATGGGCAGCCATAAACAACCACTTTTGTTGGAAGAAAATAGAAATTGTAAAATCTATGATGGTTAAAAGTTGCAAAGAAAGATTGATGAAGTCATGTCTTCAGATGAAGATATAAGCACAAAGAATAGTGTCAAAAACAAGATCAGAAATTAAGTGTAAGTGATACTTACCAGGTATGATAGAGCATTAGTGAAGCCAGACAGATATATGGACTGTGCTTGAACTGAATAAACACCATTCTAGGAAATGAGAAGATTATTAAAAATCTGCTCTGAATATGTAAAAACTTCATATTTGATATATGTAGCTGAAGATGTGTCTGGTATACAGTGTTAAGGTTAATCTGACATGATCATAATAATGTAATGTCTGCTAATTTATAACTTTACTGATGCATAGACTTTTAGCTGTAAAACATAGAATACAGAATATAGGAAATGCAGCTTTTTAACACAGACCAGCACTTAACACTATGGGGAACATAAGTAAAGAAAGTCATGCCATTGGTGAGTCTAGTATATACACTAGTTGGAATGCGACAGAAGGCAAATTCAATCGTCAGACAAGAAACAGGCAAAGAAGTTAATGAAAAATAGCTTTCATGTAAGGTTGCTCCTCACAAAGCATCTCTGTTTTCTCATCACATAGACTTACATTCTTATTTCAGGCATGATTGCCATAGATTGGAAGACTCTACTCATGTTTTCCTTAACTGTACCAGACTACATTGCATTTGAACAGGTGTACAACATCTATTCCCATCTGTGCATCTTCTTCCTATTACCATTGAAGAATGCTTATATGGTTGCTTTTGGTCAACTGCTATGGTGAGACCAGATATTGTTTTGGTTTCAGCAATGCGATTGTTGTGGGCTGTGCATTGTCTGGGGGCTAAAACCTGTAGAAATGTTTCTGTCAGTGCAATGTTAAGAAAGCTTAAACTCTGGCTTTGTCAAAAGAATTGGGGGAGTAAATTTTTGTTTCCCTATTTTTTTAGACTGGTTTCCGGGCTCCACTCCCACACATTGGTAGAACATATTTGTGTACTTGCTTCCTACTTTGCATTGTGATTTTTTACTTTTAGACTCTGTGACTTTATTTACTGTTTTTCTGCTAATGTGTTGATGTTTAATAAAATGGATTACTCCTCCCCAATGGAGTTGATTGGCTTGCATTTAATCCAAAGGTAACTTTGGAAGGAGTCCCAAGGACTCTGTACAGAAGGGGAAGTTAGTCTGGGAGTGTGGAAGTGAAGCCTCTTTTCCTGAAGATGGAAATGTGACCTCTGTGAATTGGATTTACCTACTTATACAGGAAAGCAAGATTAATTCTATAAACTGTTGGAGTCCTTTCATAATACAAGGTTGTGTGTCTATTCAAGGAATACAGGCACCTGAAGGACTCGAGAGCGTTTTAAATTTGACAATGTAAAGGGTTTGCTTCATACTGCTGTATTTGTTTTTGCTCTGAAAAATCTCACTGAGTAATTCCTTTAAATGCAACTGAAGCAACTCTTCCTGTTTAAGTCTGAACTCTTCAGTCTTTCTCAATAAAATGTTATTTATTACTGAAAAATATAACATCTGCATATCATCTGCATGAAAATAGAAATAAATGTCAGAAGTATTGGAGAATGTGGACAAATTTCAACACCTGCTACTGATAACCCATTTGCTACTAGAGCTGTATATAAAGTGCTTTAAAGAGGTGCGAGTGGAAGAGGGTGGGTGGGCAAACACCCTCTCCAAAGAAAAGATTCACCACTTTTATTTTTCTTCCAGGTGTAACAGGATCGTGCTGCCTGCAAGCATGTACTTTCTTAAAGTAATGTGTGAAGAAAGAAGACATTTATGTTAATAGGCTTGATGCTGTCAGATACTGGAGTTATTAACTTTGTGTACTGCAACTTCATAACTACCTTTAGGTGAGTGGCAGGAACTTTCCAAGCTTCAAAATGGATGAAATAATTTAAGCATTATTTTTAATATTCAAACAACTACAATTGCTGTTGAGTACCTGAAAAAATAGCAGAATATAATGCAATTGCTACTACTGTAAACTGTTAAGCCTAGACATGATGACTCTAGTACATCCTTAAAGGAATTATCAGCCAGCACTGAACAACAGATGGTCAATTTACAACAACTTACTACTGTTTAGCAGACTAGTCATTATGATGAGCTAGTGATTGAGTTAGGAACTCAATGGTTTGGTAATTCTGTGAAGAACCTTGGTTTGGATAAGTACATGGAGATCTACATGGAAGCATTTCAGAGGTACAGAGAGACAGAACCATTTCTGGGCCAGGATGCTGTCTCATCTGACCAGTGAATTGTTTAAGGTTTACATGGACTTGGTGGACAGTGATGTACACAATATTCAAAAAAAACTAAAGAAAAAAATGTATCCAGGAATGATGTTTCATCTAAAACTCAGGCATGTAAATTCCACAACTGGAGTTTCAGTACAGGTAGAAAGTAGTGTCACAAATGTCGGAGTTTATGCAAAACCTTAAATTGCAAGTGTGGATCATGTAAACAATAAGAACCTGATGTGGTTTGTGTAAAGAAATATTTAAAAATTCTGGCTGTAGATAGATTTAAATATGCATTCCCTAGTAATTTAAGAAAGTGAGTATCATAGAGAAATCCTACATCCTCTTAGAATATAGTTGCTTCAACAGAGATGTCTACTAACTGAAAGCTTTAAGACTGAATTGCATGTACCAAAATCAAAGTCTTCATTTAAATATGCACTGTGGTCCACAAACAAATTGCATTACCAGTTGAAATAATATTTTCAATGTGCTGTCCACAGACATGTGACTAGGTATTAATCCAGTCAGCAATGTAAAACCTACAAAACCTGTTAATGCTTGTCAAACTGCTATGAAAGCAACACATCTTACAAATATACCATTGGGGGGAAAAATGCTGGTAGCAAAACCCTGGAAATGGCTTTTTATCATTATACTATTGTTAAGCTTTAAGTATTAGTTTAAGGATGTGCAGAGTGTACATACTCTTCTTGCAGAGGTCAAAGTAAGCAGTAAACCGTTTTTACATTAAGATCCTCAAGTCAGCCAGGTTAGCTAGTTTAAATGGAGCAAGTGTTTATATCTCTAACACAAAATTAAGATCCCAATGAGGGGGTGGGGGCACTGGTTTTCTTGGAAGCCTCTTATGCAGAATCCCTTTCCAAACATTTTGGCATGAGACTACCTTGAAAGAGGAAGATCTATGGGCAGACATACTGAAAAGGCTGATAAATGAATCTTGATGTAGGAGTAAAAAAAGCAATAGGACAGTAACTCAAACAAATCTTATAAAATCAGGGAATAACTAGCCCTGAATCAGTGCTAGTTATGTTGTTGGTACCAACTAGAAATTCTTTTCCAAAAGAAGGGAAAAACCACATTTGCTTGGGTCAGAAAGGAGTCACCACAATGATCTTGGGAGGATTCCTTTAGAATGATCACAATGACCTTGGCAGGATTCCTTCAGAATATTCAGAAATACCCTGGATAACCATGGAAAGCATGGAAAAGCTTACAGGAACAGTCCTTTCCAAGGAAAAGAAAAGTTATTTGTCTTCCAGGCCTTCTTGGATTGAGCCCTGGAGCCAAATATTGCAAGCTGTTTGCTCAGAGAAGAGGCAAATAAGTTTACTTGAGGAACTCCACACAGAAGGATCAAGTCTTGTAAGACCCCTGATTTAGTTTCCATTCATGAGGATCGGCCCTTGTCCTACTCAGCTTGTCTGCCAGACAATTTTGTTCTGACAGAATGCAGGATGCCTGTAGAGTAAGATCGTGCTGTGACCCTATATACCAAGCTAAAATGGCTAGTTTGCAACAGAGAGTATGACCTAGTTTACCTCACTGTCGATGTACCACATGACTGCGGTATTGTCTGTAACAACTTGAAGAGATCTCATGGCCAAAGATGATTCAGGGAGTTCAGTGCCTTAATCAGAGTAAGTATTTCTTTTATGTTTATGTGCTTGCATCTGTCCTTCGTGTCCACCTTCCTTGCACTTTTATCCCTCATGAAACCTCTCCACAAGCAAATTCTTAGCTAACTGCTTTGGATCAGAAATGAAGAAGGAGAGAACTGGATTTAAGGATATTCACCATTATCACCAGTTGATTTCTCTTCTGACAATCCCAGCACTGGGATTTGAAAAGGCAAATGATGAGTGATACCGTTGTATCGTTCTCATGTGACGTCTTGCCAGGGGTATCATGAGAATCATAGGTACCATGTGACCCAGAATCCTGAAGTATTCACTTGCAGTGACCACAGTCTGAGTAGAAAACCTTAGAAACAGATCTAGACATCAACCTATTTTTTCATGTGGCAGAAAATCTCTTTGAACTGAGGTGCCCAGACAACCCCCCAGGAACACAATATAGTGTGAAGGAGTCAAAAATCTTTTGAATCTTTTGTTGGAATCCCAACTTGAGTAAGAGATCTCTCACCCATGTGAGAGATTCCTGACACTTTGAAAAACACTTTGCAAAGATAAGCAAGTTGTCTAAATATGGAAATGTGTGGATACCCTGTAGCCAGCAATGAGCTAAAGCATGGAATAGACACTTTTTTAATACTCTTGGTGTAGTGGATAGTCCATAGTCCAAAGGGAAATGCAAAGAACTGTTAACATGATCCAGGAACACAAAACCTTAAGAAACACCTGAAGTCTGGGTGAAAAGAGATTTGATGATAAGCATCTAGTGTCACCAGGAAACTCGAATGAGGAAAAATAGGTAACACGTTGTTAGGTGGCATAATTTTGAATTTGGTACTATCACAGACAGGTTTATGAAAGAAAGATCTAAAACTGGCCTTTAAGCATTTTATTTCTTTGGCACTAAAATCATCCTTGGAAAGAAACCTTTCCTCACCTGGAAAGGAGGAATTGGGTCTACCTTGGGACAGCATGCGATGAAGAACATGTAAAAATAAAAGACTCTGGTCTGGTGGGGAGAGATTTCCTCCTCAAAAGGAATTTCCTTTCACTGCCTTAAGAATCCATTTGTTTAAAACTATCTGTTGTCAAAGAGAAAAGTAGATATTCAGACTTACTGGAAGGGAAATCGGGCTGCCTGGGGGGTCCCTTAAATAGTAATTTTGACTTGTTAGACTGTTCTTGGTTTTGGGAGGTTCCGGAAATTTTTTTTTTGGAATCCTTGGCCATTTCTTCTTAAACATTTAATGTGATGTTGTCATTCTCGCATTTATTCTCACTTGTGGGTCATATCCAATCCATCAAATCCATCTCTGCCTTTTTCTAAAGCTCTAGGCCCTCAGCAGAGCTCATGGGCATCCTCCCTTACCATTGATGCAGTTCCCTAAACCCTCAGATCTCATTTGCCACTCAGCGAATGATGTGGTCCTTCGAGGAAGCTCTGGGCTAAGTGACAGTTTATTTATATATTTTTGTATTTCTTACTTAATTTTTGACTTTTGCACTTAGTTTCTCTTCTATTGGTCAGCTAGTAATTCCCTTACCCTTCTTTAGTCTGATTTTTGTTAAGGACGTTCTTTTTGGCTGTGCGAGTGTTGTTACCTCTTCTAAGCTTTCCTTTTCTAATGTCTGTTTAAGTTAGAGAACATTCTTTAACCCTCTACTTCTACAATTAAAAAAAAAAAAAAACACTTTCTATATTTCCTCAATTTAGTCAATGTCCACTTTAGTTAGAGGGTGTTTATGTGTGTGCATGTGGGGTCTACATTATATTATTGCACGCTTAGAAAATCGAACAATAAATAATCAACCCCATGTAAGCGAAAGCTTACCACGTCAAAACCTCAGAATTGCTGTTCTGAAATTAAAAAAAAAAATACTTTAAAACATTACATAATGTGGGTGCTTCATCCCCCCACACCCCCCAAAGTGGGGGCCTGTGTCCCCCACACACCACCTACTTAAATATACCAACTCAGAGATCGCACTACAGTGCCAAAAATGGCAAAGTAATGAAAGTGGCCAAGTGAATTCTTTCCCAAGGAAATAATTCACTGAAAAGTCACTTCATTATTTTTCCTTTTTGCTTTTGTCAGTTCGATTAAGACGCAGTCGACAAACTGCATCTGCGATCTGGTAATTGGATCCCGTGCATTTCTTCTCCTTTTTGTTCTGAAGCTAAAATTTGATAAACTTGAATTTGGTAACAATTTAGTTGCTGATATTATGTCTTTTAAGAGACCTAGTACATATATCCCTAGTTCACATCCTTTAATTGATGCCTTCAATAAACAGGCTGAGAATGATTTAATACACCTGAATGAGACTTGGAATACTTTGAGAATTTAAGCTTGATGCAAAGGAAAGCTCTAACACGGTTACAGAATGATGACACTGTGGTTATCAGGCCAGCTGATAAAGGAGGCCCTGTTGTTATTATGAATAGAAATGACTACTATGGATCACTGTGACAGTAATTTTTACTCGAGGAATGATATTGTTCATGTACATAATTTAGAACGTAGGATTCTTGCTATGTTGGAAGATTTATTTAAGAGTAAGCTAATTTCACCAGATCTGTTTAACTTTTTGAAGACTGAACATCCACTTATACCAATTATTCAAAGACTGCCTAAGATCCATAAGAATGGTTTGAAACCCCCTCTGTGTCCCATTGTTGCTGGCAGAGGTTGGTGCACTGAAATGTTTTCATTTATGTCGAGAAGGTTTTACGTATAGCCCTAGGTAGCAACACTTTTGTTTTGAAGGATTCTAAACAATTTCTCATGGATTTACACAGTTTGACTAATACACTTGCCATGGATACTGAGTTCTACTTTGTAACCCTTGACGGAGAATCTTTATGTACTCTCATCCCCAACACTGTTGGTGTTGACTCTGTACTGAGATACCTTAGCACACATAGTGGTTACAGTGAGAATTTTATTGATTTATTGTGTTTATTTTTGGAGTTGGTTCTTGAGAACAATGCTTTTGCCTTTGGTGGTGACATATTTTTGCAAAAAGATGGAGTAGCTATGGGCATTTCTTGTGCCAGTAGCTATGCCAACATGTTCATGTCTATGTGGGAGGAAGAACATCTGATTACCAATCAGCTATTCTCCATGTTTGCCCCATTCTACTGTCACTTTGTGGATGATTTGATCCTCATTTGGATAGGGAGTGCGGAGCAGTTGTTAATTCTTCATTAGCAACTTAATGGGGCCACCAATTATATAAAATTTACCTTGTCCTTTTCACCACTATCCAGTGCTTATCTTGATGGGCTTGTACAGAGGTTTGATAATTGCATGGTGAACACTGGTGTCCATAGGAAACCTTGTCATAGAAACACCTTACTCCACAGATGTAGTATGCACCCTCAATATGTTTTTAAAAATGTGGTCAAGGGCCAGCATATGAGGGTGTCGAGATTGAATGCTTCTGATGGTGGTTTTTATTCTGAGTAATCTAGTTTGAAGGAACTCGTTCTGTTGAGGTTGATACTATTTTGAATGAGATACCCAACCAGCGTAGAGGCAGGGCTCAATCTTACTTCTCAGATGGAGGTGTGTCCTTAGATAATTTAAGAGTTACTGAGAAGTTAAATAGGGTGAGGGTGCCCCTGTTTTACATCACTGATATTAATCCCATCATGGAAGTAATTAGGAGGATTTGGGACATTCTAACTGTAGATCCCATTATTAGGGGAATAATAGGTGATACTCCTTCATTTATGTTAAAAAATAAATTAAATTTGAAAAGATTATTATGTAAACCTAAAGATATCTCTGCCCACTCAGTCAGTTATGAATTTTGTACCCGACCATGTGGTATGTGCAATTATTGTGGGAATATTGATGACAATTGGTGAATCTGGGAATCTTGAGGCAATGTTACAACTGCCTCATGTACACAGACAACCCTCACCTCCTTCCAACAAATTCCAACATGTGAGAGATGCAACCATATAGCCAAACTGGAGGCTAAGCTCTCTCAACTCAGTACTGGCGTAACCAGTCAGGAGGAGAAGGAAACCATACTCACTACAATTCCAGTCTCAAATAGACCTACCACAACAGCAAACCAAACACATAAACACACAAAAACATACTCAGAGGCTCTAAATAAAAATCTGCCTAAGCAGCAGAGACCTCCAAAGCAGACACCCAAGCAACCGCTACCCCAAAACAAAACACGTGCAACACATAGCTCACAAAGCCAGTGTGCCAAACAGTCACAGCCCTTAAGGCTAAACAACACACCTGATACACTTGTAATAGGTGACTCTATCATCAGGCACACTGACGCCCCGCTCACCAGGCTGAACAAGGAGAAGGTCATGGTGAGCTGCCTGTCGGGCGCTAGGATCCGCCACATAACACAAGCACTCAGGTCACTCCAAGGCAAGTACAAATATGACTCAGTCATTGTCCATGCTGGTGTGAATGACCTGAGACGTACCTCCCTGGACTACATGAAAAGAGACATAGAGGAGCTCTCTGAGCATGTAGCCCAGGCCGGTATGACTCTGACCTTGAGTAGCATCTTACCCTCACCAAGAATGATGCCACAATATGAAGACAAGATGATCAATTTCAACAACTGGCTTAAGTATTGGTGTCATTCAGAGGGGATCCAATGCCTGTCAGCCTGGGATGACATGCTCGACAAGCCACGATGCTTCGCTAGGGACGGCTTGCACCTGTCACCCCTGGCTTTTGGATATTGGCAAAGGCTCTTCCTACTCCCATAGTGCCATTTTTAGGCAAGGCTCAAAAGACAAACCCACCTCCATAGGTATCACAAGGGATAAGAAACTAAGAATAATGCTACTCAACGCCAGAAGTCTAAACCTCAAGATGCATGCACTCGAAACTCTCCTTAGCATGGAGAACATCGATATCTGTGCAGTAACAGAAACCTGATTCAAGGATCCCGAGAGCACCCCAGCACTACCAGGTTATACCTCATGCCATGCTTTTCGGCCCCAATTCTTGGACCGAACCACGAAAGGAGCGGGAGTATCAATATTCGTCAAAGATACCCACACCTCCAGGTTGGTGGCACAGCACGAAGCATCAGAGACTATCCATGTGCAACTAACAGTGGGTAAAACTGCCTTCCAGTTTATAGCCTGCTACAGACCACCCTCCCAAACCCAGGAACCCCACTCGGCCTTCCTGAGAACACTGGAAAATATGAAGGTCTCTCTAAACACCATTATATTGGGTGACTTCAACTACCCAAACATAGATTGGGAGCATTACTCTAGCTCCAACACCCTAGCCCAAAGGTTCCTAGAATTTATAAACTCAAATGCTAAGGAACAACTTGTTACCACTCCCACAAGAGGGGAAAACATACTGGACCTGATCATCACCAACATGGGGACTCTATTCTCCAGACCAGAAGTGTATCCCTCACTGGTAAGATCAGACCATAAACTAATCTCACTGGATATTCACATCCCGACCCCACCCCCTGCCCAGAAAACCACAGTGAAAAACTTCTCTAAAGCAAATTTCACACTCCTCAAAACCGAGGCGGAATCCTTCAAAGCCCCCGAGCCTGTGGAAAATACGGCCCAGACCGCAGAATCCTTTATAAACGCATTCTATGATCACCTTCAGGAATGCATGGATCATACAATCCCAAATAAAACCAAGACCCAATCCTCCAAAGGCAGACGTCCTGTCTGGTGGACCCCAGCCATAAACAAACTATACAATAGAAGGAGGAAGCTACTACATGATAGAGCAAAATCCCAAAAAGGGAAGGTAACTCTGATCAGTATTAACAAAAAACTACGGGCACTCATAAAATCGTCTAAGGCCAGCTTCGAGAGAAAAATTGCACAGGACACTAAGGATAATCACAAGGCTTTCTTTAGTTATGTTAGGAACCTGGGTGGGAATTCCCAGATATGCTCAGAATTAGTCCAAAATGACAAAAAATACACCGAACCCACAGACATTGCCAACATCCTAGCTGACAGGTTCAGTGCAACCCCCCCCCCCACCCCACCAAAAGGGCAAATATCTATCCCAGCAGAGTGCTGCCCCCCTGACATCTCAGATGCTCAGGTAAGAGCCGCCCTCTCCAAAGCAAAAAACAAAGCATCAATGGGACCAGACGGTGTCCCGGGCTGCGTCCTACATGAACTCCAAGAAGAGCTAAACCCAAACATAAAACCACTGTTCAATCTCAGCCTTACTACAGGATATGTACCCAAAGAGTGGCGTACAGCAACAGTGGTCCCTCTCCACAAAGGTGGTGCCTCAACAGATCCTGGAAACTATTGCCCCATAAGCCTGACTAGCTTGGTCTGCAAAGCTATGGAAAGGATCATCATGGACCTCATAAATAAAGATATTGGGGACCTACAGACACTGGATCCTACCCAGTTCGGCTTTGTTAAGGGCAGATCCTGCCTCTTAAACCTGGTCAATTTCTTTGAAACAGTCACCAAGGCCATTGACGAGGGGAAGGTGGTCCACACAGCCTACCTGGACCTCGCAAAAGTGTTTGATACAATACCCTACTCGGGCATTATAGATAAGCTCACCAGCTTAAATATAAACCCCTATGTCACTAGATGGGTTGCAAACTGGCACAAGGACAGAACCCACATGGTTAGAATTGCTGGAGCCATGTCAGACTCCAAACCAGTTACAATTGGCGTCCCACAAGGCTCAGTCCTGGGACCTCTCTTGTTCGGTATATATTTCTCGGAGGTACAGGCCAACACGGAAGGACTGTGGCTGATGAAGTTCGCAGATGACTGCAAACTGGGCACCATAATCGACTCTCCAGCCAACACAGGCATCCTCCAAAAGGGCCTCATAGAAAAAGACAACTGGTGCCAGAGCCATGGCCTCAAGCTAAACGCCAAAAGGTGTATCGTCATCCCCTTTGGCAAAAACAAAGTGCCCACAAATGACCACATAGGTGGTAATCCATTAAGGACAGAAGAAGTAATTAGGGACCTGGGGACCCAAGTTGATAGCAATCTCTCATTTGACAACCACGTGGCCAAAGTGGTTAGAAGAACATTTTATATAGCCCACCTAATCATGAAGGGATTCACATCTAGATCAGGGAGGTCATCGTGCCTCTTTACTCATCCCTCATCAGGCCCATAATTGAGTACAATGCCCCTTTTGGGATGTACCTTACCAGACATCTGCAGCAACTGGAAAGACCCCAAAAGTACCTCACCAAGAGGATCAAAGGGCTCAAACAGATGCCATATGCTGCCCGGTTAAAGAAACTCCAGCTCTACTCAGTGGCATACCGCCTGCTCAGAGGTGACCTGTGCCTGACGTATAAGGCCATGTCCAACCCGGAATTAAGGGACATGCTGCACCTCAAAAAATCCAAATCCCATCGAGCTACATGCTCGAGAGACTTGAACCTCAGCACTGAAATAAATAGGACATGCTGGAGGGACAGATTCATAACCCAGAGGCTCCCTTCACTATGGAATAAAATCCCAGTCCAGGTTAGGCAGAGTCCCTCATTGACTCTCTTCAAGAGGAATCTTGATGAGTGGATGGGAGATCGTAGGTTTACCCCGGGTATCACTTCTGTGTCACTGTTAGACAGAGGCACAGTATACTAACCTCGAAAAAGGGCATAGCAAAATTAATTTAAAATGGGTGGCGAAAGCCAAACACACTCTGGCTAGGCTTATAAATGCCCTAGGGCAGATAGACTAGTATGAACCTATGAACCTATGAACCTATGAAGTGGACAATTTATTCACCTGGATACAGGTCAGAAATTTGTGTTTAAGGTTTCTGCCAACTGCCTCACCCAACATGTAGTTTAGCTTGCATACTATGAACTATGCTGTTCTTATTATATTGGTAAAACAGATTCAAGGACAGGATTACGGAACATCTATATCACATAAGGGTACGGTCTAGTAATAATGCTCTTTCCAAGCATGTCATGTTACAAGGGGTTGAACATACTTTTCGTTTTCTAGTTATTGACCATATTTTTCCAAGCATACAAGAGGGTGATATCAGGAATTGTACTGAGAATAAAGAGGAGAGATGGATTATTAGGCTTATGGCAGATAGGGGGAAGGGCTTGAATGAAAAAGCCTCCGTGAAACCTGTCTTTAAACCAAGGTGTTTAAAAGTGAAGTAAAATTCAATTGCTTTATTTATTTTTATCTTTAATTTTAATATCATTTAAAGATGTTTATGTGTATATAATTTTTAATCCTGTGAATTGTTTGGTAGCATTATGGCTTGTTTTAACTATGTTTATGTCACCATGCATACTTTTAAGTGACTTTTCAGTTATTTTATTCATAGGAACAACCCACTGCTATTTAATCTATTATCTGATTGGTTGCATTGCTGTATTTATTTTAGGTAATGGAGCATGCATCATTTTGGTCTGAAGGAGCTAATAATGAAAGTGCATACCTACATTTGTGCATTTTGTTTATCTGAATTAAATGTGTTTTTAACGTGCTTAATTCCTATGGTCTTCCTTCTCTGTGTTTGTTCTGTGGTTTGCATTACTGGATTATTTTATTTGTGCCTCCTCTTTGACAACGGAACATTTATCTATTGGGGTACTTGTTGATTCTTTCTAAAATTTGATTAGCTTATTTTTGAGTTCAGCAATATGTCTCAAAAACAGGATGGGGAAAATCGAGCTCCCATACCTTATCTACTCGATCTACAAGGAGCTTGTCAGATGATGATGTGGATAGGGTGGTGCAGAGGTTTCTGAAGACACCAGCTTTGGCCAAGTTATTACTGGATCCATGCCCAAAGACATTGGATCCGACAAAGTCTTCTCCATCGGTGCCTATTCCTCCTCCAATCCAATACCTGGCATCGGAGCAGGAAGACTCGGATGTCCAACTGGTTTCTGTCTCAGATCCTAGGACCAAAGGTTCCTTGGATCTGATGTCTACCCTGAGTTCTTCTGCTCTGTCAGAGCAGGAGATCTCTAGGAGCCAACACTCCCCAGTTGGACCCAGAGAGCATGCGCAGATCTCATCTGATCTAACCTTGCTTCTTGGGGCTTTGGCAGGTGAGTTCAGATCCTACCTCTGCCTCAGAGCATCTGTCCTCTGCACCCGTGATTCCCTTGGGTCCGACTACCACTTTTTCGGATTCAGGGCTCCTTTGGATCAAGGGGAGAGAGCCTTTGAGGTTATGAGGAGGTTAATGCCTACATACCAGTCTGAGACACAGTCTCTCCAGAATCTTCTTTCCACTTCTGGGCCATTGACTTTGCCTTTTCACGTACCTTTTCCACAGGACTGCAGAGACCCCAGGCCTCAGGATGCCCAGCAAGAGACCCCCTCCTCTGCTGAAACTTCCCCAGATCACCCCACTGAGGAAGTCCCTCGGAAGAGGACTTGCAAGAGGAAGCATCTGAACTCCCCAGAAAAGTCAGTCACATCTGATAATGACCTTGATGATGCAGAAAGGTCCCCTTGGTCACCTCCTGAAGATGTCTCCTTTGGAGATATCCTGGACATGTTAAAGCAGAGAGGTGACTGGCAGTCCACAACCCCTTCAGCTGAGAAGACGGTTATACTTGAAAGCTTTCGGGTCTCACCCTTCCACCTCTTGTGTGACCCCTCCTTCAGATGAGATTATTGAGTTAATCTCTTGGAAGGTTTGGGAGACCCCAGACACCATAGAACCTAGTTTTAGGAGGTCAAATGAATATATTACTGCCCCTTCATACAAGCCTTTCCACACAAAAGGTGTAGCAGTTGATGTGATGGTTGTGGCAGTGGCCACTAAAAAGGAACTATCTGAGACTAGTCCCACTATCCATCCCATGAATGAAGATTCTAGGACCATGGATAGATATGGGAAGAGGGTCCTTTCATCAGCAACATTTGCCTTACAGTCACTGAATTACTTAATGCATTTTACTAGACTACAGTGGGATCTGATAAAGGATTTGTCAGACTCCCTTCAAGGAACTGTAGTTGATGAGGTTGCAGACAAGGTAACCTCTCAGTTCACCACCCTAAATTCTGTTGTAAACTCTTCCATGAGACTCATCTTGCATGTAGCAGACGGAATGAGTAGGGCAGTGGGTTCAGCCATCTCACTTAGGAGGCAGGCCTGGATGCGCCTATGTGATTTTGTGGAGCCCTTCAAGTCTTCCTTCATTAATGCCTCCTTTGATGGCTCCTCTCTTTTTTCGACCCAAAGATAAAGAGACCCTCACCAGGTGTGAACAGGAAGGCAAGAACTTATCTGCCATTGGAGTACATTTTTCTACACCCACCAGACCCTTTCCCAAAGGTCAAAGAGGTAGTGAAAAGATGTAGCTCAAAAAATCACAAAGGTTTTTTCAAGACACACAGGGTGAAAGTTCCCCTAGAGGCAGAGGGGGGAACAGTAATGGAAGATGCCACCCCTGAAGCAGGGGAGGCCAACAGAATCATGGCTCCAGAGAAACTTTCCTTGGTAAGCCCTTTCAGCACTCCTGAGGGGGTGCCCGATTATCCGCCTCTGAAGGCAGTCAGGGGACAACTGTCTCTTCACCTTCATACTTGGCTAAGAATAATAAACGACAGATGGGTGCAGAACATAATATCCAGGGGTTACATTGTTCCCTTTTCCTTCCCCATTTCCATTCTGGGTCACAGCAGTCTAAACAAATCAGCCAAAAAGAGCAAGTTCTGGATGGTGTCTCTGCAGTCAATACTTCCTTTTTGGAAAAAGACAATTAGATGTGCTCTATAGATCTTCAGGGTGCGTACTACTATATATGGATGGAAAGGCAGTCCAGGAGACATTTTCACTTCTGGCTAATAGCCAGTCACTTCCAATTTCAAGCTGTGCCCTTTGGTCTCACTACAGCCCACAGAGTATTCACCAAATGCATGGCTGTAGTCATGGCTCACCTGAGATGTCAAGGATTCCGGGTGAGTTCATATCTGGACAACTGGTTCATAACCACCCCCACCAGGCATTTTCTGCTACAGGCGAAAGACTCCATGCTACAACTCTGTTCCTCTCTAGGGATTACAATAAACTACAAAAAATCTGCTCTTGAGCCATGGCAGAACTTGGTCTTTATAGGAGCAGAAATTGACACAAGAAGGATGATAGAAAAACTTTCACAAGGCTGAGTAGACAATCTTTAGTATTATGTAAGAATGTTGATCAGAAAGTAACAAGCTTCTACCAAACTAGTTCTTCAAGTACTGGGGAAAATGGCAGCCTCAATTGTCCTTATTCCTTTAGCTTGTCTTCACATGAGAATACTGCAATGGTTACTTTTGATGCAGTGGTCAATTCTAGAACTACCAATGACACACAAAATCATGATAACAAATTCATGTAAAAAGGATCTTCAGTGATGGATTCACTTTCCTCTGGTATCTTAGGGCTGTCACTTTATTCATTCCCATCCCCAAGCCACGGTGATGCTTCCCAAATAGGGTGGAAGGGGCATTATCTAGGGAAGACACTTCAAGGCATCTGGCACCAACATGAGGCCCATTTGCTCATAAATGTCCTGGATATGAGGGCTGTGCTTTTAGCATTGCAAGCATTTCAAGATTCTCTCCATCTGGGAACCATAGCAATCCAATCAGACAAAATATCAGTAGACTAATAGATAAACAAGCAAGGGGAACCAAATCTTACCCCCTTTGTTGGGAAGCCCTAAGGGTCTGGCAATGGGCTACATCTTCCAATCACTTTCTGATAGCAGCATACATCCTGGGGAGATCCCAAGGTGGCAGACAAATTGAGCGGAGCTATACTATTGACACAAGAGTGATCCCTCAATCAAAAAAATTGCTTAACAGATTTTCCAAAAATGGGGTCAACCTTGTTGCGACCTTTTTACTTAACCCACCAATGCCAAATGCAGCGACTACTTTGTCCTGACCCCCCCTCTGGGGGAGTCCCCAAGGGATACACTTGTTCATGATTGGCCTCTGGGACTCCTTTATGCATATCCACCAACTCCTCTAATTCTCAAACTACTACAGAAAGCAAGTTTGTTGAAGATGACAATAATCCTAATTGCCCCCTATTGGCCTCAACAAATCTGGTTCCCCTTCATTCGGCCTCATATTGAGGCTGAACCATGGATTCTGGACCCCATTCCAGATCTTCTGACTCACCCATCAGGAATGGTTCACCCCAATCTAACCAACCTCAAACTGACAGCTTGGCTGCTTCAATTCCCCTTATATCCAGGTTTCATTCCCTTTCTTATCCTATAAGACATATTTTAATTTCTTCACATAAGTCATCTACATGAAAACTGTACAAGGGAAAATGTAAAAAGTTTGTTTTATGGGCTAATTCTAATCAGACCGATCCCTTTACTGCTCCCATACATTTTATATTAGACTTCTTGGCTAAACATTTCAATGAAGGTGCTGCTGCAGCTACAATTAGAGTACAACTGGCAGTAATTCAAACTTTCATATCAGAGAAAATAGCTATGGAATCATGTCAAACAGGCTTTGTAAAGCCTTCTTGAAAGGAACTACACTTCTAAGACCTCCATACAAAGACCCAACTCCACCTTGGGATCTAATTTTGTGTTGTCACACATTATCTATCCTCCCTTTGAACCTTCTGCTAGCTGTGATTTAAAGTATCTTTTGTGGAAGATGCTCTTTCTAGTAGCTATCATCTCAGCAAGGAGAGTTTCAGAATTACAGGTTTTATCTGTCAAACCACCATATTTGATTTGTCATAAGGACAGAGTTTCTGTATGCACCAACCCCTCCTTTTTGCCCAAGGTTGTATCTGAAAGTAACCTCAGTCAGTCCATTGAGTTACCAGTATTCTTCCCAAATTTTCAGAATAAAGGGGAATATTCATTACATCTATTGGACATTCATAGACAGTTATGTTTTTACCTACATAGAACTACAGAATTCAGAAAAATCAGATCAGCTACTTGTTTCCTATTCTAACACTAAGAAAGGCTTACCAGTATCTAAGGTTACCTTATTCAAATGGCTTTCTGAATGCATTTCCTTTATTTACAGTTCTAACAACAAGACTCTCCCTGCACCTGTCAAAGCTCATTCCACCAGGGCAATGACTACTTCCTCATCTTTCCAAGCAAGACTATCTTTGGACAGTATCTGTGCTGCAGCCACATGGGCAAGCCTTCATACCTTCATTACTCATTACAAGGTAGATTTTGCCTCCAGGAGTAGAGCATCCTTTGGTTCTATGGTCCTGAGGAATATTCTCCCATGAGCCCCCAAGAATCAGGTAGCTTGGGATGCGGTCCCACAAGTGAGAATAAAGGGGAGATTGACAACATCACATAAAGAAGTTATGTACTTACCATAACATTCCATGTGTGTTGTCCATTTCCACCTTTATTCCCACAACCCACCCACCTACACCCTGCCTATTCTCCTGGGAGACCGGGTAGTAGTAACTGGATACCCTTTGGACTCTATAACTTCAGAAACCATTTACTCTTCTTACACTATAAATATTGTTATCAATAACCTTAATTTCACTAACGTTTTTCACTTATGGGCAAACAAGATCTGAGGGTTTAGGGAACTGTGTCATGGGTAAGGGAGAATGCCCACGTGCTTTGCTGAAGGCCTTGAGCTTTTGAAAAAGGCGAAGACTTTTGAAAAATGCTAAGACAGATCCGATGGATTGGATCCAACCTACAAGTGAGAATAAAGGTTGAGTTGGACCACACACATGGAAAGTTACAGTAAGTACATAACTTCATTTTTACCTGCATTTTGGTGAGACTGTTTATTTTGATTTTTGTCAAAATTGGATGAGGGGTTAGAGGATCCCTTGGAAAATTTGGAAAAGGATAGCTGAATAATTTTAAGAGATTCCCTGTATCAGCGTACTCCTTTCATCACACTTACTGATCACTTCTGCAGCAGAAGGATCAAAAACTAAATCTCTATCCAGAGGAAAATTTTAAAATCTCATTTTTAACATCATCTGTGAGGATTTTAGAATGCAGTCAGGCAAATCTCCTCAAAATAGTACCAGTGGTCATAGCCCTGGAAGAAGTGTTAACTAAGTCACACACACACACACACACACACACACACACACACACACACACACACACACACACACACACACACACTGTAAACAATGAGTAGTGACTTGTACAACAGAAGTAACTAAATCATTTAAAGCAATTTTTTTTCTCACAAGAAAAAAATGCAGACAAAACATTCATCATACTTATACAGTTAGAACAAACTTCAGCATATGAGCCTGACAATTAAAAATTCTGAAAATCAAACTTGCAGAAGCAAACACTTTTTCTCCATACTTAGCAATATTCTAGGACTGGAATTAACTGAATGTTTAGCAGCAGTAGGAATAACTAAAGCTATAGCTGCTGGGTCAAAAGAACTTAATACAGCCTATCTGTCTCTTTAGGGGCAGCTGGCTGATTATCAGGAAAATTGCAGGCAATAAAACACACATCCTCAAAAGATGACAGAACTAGAGGAATAGGTGAAGGTTCTGGGAATTTCTTCTATAACAGCTCTTTGTATTTTCTGAGGAACTGAGAAACCTCAGTGTTCTCCCACTGAAAATACTGACACATTGTGGAAAGTCTCATAGAAAGAGAAACCTCCCTAGGGAGAATAAGAAACCGAGATCTCTTGTGAGTCTGAATTAGAAATTTGTGGAGAAACCTCTGCATGTATACCTTCATATTCCTGTCCAGATTCAGAATCTTGAATCTCTTCAGGAAAAGTGGTATCCTTCTTTCTTTTACCAGAAACAACTTTATAAGAAGGATACATAACCTAAATTAAACCCGAGCCAGGCCCAGTAAACTTAGTCTGTCTAAGGACATGTAAGGAGGAGTACATACATGTTTAGATTTCTGTTTTTTTTTGACAGGAAACATGAGGCAGTCAGTCTTTTTAATGGTGACAGCAGCTTCTCCAGAGATGGGCATGACATTCTAACAAACAGGCAAAACTTAACTGTTCTCTCTCTCAGGATCAGCAAAAGTTGTTGTCCTCTGCCCACTAAGGGTACCTCAGGAGCTGCAGAGGGCATGGCTAACCCCTAGTCCGTAGTGGCTGTAGGTGCTACACAAGAGAGATCTGGGATAAAAGATGAGTAGTCCAAGGTACAACCAAAGGCCACATCTGAATTACCCACCTGTGGCTCAGGCAAATTGAAAGCCTGCTGTGGTAGCAAAGGCTGTTTGCTTAACTTTTTCCTTTTGTGGCTGGAAGAAGGACTGACAATGGGACCAACAGTGTGGCCATGGCCAAGCTGTAAATGGTGCCTCTTTCCTGGGAAACAAGCAACAAAAGCCGGTAAACCTTAAAAGTCTTTAAAAGTCACTTTTTTTACATAAGAACACAGTAAAAAGCACTTTAAATCAAGCCGCCTCTCCCTAAGTATAAAATAAACAAAATTTATAAACAGAAAAAATGTTTTTTAGTTAAACAACCTTTCAACTGACAGGAAAGAAGCACTCTTATTTAATGTGACAGTCTGTTAAAATATGAACTTCTAGCTTTAAAACAACTTTCCTGAATAGGAAGGTAGTATTTTCCATTTTTTTAATGCAAGCTTTTTTCCCCAAAGGCAACTTATCTTCCCAGCAAAGAAATAGCACAAGTTGACCATTGATTCTCAAAAGACCCAGAGAACAGTACTCCTTGATGGCAGCAAAACTCTGTAGGATGCAACACTCAAACCTGTCATCTTCGTCAGCTCACTTCAAGCTGACTGATGGTTTGGGCGAGTGATGGTATCCTGAAGCTTTGGAAGCTTATGGCTGTTATTTCTCATATAGGATGCAACTCGTATAGTTAAAGCTACTGCAGCAGTGGTCAGTATGATAAATATAAGTATTTAATGAGTCACCCATTATTGACAAAGAGATTGATGAAGGGAAAGTAGCTCTACTTGCTTTGTAAAGGATAGGACTAGACCTGTCATATTAGACTACTGCTGAAAATAATACTTACCTGGCTTACTTCAAATAGGTCATATGAATTTTAAGATGGGACAATGGTAGGATGACACAATAAACAGGTCCAGGGAGAACATAACAAGAGTGAACGGGGAACAAATGAACAGAACTGTCTCCACTTCATATTCATACCTTGAGGTAAAACATGATGCATTACAGGATAACTCAAGAAAAAAGAATAGACATGGAAGCAGTTATAGGCACTAAGCACTTTGCAGCCCTTGCAGTGAAAGTAGTCAAGTGTTTTTTTCCTAAGGATGGTTCAGAGTAAGGCCACTGTTATAGCTACATAATACTGGCCTAGTGTCATGTAAGAAATTGCAACTTTATGTTTATACAGTCTGTAGTGTTACACAACAGCAGCTAATCCATGATTTAGAAAACCTGTGATATTTTGCCTTTAATAAAAGTCCTAGTTGGTTGCATAGCCATGGACACAGTTGATCCACTTGCAAAAATAAATGGTGGTCACCTGTGTGTTTTGATAATCACTGACTATAAGTCAAAGTCTCCAGAAGGAGTGTCCTTACAGAAAGATGACGCCAAGTCTATAGCAGGAAATTTGGTAACTGCTATTTTGTATACAGGAAATCTTTGCTAACTAAGGTACCAATTCATGTCTAGAGTAATACATGAGCTATACCTGCTCTTTAAGTCATTAAGAACAGTGGTATACCACCCTCAAGCAGATGGGCTAGTGGAATGTTTTAACAAGCATTAATGTCTGTGCTTTAGAAAGCTACAGAAAAGAGCGAAGATAACTGAAACCAGCTGCTTTATTACTTTTCCATTGCTTTATGTAAAGTACTCCAAACTAAACTAGTTTTAGTCTATTTGAATTTTCATATGCTAGATCACCTGGAGACTCACTAGATATAGCAAAGCACTCCTTTTAAGAATGTGATAGGACATCTCTAGAATTACAAGACAGGCCATGAGCTGTACTACGTGTAGTCCAGAATCACATGGAGACAGCACAGGCAGCTCAGAGACCAGCAACTTAATTTTAAATATTTGTAAACCTGATAAGCCCATTAGATATGAGTGTCCATATTCAGGACCAACATATCTAAACTATTTGCAAAATTTTATACAGGAGACAAATAGAGATGGGAAGAATCAAACCATGTACAATGGGTACAAGAATCAATTCATTAAAGCTTAGTACCTTAATTACTAACTGCCAGTTTCAAAGAGTAAAGGACTTAGAGTCTGAGGCCGCACACTAAGTATGCCACAGCTGGCCTTAATAATGCAGCTATTTTCTCAGAGGACTGGGAAAGTCATATCCCCAAGGTCAAAGCAATTATAAACTGTTTTATCTGATAGTTACCTGTCCCTTATGTTAATTTGACCACATATCTCCTTTAAGTTGCCTGCCCCTTATATTAATTTGAACACATATTCCCTCTCTTCTTTCATTGGCTATTGTGAGTAAGCACAAAATTATCATTTTTGTGAAATTACTCCCCTTCAGCTATTTAAATTTATTGGCCATCCAACTGCATTCCATAGAACCAAAATACAAAATGCCTACTCCCTTGATCTATCTTCCTCTTTTAAAATTAGTGGCTCTCCACTTGATAGTTAAAGTTTAAGTTACCCCCTCTTTCATATCTAACTGCTTAGTGCACACTGCATCCCTTAGGATATTAACCCATTTTTTTCCAAAATCTACTCCAACACCACCTGTTATTGGAGAGCCCACATTCTGTCTGTGAGTAGCCATCTTAAGATTAGGCCTGCTGTTTTGACACTGATGAGACAAGGAGCATAAGGACATTTCCTGGAGACTGCGTATCACAGGAAAGCCTAATAACTCTTTCATAGGTGCCAGCTTGCAATTTGTGCTTATTTTATGCTCTGGTGAGAGAAGGAATAGAGTGCATTGATTCCTGACTGTTTCTGGCTGTGAAGTGAGTGTCTGTGTTTGACCTTCATGACTGGCCTGGTTACTATTCAGAGCATCTATGAGGAAAACGCTACAACAAGCCTATAGACCCTTGCATCATCTAGGACAAGACTGTGAACCTTTGAAGTAAAAATGAAACCTGGAACTCCTGCTATCCCTGGAATATTCAGGAACATCTCCAATGATAATCTCCTACTAATAAATGATAACCTGGCAAAATTTCATGCCCCATAAACCCTGAGAACACTGCTGCCTACACGGAACTATTCACAGAAACCCTATTCAAGCATGTTAATACCTTCATAGAGACAGCTGTACCCACCAGGAAAAAGTACAGAACTCAAAAAAACAAGCCATCCTGGTGGAATCACAACATCAATAGATTGTATAACAAAACAAAGAAAATCATGGCAAGAATTAGGAGGTGCAGCACCCAGTAGGATAAAAGTACTCTTGTCAAACTAAACAAGCAACTCAGAGGACAAATAAAGTTGACTAAAGCTAAATTTGAGGTAAGTTTGATCTCCCAGGCCAAGGACAGCCTTAAGGCATTCTTTAGCTATGCCTGCAACTTCAAAGGCAATCGAAAATTGTTTGCAGAGCTGATTGATAATGGAGTCAGCTATACTGAGCCAAAATATATAGCAAAACTACTGGCTGACAAATTCATCTCCAACTCTATCCCTCTCTCTTCAACCTTTCTGCAGAAAATACCATCAAATATAACTTCCCCTGCTATCAATAGGGAAAGAGTCCTTAATGTTCTGTTTAAGACCAAGAAAACTGCATTAGTGGGCCTAGACAATATCCCAGGATGCTTTCTAAATAGCATGAAAATTGACCTATCAGGACTTCTGGAACTGCTAGTGCACTGTAGTCTCCAAACAGGCTTCATGCCTCTTGAAAGGAGAACACAACAGTCATCCCTCTGCACAAAGGATGGCCATCTACAGGCCCTGGAAACTATAGACCCATAAGTTTCACTAGTCTCATATGCAAAGCCATAAAAAGAATTATGATGGAAATGATCAATAATGATATAGAAAATCTCCAGACACTGAACCTAACCCAGTTTGGTATGTCAAGGGCAGGTCATGCCTACTCAACCTGGTGGACTTCTTTGAGAAGGTCACCAAAGCAATGGATGAAGGTAAAATGGCTAACACTACTTACCTTGACCTGGCCAAGGCATTTTACACAATACCCCACTCAGAAATTGCTGACAAATCCAAGAAGCTAGGTACAAACCCTTATGTTATTCAGTGGATAGTCAGCTGGCTCATAGACAGGAGCCAAGAAGTTAGAATTGGGGAATTCACCTCTACAAAGAGGCCAGTCATAAGCAGAGTCCCTCAGGGATTGGTTCTGGGAGTGATTATTTTTGGTATTTACTTCTCTGAAGCCAAGGCCAACATTAGTGCCTCCGGTTGACTAAATTTGTAGATTATTGCAAATTAAGAGCTGTCACTGAATCCCCCACTGACACAAATGTTCTCCAAGAAGGGTTCACACACACACACACACACACACACACACACACACACACACACACACACACACACACACATAAAACACTGGTGTTAGAGGCATTGACTAAAACTAAATGCCAATAAATGGATAACAGTATCCTTCTAGAAGTCATCCATCCCTGGTAACTATCATATTGACAGCACACCCCTAAGAGATGACACAGTAGTCAGGGACTTGGGTGAACACATAGAAAGTAATCTAACCTTTGACCATCACATATGTAAATAGAAAATCATTTTATGTTGTGAAACCTATGAACAATGGTATGGAATCTAGGTCCAAGGAAGTCATTCCACTGGATTTGGCATTCATCACAGCTATCATTGAGTACCCCTTTGGTATGTACCTAACCAGGTGTAGCCAAATAACTGGAACATCCACAAAGGTTCCTCACTAAAACAAATATAGGGCATAAGTAACATGTCCTGTGCAGACTGCCTCAAGGCCCTAATCCTATATTCTGTCTCCTACAGGTTGTTGAGGGGATATCTCTGCCTGGCATGCAAGCCATTTTCAGACCTCACTCTGATGGACCTACTGCATATCTGCAAAATAACCAGCACAAGAATTACCCATTCTATAGACTTACACCTTGCCTGTGATATAAATAGGACCTACTGGACAGACAGGTATGTATCCCAGAGACTACTCCGTCTAAGGAACAGGGTGCTTATCCATGTGAAGCAGAGTTCCTTCCTAACCCAATTCAAGCGTAACTTGGACAATTGGATGGAAAACAGGAAATTCAGCCCTATTTTGGCACTTATGTCTCTAATGGACACAGGCAGCCTTTAAACAGTCCATCTCCCATGACCCTGCTTGTAAATGTTTCATCTCTCAAGCCCCTGCTTACACTTGTCAAGGGTACCAGAGCTTGTCAGAGATTTAGGATGCATGTCTAGGCTTAAAAAGGCTGTTGTGGTCATTAGCCTAGTAAACACTTATAAACTCTATCGAACCAAGTTAAGAGCCAGCCCCACTAAATGTAAACTGGACATGGTTGAAGCCTGATACCTGGGCTTTGTAATAGAATGAGAGATAATGAAACCACAGGCATAGAAAGCAGAAGCCATATGAAATTGGCCCATTCCCAATGAAAAAAAAAAAGAAAGAAAACTTTCTTAGGGCTGGACAATTGTACTGCAGGTTCCTCACCAAGACTGCTTTCATAGGATTCCTCAACAAACCTGACTATAGAGAAGCCCCTGCTGCACATAAAATGGACAGATATAAGAGACGAGAGATTCAGTAAGTCAAAAGAAATGATTTGATCTGAGCCAATGTTACTAGTCACTGACTTTTCTAAATGGGTTATGATATTCACAGATGCATCTGAAGTAGTCATTGAATTAGTATTGACAAAAAACATAGTAGGTGATGAATACCAAATATGTTGTATAAACAGAAACCTAAGTTGTTGTTGTCTTTCGGCTTTTCCTGGTTAGGGGTCGCCACAGCGGAACTCCGATCTGCTAATGATTGGCAGTTGGTTTTTATGGCGCCGAGTTGCCAGCCTGATGCCCAACCTTCAATGAAGGCACGCCCATTCAATGCATGTCTTTTGAACACCCACTCAACCACAGGGAGGATATGCAGACTCCACACAGAAGGAACTCCCAACCCAAGCCGAGAATCGAATGGAGAACCTCTTGCTGTGAGGCAACAACGCTACAGCTGCACTACCGCGGCTATAAACAGAAACCTAAGTAATACAGAATAAAGCTATTCAGTGATTAAAAGAGAATGTTTAGCTAGTAAGTGGAATTTCTTCCCCATCTATTGGGCAGGGAGCTGTTGATGCCTACAGATTACATACAAATTATATGGCTTTACAAGCAAAGAGCATTAATTCCCACTAGCCTTGTGGACCTTAACTCTACAACCATTTCATTTTAAAATGTTGTACCATTCTGGTTGCTGATTCTGTGCTGGGGTTGAAGTTATGCAATGTAGGGACTGCTAAGCCAATGGTAAACATCAAGGGGGCATGGGGAAAATGCCTGACAATGCTGAGGCCAGCATATACAGTAGTGGGAATGTAGCAGAAGACACATACAAGGTCTCTAGCAGGAAACAGGTACTGAAGCTAATGAAGGGCATCTCCTCCAGTCTATACCTTAAAGTTAGTGCTCATAATAAAATTGGCTTCCGTTACTTCTAATCTTAGAAGGAATTCTGCAAGGAGTTATAAGAACCTTGTGGAGAAGGAGAAAGTAATCTGAGAGTGTTCCTGAGAAGAAACTGTGCCCTTTCTGAATTGGATTTATCGTACTTATACAGAAAAAAACTGAAGAATTATACAAGGTGCTGCAGACCTTTTATTATACATTGGTGTGTGTCTCATCAAAGGATGCAGGCACCTGAAAGACTGAAGTATTGTTTCTTAATTTTGCCAAGCTAGAACACCTGCTTGGTACGGCTATATTTGTTTTTGTTGTAAAATATTGCTACTTGGTTTTGGAGTGAAGCAACTTGTTTCCTGTTTACTCTTGAACTCTTTTCTTCTTAGGTTCATAGGTTTATGTGTACTTGCTAGGCTATTGATCTGTGAGGAGGATCTGGGAGGGCCTTACATTCACAAGGTAGTTTTAGCCATTATATTTTGTGTTTGACTAAGCTAGAGAAGAGCAAAGATATGTTGGAACATTTACTTGTTGTCTCCATCCACAAGGAAAACAGGTACTAAACTAGCGTGAATTAGTGGTTTCCCACCCATTCATCCAAACTACATTTAAATAGCGTAAAAGAAGTACTTTGCTTTACGTAGAGTGGATAATGGTTCCATGGAAGAGGTATTCTATAGTAATAACCCATGCCTGGGTGTGGGTAATGCGGGATTTACCCACGGTTGGCGTGGTTTGGTCGCCCTCGGGACCAAACAAAGACAACAGTGGGTAAATCCCGCATTACCCACACCCAGAAGTGGGTTATTGCTATTATACTATGACATTATTTAAGAAAAGAAATAATTACTTTTCTTAAATAATGGCATTGTATAATGCCTCTTTGCTGCCCTTCCGCAGCTGTCTGGTATCCGCGGCAGTTCTGATGTACTGCGCATGCCTACGCAGTACATCAGAGATGTGGCCAAAAGCAACGGAGAAAGCAAGATCTCCATTGCTTTTTACTGTTTCGCTATGTTAAATGGGTTTAACATAGCGAGACAGCTTTAAAATAAGCAACGGAGATGTCCGTTGCTTATTTTAAAGCTGTCTCGCTATGTTAAACCCATTTAACATAGCGAGACAGGTTTAAAAAAAAAGCAACGGAGAAAGTAAGATCTCCGTTGCTTTTTACACACTGTGTCTCTATGTTAAAGGAGTTTAACATAGCGAGACAGCTTTAAAAAAAGCAACAGAGATCTCCATTGCTTTTTTTAAACCTGTCTCGCTATGTTAAACTCCTTTAACATAGCGAGACAGTGTTTTTAAAAAGACTTATACTAATGGAAAAAGTCCGGGCGACCGGACCTTTTTCCATTAGTATAAGTCGATTTACAATGTGCACGCTGGCCAATCAGTGTGCACGTTTTGGAATATTAATGGGGGTTCATGGTATAATCTGTGATATATACCTATCCCTCCAATGTGTTCTATTTATGTTGCAAAAAAGATCCCTTGAGTCGGTGTTAATCATACCACTGCAATTATGAATGTGTAATAAGTCTGACAGGATGCATTCTATTGAGACTCTATACACAAAGCAGAGGCCACATTTTAGTAGCTTATATGACAATGAGAAGAAGAACAAAGCTTGGCATTGGTCTGAATAGTTTCTGTGAGTCAGGCCCTTGTTTTTTCTCCTTTTTTTGTTTGCTCCATTTGTGACTGCTGTTTGACAGGTACATACTGAATGGGGCATTATATTCAATGATCATCCTGGTGAGACCCGAGTATACTGGAATGAACAAATCCCTGGATCTCAATGTCCTACCTTTACAGATAACCATGCAATGAAAAAGGTGCTTCCTTGTAATACTGGATATGCTGTCATTCAGGACAGTTTATTGTCTACATAGGTTCCCAGATTTGTGGCTTTGGGATCAACTTTCAGGAATATGTTGTCATTGTGATAGTTACAAGGGAAACCATGCTGAGAGAAGGATACAATTATATATTTCTTAACATTTAATTTAATCCATGATTTTAGTACCAGCTATTTGTTCGGGAAAGGCTATCCTGGAGGATTCTGATGTCCTCCGTGAAGATTATGATGGCACCAATTTTACAGTCATCTGAAAACTTGATCAGCCTTAAAACCATAACATTTGCTTTGACTTCTGACAAGTAAATGCCAAAGAGGAGTTGTCCAAGGACTGAATCCTGGGGTACATCACTAGTGAACGTGTCTTTTGTAGAAGGAAGTAGAGCCACAAACCCTAATTTGTTAGGCTGTAGTTGTGGTCTAATTTGATATCCACTGAGTTACATAGGAATTTACATTTAGCTTGGAGAGTTAATCTGCAATACCTGATTGTGCAGGATGGTGTCAATTGCCTTTATGAGCTCTAAATATGTGGTATGCACTTATTTTCCTCATCCATTGCTTCAGTAAGCTTCTTGAAGACAGCAACCAGGTTAAGTAGACAGGATCAGCCCTTGATGAATCTGAACTGGCTTGGATTGAGAAATGTAGGTTATCTATGTTCTTATTTATTAATTAAACAATGATCCATTGCAGCTGAGGATGGTTAAGCTTATTGACCATTAATTACCCAGGTCTGTATATACCCCACCTTTGTGGAAGGGGATGACTGTTGCTGTTCTTCATTTATCCAGCATGAAGCATGATTCTTGCAGGCTGATATTGAATAATCTCTGTAGGAAATCTGACAAGTCATGTTTCTGGTTAACTATTAGGTAGTCAGTTATGTTATACAACCCCACAGAAGTAATGTGCTTGGTTTTGGATAACACCTCGTGGACTTTTTATTGGGAGACTTGACTGGGGATTAGATGCAGGTATGCAATCTAGGAATTGAGCAGGGGTGAAGGATGTGATGTTTGAACTAAATTTGTCTGCCAGTAGATTGTCTATGTCCTCTGGGTTTAAATGTGTGATATTTACTATTATATAGATAAAGACGGCTTTATGGCTGTCTTTGGCTGGGTGGCTACCTTTGCATCATATCCATCTTTGGTTGATTTGATTAGGGTCTAGAGTTTCTTGTTAAGTCTAGTAAGACTGTTACTGGCATCCTGAGAGTTAACTTTATTTTTCATGCAATTATTTTGTTCTTTTATTATAGAACCTGTTTATTTTAGGGTTTCATCACAGGGGTTTATTTTTAAATTTCGCATTGTATTTACTTCTGAGGGTAACAGATGTTTCTGCCCAGCTGTTCACATGTAAAGATAATGCATCCCACATAAGCAGTAGGGTCATCAAGGTGCTTTTGAATTCAGTCAGGTCATCACTCAATTTTAGTACATTAGACCTGGCATAATCTCTGAGTGCTGAGGTACTGGAAGATGCTGCTGACTTCAGTCTTAAGGTAAATATGGCTGTTTTGTGGTTTGATTTGATCATGAAGGAAGTTACAATTGATTTGGGACAAAGATGCCTTATATCAGGAAAAGGTACAGGATTTTATCATCCCTGTTAATCAGAAAAGTTTTATTAACTGAAATATATGGTGTCTGCATATTATGCACATGCAAATAACAAAAAACATCCCATTTTAAAGCTAATGTGCTAGCTACAGTGGTTAGCATGTCAAGTGTTTACACAGACGTTCTAGAGACATCTATGTTTAAATATAGAACTCACAGAGATTAGACTGTATCTTTTGTATCCGTTTTATTACTTATTAAGCCTGCTGATATAACAAGATGATCAATGGCAGCCATAATGTGAGTTTGAATGTGCTGACTGTGAAAATGAACATATTGCAGATACTCAACTTCATAAGATGGTGGTCCTACAATTATGCATGTCTGAGTGAGTAGTGGGAGAAGTAGCTTATAAGAACACTGACTAAAATCCTTATATTATTCACAGGGTCTGCTCAGGGGGATTTCTCTCTCTCTCTCTCTCTGTCTCTTTCTCACTCTCTTTCTCTCTCTATTTCACCATTTCCAATTTGGGACACCAAGTATCTGAGAGATATCACAGAAGCTAACTTGTTTCTCTAAACAGCAACCAGGATGCTGCAGAGAAAGATGACTTATAACTTAAATAGTTTTTATAGACACAAACAAGAATAAAGGGGTTAGAAAACAAAATTAGACTAGTATTTATTGATTTACTGACTGATTTGTTTATTTTTCTTTACAAAGATAAGGGTCTGATCCCTTCACAACAGTTTCAGCTACTGTCTTGTATCATATCATGAAAAGAGAACTTGATAATCTTTAGCTTAAAAGTAAAATCAAGTGCACTCATAAATAAATCTTTCCTCTGAGACTTTTTGAGTTTGTGACAAACATTGACATTTTACACTTTGATGTTTTTATCTTTGTGCATCTTGCTTTCATAGCTTGTTATTGTTTTCTGTTAATTGTCTATATATTATCACTTTGTTTTATGAATTTATGTTTAATATGTACAGTTTGCATTATGATAAAGTACTTTATTAAAAAAGAGTTTGAAGCTGGAGTTTGACTTTATCTATTGAAACTATGATACATTATGTGACTTACTTGTGAAAACAGTCGAGACACTATTCTCAGTGACCAATATAGGCTTACTCAGGTTATTGTCAATACATTCTGTGATATTTCTAATGCATACTTTCATGAACACCTACCAGCAAAACCGAAACAAACATGTAAACTGAAAAAATAATCTGTAATTAAAAGAAGTTCTTTCCACTAGCACTTACTGGCTAATGCAGGTCTGCCAATTAGACCAACGGTGAGACTCTCCAATTCAAAAAAAAGATAAAGCTTCTCCAAGGAACACCTCATTAGCAGCTAATTACCATATCTCTGAAATGAACACTACATTGTTCATCTCATGTACACCTGCACCTCTAAACATGCACAAACACACATACACATACAGACACCCATACAGTGATGCACACACATGCACACATTCCCCTCACCCCAATACATACATCCACATAGATTTGAACAAACACACATGCACAAACAGCCTCATAATCACAGAATCATTAATGCAGAAATCAAGTGTCTCACACACACACACACACACACACACACACACACACACACACACACACACACACACACACACACGTGCACATCCATGCAGTTGTATTCATACACACTCGCTGTCACACACATACATTTGCACACATGGGTGACTCCAAATTACCTACCTATACTCCTTGTATGAGCTATAAATGCATCCACACGGGTGAATGGGTATACTCTAACATTTGACAGTGTGCACGACTTCCTCCGCATTAAAAAAAATAAATAACCACATTGTTCCAGCACTGCCATCATTTTCTGGAGAGAGCTCATGTCTAATTTCCATTAGCCAATCTCCTGGACTGTTGCATTTGCATGCAGTTTCCCCAGGGAGACCGTTCTCTGTAGTATGACCAGTGGCCATGTACTAGACCACCATGACAATGATCTGTGAATTATTCAGTCTTACTGCACTGAAGAAACCATCAGACTTAAGTCTTCCGCAGTGCACTAATCATTTCTGAATCCCCTAGTTAATAAAATGTACAATAGAAAAAGAGGTACTATTTAGTTTTAAAAATGCAATAGTCATAAAAATGTTTAGTATACATAAAGTATTGAAGTTGTTTATTTATTTAACATTTCTTTACTGGGAAAGTCCTACTTGAAACGAGCCAGTTTTCAACAGAGGCCCAGGGAGAAATGCTCCAGATGCAAGTCTTTACTTTATCAAATCTTCCAAGTGTGAATATGCTTTCAGAAGTATTTTGTGCAAATTTCACAATACAAAAAGAGATACATTAAAGACAAGAAGAAACACCACATACATAATTACAGACATAAAAAGTCATGACAAATTAAAAACTCAGCCCACATAGGACTAGAAAGGGATTGGGGTTTAGTAAAGATGCTGGGGGTTGGTACAATGATTAAGGTGTTTAATTCAAAGTCACAAGACACAGGGTTTGATTGTCACCTTTGAAAGGGAAACTGGGTAGGCTTAAATGGCCCACAAGACCAGCTAGCCTAATACTTAACCTGTGACATGTCTGGGAGCTTCCTACACTGAATCAGTGTAGTTAATTTCATCTACACTGGTTTGTATGAGTATGCTAATGTGAAAGCTAAGTAGTACCTCTTTTTCCTGTTTTATGAGTTACATTTATTAATTTTGGGATTCCACCACATTTTATGGAATTTACCAACATATTTGAGCCCTATAGGTGTATGTTCATTAATGCAGAAGCTAAGATTATCATAAAACTCTGACAGTAGCCTAAGTACAGACATTTGCTTTATCGAGGGCAGTATTTCAGTCTCTTTCTTGTGTGTCATTTATTAATCCATAAGTTGCCATTTGTGTAGCTTTACATAGATTATTTATTTATGACTGATTTTATGTTTAGGCTGAAGATGATTGTATAATGACCTATGTAAATTACAGAGGATAATTAAAGAGTGAGTAAGCATGAATGTAAAGGGTGTATGTTTAACAGTATGCTGAAATATCTTTATCCTTAGAGTCTGTACTGTTTGTTTCATATTATTTTGCTTGACATAGCTAGCAAATGCTTAAACAAATCTGTTGGTGTTGAATAGTGCTTTGATAATAAAAACACCCCATAAGGACTGCATTTTCACTGAATGTTATACCCAGTAAGTTATTCAGGAAATACTGGACGCAGACATATGAAAGTCCAAAAATAAACTACTTATGTCTGTTGATATTAATTACTGTATTAGAAATTTGCAGTTCTCATTTGTCTTAAGGCTTCTAGTTTTTAAGTATTCTTTTATAGATGCCAGTATATCACTATCTATGAATCAGATCTTTAAAACTGAAATGCAATAGATCCTGAAAGTTGTGATATGCATTTTGGATGATTCATTGCCATTTTGTTAGTGGTACAGATATTAGCATCTTCTGATACAGGGATACTTCTAAATCACCCATATTGTTGTTTAGACTTCAGGCACTTAGAAAAACCTGATTCACCTCTGATTGTTTTAAATCTTGTACATTTTTTGGTGAATTTGGCAATTTGTTACAAAACAATGAGAAAATGGAGATTTTCCTTCCTGTTACTTGAACTCCCCAATGAAAGAGGGGAACTCATTGCACATAAAGCTCACTGGGTGGTTGTACGACTAGCTTCAGGTTGACAGGACTCTTTAAAGATTTCATCTTAGTCTCTGAAAGCAAGCCAAAAGTTTAACTTATAATTCATGATGGCAATATTTTGCTAAAAGTTGTGCTTTCCTTTGCTGTTTGAGTATTTGATAATCCCACCACATCCTGCTGTATCTCATAGAAGCAGAACCACCTTCTTAGCCTTCTTCACTTCAGCAAGAGAAATAATCATATCATAAATACCCTGAATTGATTTTAATATAACTGAGGGTACTAATTTTGGCCACAGACAAGCATGACACTCATCAACACCTTACAAAGTTCAGTGAAATATGTCTTTTATTTGTGCACAATGCAGTTTTAAGTTAATACAATGTTTTGCAGTTAAGAAGTTTCAGTTTTGGCCTTATATACTTTTGAGTCTGGTCTCTTCCAATTTTAACTCCAATATTTTGTAATCATGAACTTTTCCTACAGTTGTAGCACTGTGAATCTCTATGTCTGATTTACTGTGGTCGGAGTTAGATTTGTATAATATATTGCACACACATGACGCAGTGATTCCTTTGAGCTTAATGACCATGAGGTGAAGTGAGGTAAGGTAAGATGAGACTTTTGATGATTCTTCACAGCCTCTACATTTGTAGTTTTGTTGTCATAGGTGTACATGTATGGTCAACATTGGGGGGGGGGGGCAGCTGGTACTAAGTTTCATATCAATATTCTGAATTAACTTGCACTTCCCTTAAATATTTAAGGTCACATCAGCAAATATATTTCCTATTAGCATTACTTCTTACAAAGCCAGAGGTAACCATCAGCTATTAAGTTTTTGAAATTATTTTGATGTGTCTCTGTACATTACTTATCTAAAGTAGGATGATTCCTATGTTAAATATAATTCATATAAATGTGTATTATTACTCAAACAGTTAGCAGTTATTTCTACTAATCAAAGATTTCAAAATTCAACAGAAAAAAAAGGTTACAGCTGATGATGTTGCTGTGTAGAATTAATTGGCAGAAGAAATCAAATGCTTCACTGTTACAAAAATTGCTTAACACTGTTGATTTCTCTTCTATAACGATTACATATAAGACTACTGTACACTGATTAGACGTTCATTCCTAGAGAATCACTGTTTTCATATACTCATTTATTCACTGTACATTAACTTTTGTAGTATTTGACCATTTATACATAGATTTGATTGCAATGTTGTGATTACTTCCGTGTAAAATATAATATACACTCGTATTCAATTCTGTTTTTTTATCTATTGGATAAGTGCTGCTGGACATGACAAAATTACTAATTTCAACTATAACATTTGTACAGAAATCTAGAAATGCAGGAGAGAACAAAATTTACAATGTACATCCAACAACGGCACAGATACTGAAGATCAGAAAGAGGCATCTGGAATTAAAATATCAAAGCATATTAACATGAAAACACTGCATGGCTATAGAAAGCAAACGCACTTTTATAATAGGAAGTCGTACTGTATAGTAGTTAAAGCTGTGCATTGTGCTGAAAATCATAGTACATGCTATATTATAACTTAAATTTTTCTGAAAGTTTTCTTTGCAATGTTCATCCATTTTTATCATATTTAATGTTGGTATTTTGCTCACTCTAACATCTAGTCTGCATTTTGAGCAATACAATGATTACTTCTTTTCTGATGCACTACAATGTCATTTCACTGTATTGTCACAAATGTCAGCCATTTTTCTAATGCAGATGGCTGCTTCAGATGTGAGGTTACCACTGCCAGTTGTTCTACGTTTGTCCTAAATGTTATTCATAGTAAAATGCAATGAAATATACATGCAATAGAGCTGCTACTGAGTGTATCTTTATGGAGACTTTATTTTCCAAGTGGCTTACCCAGCAGCACATGTGTACACATACTGTACAGGTATTAAATGAATATGTGCAACTGTGAATACAAAGAAGGAAAACACAAGTACAGAAACTAAAAAAAATTAAATAAATTAATTAATTTAAAAATAGTAATAAACATAAAAATGAATCAGAGGGTTGTCATATAAGAGAAATTCTATTTTTTTTCAAGGTTAGGCCAACTATATCAAAAATTTCAGAGTGAAACCTCCCAAGATAAAGAACAACGATGAACCAGAAATAGTCCAAGACAAACTCATAAAATCCCACAAAGTAAATCCAAGGGCTCTAAGTAGAAATGGAGCTTTTAATATAAAACAGTAAAATCACACCAAAATATCAAACAAATACAAGCTTGATATTGTTTGATATTTTGGTGTGATTTTACTGTTTTATATTAAAAGCTCCGTTTCTACTTAGAGCCTTTGGATTTCCTTTGTGGGATAAAGGACAATGACCTATAGCTGTGATACATTGCCATTTTTGAAGAAAGGTTCCCATCTCAAAAGATTTCTAGAGAGAGCCTACCTTTTTATATACAGTGATGTAATGAGCACATTGATTTTGATGTTACTTCAACAAAATCCACTAATAACTAAAATCATTTAAAAAGTTAAGCAATACTAGGATAAATGCAAAGTGCATGTGAAAGGTTAGCTCCAGAAAAGGAAGAAACAAGGTTGCTTCTAGATGAATGCCACATTAGCTAGATTTAAGGCTGCTAGTCAGTGTTATCACTAGAGACGGAGAGACAGAGAGCAAGGGAGAGTGCCAAGGGGTGGGGTGGGGGGCTTAATCTGTGTGTTATTACTGATATAGCTATCTCCAGAGTTTTACCATGTTTTGTTGGCACGTACCCAGTTTACAATAATATATTGAATATAAGGCTTCATTCTGCAGAGAAGTTATTGAAGTAATGACTGAATGAATAAGGGTTCTGAAAATTATTTATGAAATGCACTCATCCTGATAAAGCATAAGTAAACAGAAAATTGGGCCATGTTGCTGTAAGAGATGAAAATATATTCACTTAACCAAGTCAGAATGGAGTTCCCCATCCTCTCTGAACACATAAGTCAATACATAGGCCATCTTCTGTCTACTGAATGCTATTTGTAGATACTATAAATATATCTTTCAGAGGATAAATTACTCATGAGGACAGAATTAACCATTAACATTATTTTGACTGGTTTGTTTGATCTTGTAGAAAATCCTAATACTCTCAGTGTTATTTATTAGGCAACTCCAAGCTTACCAGGACACAAAATTCAGCTTGATTTTCTTCATGATTTTTTTTTTTTTTTGCAAGCCTCAAAGAAAGATATTTCTTTTTTGGCAAACAATTCCATCTTGCTATGGTATTATGACCTATTTTAACACTGCTAATTTGATTTACAATATGTTGTAACAAGTTGTAATGCCTATGAAAATTATGTTATGTTACACACACAGTTTTGCCAGCTGACAATAGATATAAAAAAACATTTCAGCTGCTAAATTCACATACCTTATTAACATAACTCAGTCAAACAACAAACAGTTATTTTTATATTATGGCAAATCTGAATAATTGTTTCTGTTTTCAATACTGATTATTAAATTAACAATATTGCCCCTATAGGTAACATCCTTAGAAAAAGACATAAAAGACACATATATGTTTGCAAATGGAATATGAATTTACTTCTTAAAACATGCTGATGGAGTAATATTTTATCTGAAGGCAGTGCATTAAACATCATAAAATATTAAGCTTAAATGGCATATCTCTGATTTGCAGTATTTTTGACAAGAGGACTCAGATCATTTTCTTCTGCCAAAGCAATACTTAACAAGAAGCTTTAAGATTATTCTGGGCTGTATTCTGACATATAATAGGTGTAGTGATCTTCAAAAGATTGAGGTCACATTAATTCTAGTTTAATTTAAAAAAATGTGAAGACCTGCTGTTGCTCCTGGCAAAGTACACTCTGGAGGATTAAACTTTTAAAGGCTCTCTCAGTTCTTCACTTGTAATTATTTAAATGAAAAGTTTGAAATCCTAGAATTTGTTTAGAACAGTCTGCAAGCTATTCTTTTGGTCTGAGAAAGCAGTCTATTATATGAACAGGTGAACAACTAGAATATCAAACATTTTCCAGTTCTTTGTTTCTCATGTGGTTTGATCTTAAGAAAATCTAGCAGTTTCACTTTGTCTAACTGATTAATTGATTAATTAGCTGTAAATCTATATACTATTCTTGGTCTATGGATAAGAATTGGCTTGTTCGTGAACTCTGACTTACGGTAAATGTATCTTTCAGTAAGGAGGTTTAACATTCTGACCTAGGATTTAATGTATTAAACCCAATTTTTGTCCTGATACAAAAGCTTGCTACCCCATTAAATTCATCTAAGTTAATTTGGAATTATGTCTCTCCCACCAAGTACTAACAGAGCAACTGTTGTATTTTGCAGGCTGTGGCCACCCAGCTTTATGAGAATCTGCAATGAATTAGAGAATCTGTCATTGCTGGTGAAGCTAGAAAGCCAAGTTATAGCATGTCATTCCTCCTGTATAATAAATGTTCTTTGTCTGCTATCGCTTGAGCTTACCTGACATAAGTTAACCTTGAGGTTAATTGTGGTTTTATGTCACTGAAAGGAATTTACTTCTCAGCCTCACTAGACATCTCAGGGGGCCAGTTTCTTCACTGTCTGCTTAGTCCACAATAGCCTGCATGCAGATATGATGGAAAAGAAGGCATCTACTTGTTAAAGATTTTTTTGCCTTAATGAGTACTGTTTTCTGCCATCCTCCCATGTAATTTAAAAGAAAATGTGCCTTGTACACACAGACCTATTATTTTAGCATTGATTCACCTTAATGCATTTCATATTTTGGACTTTTACTGAAATGTATGCATATTTTTCCTAGTATGTAAGTATTGTGGAAGTTAGAATTTATTTATTTTCTTTGTTAACCAAGATAGACTGACTAACCACAATAGATCCATTTTCAGCATAGGTTCTGAGAGAAAAGCTTCACAGACGAAAAAATGACAGTCATAGATTAATGACAATAATTATTTACACCAGAAGGAGATAAGGATACACACAGAAAGTGAGACTATCTGGAGAACAATCTTTCAGATGACAAAATATATAGGTATTCACATATTTATGTGAGTCTGATTGCTTTCTCCTGATTGATGCAATGACCCAGGAGGGGGAGTTTGAGTTAGAATTTTTACACAATTAGAAAGTTGTTGATGTTTCTTCAAATTAGCATGAAAAGGTTCATTTGCTGTAGGTTAAAAATATTTTAGAAGCAAAAGTTAAATGTGACAAAAAGTAGATAGTAAGAGGCATGTAAAATTAGCAAGGACATTTAGTCAGATACGAAAAGTACTGAGATTTATGTTTCAGCACTGTATGCATGTAGACTGCATATAGTGTATCAAGCACGCCTTTAAAATATGTGTACATGTTCTTGTAACCACACTGCCATGCAGGTAGGGTTGTAAGTTTTGCAGAATCCAGAATATTCCCATATTCTCCAACACTATGGCCAATAGATGTATCACTTTTTGTGTGAGTGTATTATTGTTCTTCTATTGAGTTACATAGCATGCTCAGTGACAGCGACGTTACTGAAAGTCAGAAAATACTTCTTCCATGTTAATCAGTTTATACTGTTATAAATAAGACAAAGTGACAAAGATCACACCAGAGAGCTTGATGTTGTGGTACAGGAGACATTATTAGGAGTTATCATTTAAATGGCTTAGTTTGCATGTGACACCATCTATAAATGTGTAAAGCAAAACCACCATAAATTCCATTTAAAAAGGAACAATATTAGAATGGAATCCAGTACATAGCATGCAGGTACTGTATTACAGTTTTAATACTGTTTTCTTTGTTAAGATGCATTAAGGCTGTCAGAAACTTTGTCATGTAAAATTTTCCGCAAAAATTATCTCTTTCATAAGCAATAACAAATTCAAAAATCCTTATGCTAGTGGAAGCATTACTAATGCATATGTTGCTAGGCTATCATATGTTTTTGCAAGCATCTATAGTTGCAGATACAGGTCATTAATTGTTCCTGACCTGTATTTGGTACACAATAAACTTATCTATATATATCCATATATAAAATATGTATATATATATATATATATATATATATATATAAATATACACATATATATGTGCAAGTGTGTGTGTGTGTGTGTCTGTGTGTGTGTGTGCATATATATATATATATATATATATATATATATATATATATATATATATATATCAAGATAGATATAGAGATATATGTTGTAGGTGGATTGGACACTCTAAACTGACCATAGGTGTGAGTGTGTGTGTGTGGTGTAGAAGAACTACTATGGCAGCACTAGCCACCTGGTAGTGTAAACATTGGCTCTAGATGATTATAACTGTTGAAGTGACACCCTGACCCCATGTGCAAAAATGGAAAAATTGGTTGTTTCTGGATGTATATATCTGTATCTAGCAATACATATATATATATATATATATATATATATATATATATATATATATATATATATATATATATATATATATATATATATATATATATATATATATATATATATATATATATATACACACACACACACACACACACACACATATATATATATATATATATATATATATATATATATATATATATATATATATATATATATATATATATATATATATATATATATATATATATATATATATATATATATATATATATATATATATATATATATATATATATATATATATATATATATATATATATATATATATATATATATATATATATATATATATATATGTATACTGTATTTCTTCGTAAATAAGATCAAACCAGAGAATAAGGCCTAGTGTGGTTTTCCAGGGTGGTCATGATATAAGCCCTACCCCAAATATAAGCCCCAGTTAAGACTGTCAACAACACATGACAGACGTGTTGAATTATAAAATAACATTATTGACACCCGTTGACTGAGGTTATCGTACTCTGCTCACCATTTTTGGACCATTCTGACACCCAACTTCTTCTCTTTGTAGAAAGTCATACGATTCTTTCCCTGGGAGTCCTCCACGATTCTTACTGTAACCCTAATCATCACTCACACTTGACGGTTGAGATCCTTGGCCCATAAACACTGGCAGGTGTACTTTGGTTGGTCAAAGTACAGACAATGCTCATAAAGCACATGCACTTGATAACAAACGGCTATGTTTATGTCTTCTTAACCATTGCCATTTTGTGTTTCCACTCTGGTCTCGTAAGTCTTCAATTAAACCCCCCCAGACAAGATGAGTGCAAAAAGAAAGAGCTATTCCATCGAGTACAAGAAAGGAATCTTGGAAGACTCCTGGGGAAAGAATCTGATGGCTTTCTGCAAAGAGAAGAACTTAGAGCTCTGAATGTTCCGAAAATGGCGTACAGCTTACGATAACCTCAGTCAACAGGCTGACGAGGGAAATGCTAAGAAGTGCAAGATTGGATCAGGTCGGCAACCATTATTTCCTGACCTGGAAGACATCATATGTGAATGGATTGCTAACAGGAGAGCAAAGGCTTTGGTTGTGTGCAGGGCTGATATTCAAACATTTGCCCGTGCAATGGCACCACAGTTAGAAATATCCCCAGAAGAATTCAAAGCATCACAGCATTGGCTGGTAGACTTCCTTTATCAATATGAACTGTCTCTAAGAGGATCAACAACACTGTTCAAGCTGGAAGATACTGAAGTTATTAAACGTGCACTTGCATTCAAGTCCTTTGTTGATGGCATCGATTTTTCTAAATACCAAGTCTCCACCATGATTGCTATGGATGAAACTGCAGTGTTTATGGGCTAAAGATCTCAACAACAATTGATCAGAGGGGTGCCTCGTCAATCTACATTCCCTCCACAGGTTATGAGAGTGCACGTGTTACCTGTATTTTGGCAATTTGTCTAGATGGAAAGAAAACCCCACCTCTAATCATTAGTAAGGGCAAGAAAGATAAGACTGAACATGTTTCAGGCATTTACATTCTTGAAACTGAAAAAACCTAGTGCAAACAAGCAGTTATAAGGAAGTGGGTCGATGTAATGCTGCCACTTGTTTTGGGAGGTGGCGAAAGAGGTCTGCTAGTCTGTGATTCAGCCAGCACTCACCATGCTAAAGACATGAAGAAATTCCTTGCACGGAGAAGGATTGATTAAATAATGATTCTTATGGGAATGACTGCCTATCTCTAGACTCTTGATATTGTGGACTTGCGAAACTGCTTTTCGCTGAAATGTAAATTTGATGGGTCAAAGTAGACCTAATTCACTCATGACCATTTTTCTCCTTATGATCTATCATTTTTAGAAGACATTCACATGCCAATGGCTACGTCAGCTAGCACCCAGCAGAGAGTTCCTACCTGGTGCATGAAAAGAGAAAAAAATTGCAATATCCCTTTTACAGCAAGTTCAGAGAGTGGCCACGGAAGGATTATAATGTTTCCATTAGAAATCTTGGTTCTATTTTATTTAACTGAAAGCTGATTCCAGTGAATGCAAATCCATCGACACAAATGCATCGAACCGTGAAATAAGCAAACTCACAAAACCATGAAATTACCGCAAAAATCGAAATGTGGAAGTGTTTTGGTTGGCCCATCTGCGCTACAGATCTGTAAGGTAAGTGTGCGATAGTTACAGACATTAGGGTGCGGGTTAAGGTAAGTGCATAGATAGGTAAATGGGTAATGTATTTAACGTTTAGTGTAGGGTTTGAGGTAGGTGTTTGGTTAGTGTATGTGTGTGGTTTATTTATTTTGTTTGGGTATAGCTCCGTAGGGTAAGTGTGCAGTAGTTACGGACCTTAGGGTTAGGGGGGGGTTAAGGAGAGTGCATAGATAGTGGTGTATGTGGGGTTTAGTGTAGGGTTAGAAGTAGGGTTTTGATTGGTGTATGTTTGTGGTTTATTTATTTTGTTTGGGTGGGTAGTATGTTTCGGGCGGTGGGGTTGGCCGAGTATGACAAATCGGTATTTTGAGTTTCGTGGTTTTGTGAGTTCGCTCATTTTGCGGTTCGATGTATATGTGTCGATGGATTTGCATTCGCTTGAATCAGCTTTCGGTTAATTAAAGTAGACCCGAAATCTTGATACCTGATATGACCTGGCTGAAGAGGTTAGCAGGTCACAGACATTATCAAGATGAGAGAGTATTGAAGACATTACTGTTATTGTCTGCAAAGTTGTCAGTATCTAGATCTCTGTTGTAGGAAGCAGAGGTAAGGTAAAAATATACTAAATGGCATTGTAAGTGTCTGGCATTTTAACTGTTTTTAGAATGTGCTGTCAGTGTCCTGCACAGATGTGTAATTGTGGCTGGCAAGTCTTTCTGTCATATATCATAGACGAATTGAGTGAGCTACTGTGTGAAGATTCTATGTTTAGAGGATGTGGCGGTGGTGAAATGTATCTGTGCTATGTTGATGATATGCTTGGTGAGGTCCTGCATGGACCAGTTATGTGGTTAGGTCATAAATCTCAACTTCTGTGCTCAAGAATTTTACACAAAGCCAAAAATAATGGTGGTGGAGGTGGAGGGGCAAAGGTCCAAAATTAAGGCCAGCTTTTAAATATTACTTTAAATCACTTTAACATTTAAAAGAACAACAAGAGTGAAAGGGAAGGTCTACAAGAGGGTAGTAAGACCAGCTATGTTATATGGGTTGGAGACAGTGGCATTGACAAAAAGGCAGGAGTTTGAGTTGGATGTGGCAGAGTTAAAGATGTTAAGATTTGCACTGGGTGAGACGAGGGTGGACAGGATTAGGAATAATTATATTAGAGGGTCAGCACAGGCTGGAAGGTTTGGAGACAAAGCCAGAGAGGCAAGGTTACATTGGTTTGGACTTGTACTGAGGAGGGATGCTGAGTATATTGGGAAAAAGATGCTAAGGATGAAGCTATCAGGTAACAGGAAAAGAGGAAGGCCTAAGATAAGATTTATGGATGTGGTGAGAGAGGACATGCAGGTGGTTGATGTGACAGAGCAAGATGCAGAGGACAGGAAGAAATGGAAACAGGTGATCCGCTGTGGCGACCCCTAACGGGAACAGCTGAAAGAAGATGGTGATTTAAAAGAACAGCAGGTTTTGCATCAACATTCATTTTTTTGAACAATGAAAAGTATAAAACCAATGATGGGAATAACTGACTGACTGACTGCAATCCTAAGTGCTTTACTATAAAATAAAATGTTTTATGAGGGACAGGGGAAAATATGAGGAAAAATCTGGGATATTTGGATGATATAGGTTGTGTTATATGCAACCGTCTCAGAGTTTCAGCATGCTACCTGGTGTGTCCTAGTGTATATGAGAGTCATCTGTTTGCTGGTTTGTTTATTTATTTATTACATTCATCAACTTGGCAGGTGGCCTTGACCTAAGAACCTTTTCTGCCACTTGGGGAAAAACAAACAAATTAATATGACAAAATAATTACATAAAATCAATGAACCATTAAAACAATAGCTTCAAATACTGAACAGACATTGAGTACAAAACAATAAATTATTGACAATGTGGATCACACAAAACAATATAAGTAAACTAAGGTACAAATAAGGTTTTGGGTATATATTAACCTAACTAAAGGTAAGACAGTTACAGACTGTAGACAATATTCATGTGAGATATGAATAAGACAGATGACTAAAAGTGTCTAACAGGACACAACAGTCAATAGACAAGAATAAAGTTTTCCTAATATATAGCACATTTTAGAACAAAAACTGTAAATGATATAATGTATGAAGGAAAATATATACAGGATTACTTATAATACAGCTATATTTCTGTATGTAGATGATCTTCAGAACCAAAAGTACAGAGCTTGAATGTGCATATGGAGTAATTTGATTAAAAATATAGTGGTGGAATAAAACAACTCACCATTACCTTAAAACAATTCCATTCATTTTCGTATTCTAATAGTTATTTTAGATGTTTCTTAAATGTAACGGAGTTGTCTGTTTGCCTGATTTTCTGTCTTAAGTAATTCCAAGTAGCAGGAGCAATTTTAAAAAAAAAATATTTGTCAGTAGCACAAGATGACAAGAGTAAATGGAGGTCTCAGAAGATAGGCTTTACATATCTATGTTTGTTTATGTACTTTGTCAGTGTCAGTAGCTGAAAAGGTAGGCCACTCTTTTTTGGTGCTGGAAGACCAGAGAGCTATGGATTCTATCCTTCTCCAGGTGATTGAATTGCTGACTCTGGAGTGCGCCATTAGGGGTATGCTGCTCTCAGGAGTCAAAGGTCCCATCTGATTGAGTTTGTGGTAGATCAGGTTGGTGCAAAAGACACCATGGCAGCTATTGAAAAGAGTAGGGGAAATGTCCTGTCCAAATTTAACCTAGAAGTATAAATATCATCCTGGGTCTCTCCTGAAAATAAATAACTAACAAAGTAGAGCTAGCCTGGTCAACAAAGGACAAATAAAAAAAAAAAGAAACAGACAACTGCTTACTTCTTGGAAGAATGCTTATGGGCTATAATTTTTGCTCTGGTATTTTTCCCTTAACCTGCCATAGTTTGATGATGTGACCCATCATCATTCAGTACAAGCAGATTAGGATTTCAACCTTGTTAGCAATCACAGCAGGCAGTAAGATTGGTGGCTAGGCAGTGTTAGTTGTTCTGACTAGTCCATACCCCATGCCTTGTATATTTTTGCCTGTTAGTAATTTTGTATCCTTACTTACACTCTGCTGCCTGCCTTGACAATCTCTTATTCATGCTCCCCTAGTGATCTGTGCCTTCTTGTGTTCACTACATCTTTACAGATAAACACATTGCACTTATAATACACATACATGTGATGGAATTAAATTATATTATATTATGTTGAAAAGGCATATGTTGAAGTTTTTGAGCAGTGGATGTGTTTGTTATAGTAATAATGGACACCTTAGTTGGTGCAAACTCGGCATATGTGTCAGAACTGAATGACAGTGGTTGCAGATTTCCCCTGTTAGGTTTAATCTTAGTCATTAGTTAACCACTGTTATGTGGTTAGACCAGCAACACATTCTGAATGAAGGCATAGACTATGCTTTTAATTCACTATATTCTCACTGGGACTGAATATACATTTATTAGAAACAGCCAATGAAAATAATGGGCTGAATTCCAAAACAAAGTTGCAGCCAACGCACTGTGCTGAAGTAAGATGTTGACATGTTAGTAGCTGACGGGATTCCATAATGGAGGTGAAATCAAGTGCAAGTAATAATTTATTCAGCATAGAATAATTACAGACTATGCACATGCATATCAAATTCAAAAACACAATAGCTGCTCCTAATGCAGTTTTATTTAACATTTGTTGACCGGGAAAGTCCTACTAGGTTCCACAGATCCTGTTTTCAGCGGAGGTCTGGGGAGAAATGCTCCAGAAGCATGTCTTTAGAATGTGGGAGGAAACCCACGCAAACACAGATAGAACATGCAAACTCCGCACAGAAGGCACCCCAGCCGAGAATCGAACCGGAGAACCTCTTGCTGTGAGGCAACAGCATTAACCGCTGCACCACTGTGCCGCCCAGTTAAAATGCATCAGAGTCCTTCACCAGCACTTTTAGGAAAGCACTCTGCAGAGACCATTTGTGTTGCAACACAACTTTTAATATAGATTGTGGTTTGTGTAGTAATCCTGTGCATTCCACTAATATCAATTAAAAAAATAATGCAAGCTGCTTTTAATGCATTAGAGCAGGCAACAAGTCATAATGTAGAACAATCTGCCAATGAGTCCCAGAAAGCAGCCAGCAAGGTGCACAGCCAGGCTACAGTTAAACCAGCTTTCTGACCAGGGATCATTAATAGATACAGTTTAGACTGAAAGCTGGTGCAGGAAATGTACAGGATTTGTGAACTCCACATGTCCAGATGCAGTCTGCAGGGAAACCCAGTACAGTAAGAAACTACAGTATATCGGAGTCTAGGACTGGGTATACTGGCATCCATGTATTTCAGAAGCATATAGGTGATGCCATAGGAGTGCCCCAGACAGATGTCAGTTGCATTCTAGGACAGTTTTTGGTAGTAAGAGATGAAAAGTGGATGGGTATATATACTTTTAAGAAACAGCCTCAGACTGCAGTACTGCCATGGAACATATTATTTGTTAAGCCCACATAGGTATACAGTTGTGTGTGTAAGCATGTTTGTATGGAAATGCACATGAGAGGTAACGTTCAGCATGGAATACCAAAGTCATGTATGGAAGTGGAAGTGTATGTCTAGTTGTGTGGAACAACAGTGTATACCAAAGTAATAAAGCCATAGTTACCAAGTAAATTCAAACGAACCAAAGAAACACAAAAAGGCAAAAAAATCTCTCAGAGCCACAAGAAATAAATGTTAGCACTTTCGTTTACTGACATAAGCAAACTTCTTCAGACAAAGTACAAGCAACACTGCTTCATTAAATACAAACAATTAATTACATCACCAACAACTAAATTGAGTTCCATACCCACATTTAAAGGGAAAAAGTAAAAAAATATATATATATATATATATATATATATATATATATATATATATAGCTCAATAAACCCTTTCTACACATAAAATGCAGACTTTAACATGAACATCTCAACTAAATATTAAATGTTACAAAATTTCCAAAAATGCATATAACATTTGCTAAAAGCAAACTTTTAAAAATTATAAATGCATCAATGTGATAAATACATAAACTAGAAAGTCAGAATTCATCTTTCAAGGGATTTCAGTTTAAGAATATATTTAATGGAAAGAAAGTCATTCAGGCCCGGGGGTGCATGTGCATTGAGCCTTAATTGCCAAGCCAACTCTTTCTCATCCAATCTTCAAGACCAGGGTCCACCCCTACAATTCTCTCCTATTTTGTCAATGGCACAAAACAGAAATTGATGTGTAGGGAAAGACATTACATGCCTAGCCAAAGCATTGTTCAAGTTCAATTTATTCATGTCATAAATGTGCTCATAGATTCTCTGCTTCAAACACCTTTCGGTCTTACCGACATAGAAAGCAGAACAACCCTGGCACAAAGCTAAATATACCACTTTGCTAGATTCACAATTAAATTTACTTTTCAAGTAAAACCCCTTATTCCAAACAGTGAATGATTTAGTCACATTCACATATTTACAAGAACGACACCTCCCACATTTCACCATCCCACAATAAAATGAATTTGTGACCATAAATCTTTCCATTTTGAGCTTCAAATTACAACCCTTCCTAAAAATAATTTTTGGTAGGTCTCCCAGCTTATTCCCAATACAAGGGTCCTCCAAAAGGAAGCACCAATTTTTATTTAAAATCGTCTTTAGTAATGGTGCGTCCATTGAAAAGGAGGTAATGAAGCTGGTAGTTATAGCCACATCCGTACCTGGGACTTCAACTCTTAGGGCTGCTAAAGGGGAATCCCCCACAGAGGAATCAATACTAATTACATGTTCATCAGATTGAAAATGCAGGGGTTCAGACCTCTTATTGTTGTGTGCATGAAAGTCAATCACCAAACTGCTGTCAGGAAGTAGGGGTTTATAAATTCCCGCTTTCCTTTTAAGGTGAACCTCATCCATCAACTGAGTAAAAAGGCCTGTAGGATATCCCCTTTTAGTGAACATTTTCATTAATAAATCACATTTCATCAAAAATTCAGACTCAAGTGAAACCATCCTAGCAGCCCTCACTAATTGGCCCTTCACTACTGCTCTTTTCTGGTGGTAAGGACGTGAGCTTGAAAAATGTAGGAAGACATTTGAATAAGTAAGCTTCCTAAAAATCCTCGATAAATACCGCTTATTAAACTGATCTTTGTATAGGTCAATGTCCAAATAAGTGATATTATCACTGCTGAATACCCAAGTGAAATCCAGGAACCCAGTAAACTTGGTAATGCGCTTGACAAAGTCCGATGCCAGTACAGAATCACCATTCCAGGTGATAAAAATATCATCCAGATACCGGGTGTACCATACCACCCTCTGTTTAAACATAACATCTTTGAAGAGAAATGTTCTCTCCCAGTGGGCCATAACCATGTTAGCAAAGGTGGCTCCACAGGGTGAACCCATGGCTACACCCGTTTTCTGTAAATAATATTCACAGTTAAACATAAAATAATTTTACTCAAGACCAAGTCAAGCAAGTATTCAATCAAGTTAATTTCTTTACTTTTTTATCCAGCAAAAATTCCCTTACCTATTCACTACCTATCCCTTGGGGGATCGTGGTATATAAATCACGAACATTGATGGTGAAAAAGTTATAATCATCATGATAGGGAGGTTTGGCAACAGAATCAAGAAAAGCCCAAGAGTCTTTATAAATATGCAATTCACCCCTAAGATGTTGTTTAAGTTTACTATCCACGACCTTAGTGCAACCAAAGGTGATGGATTGTCTGCCATCAACAACTGGGCACAGAGGTGGATTTTCCAGATCCTTATGGATCTTTGGCAATCCAAAAATGACTGGTGTTAGTGGGCACACAATTCTTAAATAATTGTACATTTCCACACTAATGGAGCCCTCAATGAACAAGTCATTAATAAAGCCCCTAACACGCTGATAGGCTCCATTAATGATGTTTTTAGATACTTTCTCATAAGCCGGACTAGCCAACAATGTACACATTCTCCTGTTATAATCGGTTTCATCCATACAGATTAAACCGCCCCCTTTATCTGGTTTAATAATGCAGATGCTGGCAAATTTCACCCCATCCAAAGCCTCTCTCTCACAAGATGACAAATTATTGAATAAATCATGATGCCTATTACTCAATACATTCCTAATGTCATTCTCACACACTTTTTCAAACAACAAGACAGAATTATGCAACGGAGGATTATAAGTACTCGCCACTCTAAAATTATCGATCACATTGCTAGTGTTACCTAACAAAATATTTAAGTTAAGCTTGCGAGTATAACTTTTAAGATCAATCAAAGTTTTCACTAAATCAGATCGAGCAGATGGTACAAAAGTTAAACCTCTCACTAACACTTCAATTAATGTGTTGGAGGGAACAAAAGACAAATAATTAAAGATCTTAAAATCACCCAATTTGTTGTAAAAAACTCGTACACCAGTCCCAAGTTCGTCATTCAACAATCCATTCAACTGAATGTCGTCCCCTTCTGTTATCTCCTCAGCTTGTTCTGCTTCCTCCTCCATTGCCTTCCATTCGCTCCGCCCCTTTGTTTGAAGTGGTGGTTGCCGTTGGCCCCACGAAAATCCTGGGGGCCTGATTGGTTGTCAGACGTAGTGGTCAGATGAACCGAATGAGTGGAATTCTGTTTATTCATGAGTCTTTTGCTCCGCCTCATGGGCAAGTTGTCATTGCCCATATCATTAAAGGAACCACCAGAAATGATTTGTGATGCATGGTCATCATTAATATTATTACTAAACCCATGTCCACTCATATCTGCATCAGCCAAATTGTTCTGTTTGTTAATTGGAGGGGAGGGGTATGCCAAGCCATGTTCATAATCATATTTGTCCCTATTGAACTTCTTAAACGTAATTGCTTTAAGTCTAGTTAGCAAAGACTCAATGCTGTTGAATATCCGAGAATATTCAAAATGGTAACGGGAAAATTCATTATCAGCTTGTATAGCCAAATCCAAAGGGATTAATTCAGTTTTAAGTTTTTCCAACTGAAGGTTGTAGTCCTTAATAAGGTATTCTAGAAATTCGCATCCTTGCTGATCAAAAAGATGCAATAAATCAGCATGAAAAGATGAATTAGGAATGAGACCGGTCGGAAACCACCACTGTCTTAAACCTTTCTGTACTTGCTGCCTATGCAAACACTCTTGCAAGTATTGGATTTCCAACTGTAATTTCTTAAATTTAAAAAGTTTCTGATCAAATAACTTTAAATTAGTAACAATAATGATTTCCCCAGTCACTGCATTATCAGCTAACCCAGTTAAATGTCCATTTTCCAGGCAGAATTGCACAGAATTCTTAAGCCAGTCGCTCAAACAAGGAACCACACAACTTAAGTTGCCCGAAATGGGTTGAGAACTCCCCGGTTGTTGTGTCAGGTTAACTTTATTACTAGGAACAGTAGTTGGTGATGTTGAACCAGGTTCAGTCGGGTTCAATGGAGAAACGTTAATATGAGTGTATACCCTCCAATCCTGCGATCCTGGAGGCTGATTAGATGAACCAAAGCCTGATGGAATAATCACATGTCCAGCAATCTGATTAGACAAAGAATCCACTCGTTGGGTAAGACATTGTATCAGCAAAGTAAGTTTCCCAATAGAGTCAGTCTCTAACGCTGACTCAACACCCTCATTAGAAAACAAGGGTTGTGACCCAGGAGAAGAGTTGTTCGCCATGACAAGAAACCAAGTAAATTCAAACGAACCAAAGAAACACAAATAGGTGAAAAAACTCTCAGAGCCACAAGAAATAAATGTTAGCGCTTGTTTGTATTTAATGAAGCAGTGTTCCTTGTACTTTGTCTGAAGAAGTTTGCTTATGTCAGTAAACAAAAGCACTAACATTTATTTCTTGTGGCTCTGAGAGTTTTTTTAACCCATTTGTGTTTCTTTAATAAAGCCATAGTTCTCATTGGTATGCAGTATGAAGTATACCTGTGCATGCCGTAATGGCGAACAAATATGAATGCATACCTCATTTGTCAATATTGAACAACTGACACCATATGCTGATGATATGGACAGGTATTTTCTATGTTACAGTGTATGCATGCTGAGTTTCCTATGTAACAATGACTATAATCTAAAAATGTGACAATAACAACTATGTATAATGTAACCAACATTATTACAGTTGTTAAAGTAAGTGAGCATAGAAACCCTGTGGCATCAGACATTTGAGGATCCACCTACTAATGTATTACTCATTGGTCAGTACATAACACTAGAGAACACAAATTGGGTAGACTACCAGTGTGACTCTTACACAGTCTAGGGTGCCCACGCTTATGGTGCATACCATGAACTTGGCTGCCCCTACCATGTCCAGAAACACTTTTCCCATGGTACATTACTGATGAGCTGGATGTGGTGATATCTACAGTATGGAAATGGTGTTGGTAGGAGCACTATTATGGTTTGTCTGTCTGGATTTCACTGCTGGTGTCTGAAAGGTTTGAGCACCAGCAAATGTATGTGAACATTGCAGCACAGACAGTGATGTGCAAGGTCCATAAGTGGGTCTACTGAGAGTGGGTCTACCTCTCCCCACTGGTGGTAGTCTGCTCATCATTAGGGTCAGGGCACTTAATGCCTGGTTTGTAATATGGCAATGCTCTATCATCACTATAACAAGACTTTCCTCAGAGCATGTGACAGATACTATGTTTTCATGTTGTGCAGCCAATACTGCCATGATCTCACCACATCTGCACTTCTGACCATTGTGTACAACATGCAGCTGTTGTGCTACACAATACTTGTATGGATAAGTGCATGCAGCTCATTTACATGACATCACTGGGAACATTAACATGCCTCTAACAGTAAGCGAACACCCTGTGACGCATGTCCACACATATCTGCTGCATTCCTATGTGTAGGCTGAGAAGACATTACAACTCCTTTGTGTAGAAGAGTCAACAACACTTTCAGAGTCAACATGGAAAAGCAGGTCACGGTCATCACTGAGTGCATTATCTGATGGCCTGACACCATCAGAATGCATGGCTACATTATCTGCATGATCAGACACTGGACCATGAAACACATGACTGTCACTCAGTGAGCTGGACAACTAACCTAATGAAATTCTTCTTGTGCCACTGGCCATACTGTCATACCGAGGCATAGCATATCCATTCTCAAAATCAATGGAAGGGCTACAGGAAGAGGCAGTCAGTGGATGTGCTGAAAATAAATACAGACAACACATGTGGTGCACTGATACATATGTGAAAGAAGATGTTATAAAACAATCATACATGGAGAAATGTAATTAATAATATTGTAGCTCCTGACTTACTGGGTTGACATTGCTACATTGCTGGTGGTGTAACATGGGCCCTATAACACAGACAACAAACAATTCAGTCACATAGCAGATGATTTTGAATTTGAGTATATCAACAAAGATACAGGAATACATACCTGACATGTCCTCCATGGACTCCGTCACCAGTGGTGAGAGTGGCAATATCACTGTGACGTAAAAAGAGACAAAAACAGTACTGCATTTCTAGTCAAATACATTCTGTCAGGTATGTTTTGAAATTATGTATGATGCAATTCATATGATACAGACACAGTCATGGTAGCCAATGTGCCTGCACAAAATACACATGCCCTACAAAATGTACAACTAACAGCATACTCATAACAGTCACATATGTGTGTAACACCTTGCAAATATATATATATATATATATATATATATATATATATATATATATATGGTCTTACTTTGTCAATTCTGCAACGTTGTTGCAAGGAGAAGGTGGCATAAAGTAGACACTGTAGTGTGAAGGGAAACAATACAAATGGGTATGTATGAAATATGCATTGCATAAATAATACAGCATAGTACTATACTCACTATGTGTCTGAGGAAAGGAGCTTTTCCCATACATGACATTGCTGAGATACTGTGACAGGTAAAAAACATATATCGCATGTAAATGATTGTCTGTGATTGACACATATTAGGTTTTGTTACATGTTAGTGGTGGACATACCTGCACATCCTGACACACCAGCCTCAATTCCTTCCCTGGGTATTTTCCAGTCTTGTTTGCTGCAGTGATGTGAGGCAAGGAAAATAGCGATGTCATCCGTGGGAGGAAATGATGGGCAATAGCCATGTCAGTCCCTGTCATAGTGGTAGAGTCCATTGGCTGCACAGAGGATCATAGGTTCATATGTTCATAGGTAGGTACTAGGCTATTGGCCCTAGGGCCTATATAAGTCTAGCCAAAAAGGTACTCTAGCTTTCGCCACCCAAAAAAATTATTTTCCTGTGCCCCTGTCGAGCAGAGCCAGAGAAGTGATCCCTGGGGTGAATTTCATATCTCCCACCCAATCAGCAAGATTTTTCTTGAAGATTGCTAATGAGGAGCTTTATTTGATATAGATAGGTAGTTTGTTCCAGAGTATGGGAAGTCTCTGGGACAGGAATCTATCCCTCCAGCATGTTCTGTTTATTGTGGTGACAAGGTTTAGGTCCCTAGAGTGTGTAGCTCGGAGGGATTGGGATTTCTTTACGTGGAGCATGTCCAACAGCTCTGGGTTTGACATAGCTTTGTATATTAGGCAGAGATCGCTTCTGAGTAGGCGATATGTCACGGAGTAAAGCTCGAGTTTTTTGAGACGGTCTGAGTAGGGCATCTGTTTGAGGCCAGTAATCCTCTTTGTGAGATATTTCTGCAGCCTTTCTAGTTGTTGTAGATGTCTTGTGAGGTACATACCAGAAGGACATTGTACTCTATAATGTGTCTAATGAGTGATGAGTAGATAGGAACAATGACCTCTTTTTTCCTGGATGAGAAACCTTTTGTGATGAGGTGTGCCACTTAGAAGGATTTCCTGACTACTGTGGCAATGTGATTATCAAAGGAGAGACTACTGTCGACCTATTTCCCAAGGTTTCTTATCACATTTTCGGTGTTAAGTAGACTACCGCCTATATGGTAGTTCATGGGTACAGAATTTTTACCAAAAGGGATGACAATGCACTTTTTGGCATTGAGCTTGAGGCCATGGCTTTGACACCAGGCATCTGTCTCAGTGAGGCCCTTCTGTAGGATGTCCACATCATTAGGAGTTCCAATTATGGCTCCTAGTTTGCAGTCATCTGTGAACTTCATTAGCCAAAGGACTTCTGTGTTAGCCTGTACATCTGAGAAGTAGATACCAAACAGGAGAGGACCCAGGACTGAACCCTGTGGTACTCCACTTGTCACTGGTCTGAAGTTGGATTTGGAGTCTGCTACTTTCACAGTGTGGATTCTATCAGTGAGCCAGTTGGCAACCCATCTTGTGATATAAGGATTCATACCTAGGTTAGTGAGTTTATCTATAATTCCAGAGTGGGGGGTGGTGTCAAAAGCCTTGGCGAGATCTAGACAGGGTGTGTGAACCATCTTACCCTCATCTACGGCTTTGGTGACCACTTCAAAGAAGTTTATCAGGTTTAGGAGACATGATCTGCCTTTTACAAACCCGAATTGGGTGGGGTCCAGAGTTTGGAGATTACCAATGTCATTGTTTATAAGTTCCATGATGATATGCTCCATAGCCTTGCAGTCCAGGCTCATCAGGCTAATGGGGCTGTAGTTCCCAGGGTCGGTGGTGGCTCCCCCTTTGTGAAGTGGGATAACTGTTTCTGTGAGCCATTCAGTGGGCACAAAGCCTGAGGTGAAGCTATGATTGAACATGGTGCTTAGGTGGGGTGCCAGGTCATTCTGTAGTTCATGTAGAATGCAGCCTGGGATGTTGTCAGGTCCCATGGATGCTGTGTTTCTGGCTTTGGAGAGTGTGTTTTTTATCTGTGTAGCTGTAATTGCAGGAACTTTGCATTCTTCTGGTATAGAGATGGGTCCTTTAGGGGGTGAGAGGGGGGGCAAAGTTAGCACTGAACCTATCTGCCAGGATGTTGGCAGTATCAGTTGGTTCTGTATATTTACTGCCATTCTGCTGTAACTCAGAGCAGATCTGAGTGTTGCCATTGAGATTCTTGACATAGCTATAGAATGCTTTGTGGCAGTCTTTAGAATCAGTGGCAACTGTGTTTTCGTAACTAGCTTTGGAGGCTTTTATGAGGGATCTCAGCTTTTTACTGAGGCTGAACAGGGAGTTCCTCCAATCATGGGATTTTATTCTTTTTTGCAACAGTTTCTTTCTTCTGTTGTAGAGTTTTTTTATGGCAGGGGACCACCAGATTGGCTTCCTTTTTTTTTGGAGAATAGCATCTTGGTTCTGTTAGGGATTGCACGATCCATGCACTTGTGTAAGTGCTTATAAAGTGCATTTGTGTAGGATTCAGCAGTCGTACCTCTATTGTCCATCTGCACAGGTGTCATGAAGTTTGCCACTTCTGTCTTAAGAAGCATGAAGTTGGCTTTGGAGAAACTGTTTATGGTGGTTTCCCTAATGGAGGGTGGGGACAGGATGTGGACATTTAGGGTGATTAGCTTGTGGTCGGATATGACCAACGAGGAATTGACCTCTGGCGTGGAGCACCGGTTGCCCATGTTGGTAATGACCATGTCTAGGATATTGCTGCCCCTGGTGGGAGTGTGGATAAGTTGATCCAAGGCATTGGAATTTATGAATTCCAGAAAACTTTGAGCAAAAGAGTTGGTAATGAGTAGTTTTCCCATTTAATGGTGGGGTAGTTGAAATCACCCATTATTAAGGTGTTAGTTTGTACCCTAATATTTTCCAGTGTATCAAGAAATGAGGAGTGTGAATCCTGGGGCATGGTAGGGGATCTGTAGCAAGCTGCAATTTTGATTGCAGTCTTGCCCAGAGTTAGTTGCACTTGGATAATCTCGGATGCATTATGCTGAGCAACTTGCCGGGAGGTGTGGATATCCTTAATGACTATGGACATGCCTCCACCTTTAGTGTTTCGGTCCAGGTTAGGTGGCCAAAAGGTGTGGCATGAATTTTAGCCTGGTAATGCAGGGGTGGTCTCTGGAGCCTTGAACCAGGTCTCTGTCTCTGCACAGATGTCGATGTTCTCCACTTTAAGGAGTGCCTCGAGCAAGTGTATTTTGAGGTTTAGACTTCTAGCATTGAGTAGCATTACCCTGAGATGTTGCTTGCTTGTACCTGTTATGGTGGTGAGTTTGTCATTTGAACCTTGCCTAAAAAAGGCACTATAGGGGTGGCAAGAGCCTTGGCCAGTATCCTGAATCCCAAGGATGACAGGTGCAGGCCATCTCTGGCAAAGCATCGTGGTCTGTTGATCATGTCATCCCAGGCAGAGAGATACTGGATCCCCTTAGAATGACACCAGTAGCTTAGCCAGTTGTTGAAGTCAATCATTTTGTCCTTGTACTGTGGTATCATTCTGGGTGATGGCAGGATGCTACTCAGGGCTAGGGTCATACCTGCCTGGGCTACAAGATCGAACAGCTCCTCCATGTCTCTTTTCATGTAGTCCAGGGAGGTGCGTCTCAGGTCATTCAACCAACATGCACAATGATAAAGTCATATTTGTATTTGTTGTGGAGTGACCTGAGTGCATGCATTATGTGGTGGATCCTGGCACCCGACAGGCAGCTGACAGTAACTTTCCCCTTGTTTAGCCTGGAGAGTGGAACATCAGTGTACCTGACTATAGAGTCACCTATGACTAGAGTGTTGGGTACGTTGTTATGCCTTATGGGCTGAGGTTGAGTGGCACACTGAGTTTGTGGGCTATGTGTCATTTGGGTTGTATTGGGGGGTGGAGGGTGCTTGCGTTTCTGCTTTGGAGATCCCTGTTGCTTGGGAAGATTTTTATTGAGAGCCTCCGTGAATGTAGGTGTGTGTTTTGTGTTTCTATGTGTGCATTTTGGTGGTGTAGGTTTTGAGGGACTATGTGATGAGTGTGGTGTAGTGCAAGTGTTTACCCTCTCCTTTTGACTGTCTAGTCCAGTCCTTGGGTAAAGAGAGCTTTGGTCCCAATTTGGCTATATAAGTGCATCTCTCAAAGATTGCAGTGTTGGGTGATAGGAGGAAAGATTTGTCTGTGTACATGAGGCAATTGCTGCTCTGTCCCAAGATGCCCAGATTCATCAGGTAGACAGGAGAAAACACCTGGAGCTGACCCTTAGACATACCTGGATAGGTGCTTATTTATTAAGTTCTAAAACCTGCTTTCCTCTAGAAAAGTGAGGAAAGTTGAGTGTTGTAGTAATTTGTAGCTTATTTAGTGCTTACAATGAGTTCTGAATAAGTGCTGAGCTCAAAGAAACAGATTTGAGTGCTAAAACAAAAAAAAACTGGATAGTTCTAAAGGAAAATTTGAAGAGCAGACTTTAATGCGCCAGGAATAGTTTAACCCTAGCTAAGAGGCTGGGGCTCAGAAGCTTACAAACAGTCCTGGATACAGCAAATCTGTATCTGGACTAGACTACTTACAGGAAAGGCAGGAAACAAGCTTAGTATTTTTTTTGTAAAGTGGAAAGGGAGAAAGGAGGAGCAGAAGATATTTTAAGGTTAAGAACTAAGATTGTTGGCCTTCTCAAATGTTCTCCCTGTATTAGGTAGAATGAGATAATGACACTAGACTGGGATGAGAGTCCCAGATCAAATTTACAGTAGGGGCAGGCTACTGCAAAGCCAGCAAGTATAAGAACAGAATACTAATAGGGAGGGAGGGTAGGAAATAAAAATCAGTACAAACAAACAAACAGATGCTTAACAAATGTAGAAAATTTCCAGTTAATACCTCACACACGATGAAACTAGCTAGAAAAGTATGCAGCAGACAATAAAAGTGCTACAAATAAGTAATAAAAATAAGCAAAAAACAGGATACTTAATGTTATATATCACAGATCAGGGTTTGCTCAGTGCTGTTTCTCAGATTAGCTCAGTGTGAAATGGCAGAAACACTCACAAGTTAACTTCTTAAGTAACAAAAAGTTGAAACCTGAGATAACTTTGAAAAAAGCTTGAAAGAACCAATGAGGTGCTTACTCCAAGCCATAGTCCAGGTAACCCCAATCAGCCAATGACCATAAGCACTGCCCTCTCACTGAAATGCAAGAATGGGTTTGGCTAAACTAAGATGGCCTGAGACATGCACTCAGGCACACAACCTCTACAATCAAACAACTAGGCCCAAAACACAAGCCTGAATATAGACAATCCTACAACTACAACAAGTAGAAAAAAAAATGCAGACATGTTTATCACAGCAGAAAAGCAGCAGTGAGCCTTTAAATAAAAAAATTAAACAGCTAGAGGAGTAAAGAGACTCTAGAGAACGCTTTTAACTGCAAACAAATAAGTTAAATGATACACTCCTTGGCAGGAAATCAGAACAAACAAACCCAAACAGATGCTTAACAAATGTAGAAAATGTCCAGTTAATACCTCACACAAAGTGAAACTAGCTAGAAAAGTATGTAGCAGACAATAAAACTGCTATAAATAACTAGTAAAAATAAGCAAAAAACAGGATACTTAATATTATATATCACAGATCAGGGTTTGCTCAGTGCCCTTCCTCCGATTAGCTCAGTGTGATGCCATGTCAGAGCACTGGCATTGATAGGCCTCCCTTGAGCAGTTGTGGCCACCCACAGCATTCACCATATTGGTAATGTGTCTCCACACCTTACTCCTTTGTGGAATGTCTCCCATCCATGCAAATAATTTGTGACCATATTGTTATAGTGCCCTATTGTAATGTCATTTTCCCTAACAGAAAAAATATTATTACAGTTTCTAGCATTCATTTGAAGGGAAAATTAATTGGAAATTAGAAATTTGTGCAAATGACTTGCAAATGTGTACATAGTTGTATACTCTATGTTGAGATACTAACAGACATGTACCATAAAAATACTATGCAAAATCTCTACATTATGTGATACATTACTGACAGAAAAGCATATGGGACATGTACATCATATATAAAGCGATCAACATATGCCATAAATCCAGAAAGCACACTGTTTAAAAACAAGCACTATCTTCCAAATATTACTAGGTATGCAGTGGTGGGATTTGAACAAAGGTCAGAGGACATATGGGCTACTCACATAATAACTGCACTGCCAAAGCAGCTTTCATACAACAGTTGCAGGAACAGTCATATACCCAGGTGAATGGGCATACCACTTAATAGCAATGTGAGGTTTGTCACAACACTGTATCTATAGTCAATGCAAAGTATTAGGATGGTGTGATGCCCCTGCACTGACCCAGTAATCAAGGAACCTCAATCTTCACCAGTGGCAACAGTGAGGGATGTACACAATGGGAGGGTGACAAGTACACACACAGTAAAGTACAATTTCCCATGAGAGCACACAGAAATCTCAGTCAGTCTGGGGCTGTTTTTCCTTCTTTCTCCAGATCCCCAGTAACACTCCACACTGTCACAGCTATTGGGTTAAGCTCTCAGCTGAGGGGTCAAGCCAAGACCTTCAGCACCCTCTAGTCCAACCAGTGCTTTATGTCCCTGCCCAAGTAGCTGACACACACACTTTGAGATTTGACTTATATAGAAACACACAGACACATGCGGAAGGCTAACACAGGTTTACTAGCTATGCCCTCTTCTGTCCAGACTATAAGGTAGTTATCACTGCCACCAACCCCTCCTTATGAGCTACATAAGGCCCTTACAAAGGGTATCCAATCCTAGGGTGTAATGCTACTATTATCCAAATGGTAAGTGTGGCCAAGACTTGCAAGGCTATTTAGAAGTGGCATGTACATATGCAAGTGCTCTAAGAACTTAAATATGTCTCACAAGTATTAGCCACAAAGATAGGTTTAAATATATTTAATAATAAATAATAAAAGAACATGACAATATTCAAGCAATACAGTAACTACAGAGTTCAGAATCACAGGAAATATTTTAAAATAACATTGCAGGGCAGTCTCCAATAAATATAGAAAACTTCTGAACTAATTTTTACTATATTCCTATCTATATCTAAAACATACTATGCCCTAAATAATGTACTTACAGAGCAGCATGCAGGCAGAAGTGCTGAATGGATGTTTCTGGGTCCAAGACAAGATACAAAATGCAAACAGTCTCTCTCTGAGAGAGTTCTTATATTACTATCAAACATTACTGCTGGGTCAGCTTGGATGACATCACTATTTGTCACCTGCCTTCAGTTCCCAGGGTAACAGAAACTAACATCTCTGTGTTAAAAATGCATATCTAACAGATGTTTGCAGAAGTTGGCAGCCATAAAACAATAAAATGCTTTTACATTTGAAACCTAGCAATTACTTTCCTTTTCAGAGAATAGAAAAACTTCTAGCTCTAGACATTGTGCCTGCTTGCTGAGCTGAAATTGAGAGATAACACAGTCGTAAAACACTTTAATTTTAACTTATTTTCCTGAAGTTTTGTAAGTTAACTCTGTATGTTCTAGCTTCAACTATTAAAACATACATTTGCACAGGTATATAGTTTATATAAATTTCTGTTCTTTTCCAGTTGGGTACATTGTGGACACATCCTTGAAGCTCAGTATTGTACAAACCCTGTTCAACACATACTTCTGCACCAGTAGTTTAATATGCACATAACATATAGTTCTCTTATATTTGTAAGACAAGCATATGGATCATATTAATATTCACAAATGACATATGATTATTTACAAAATTCCAGATAGCTGGGCTGGCAGTGTAACAGACAGTACTGCCATTTAACTTACTTATGTAACATATACGTGTGTGTTAAAATACGTACATAAACATGAACATTTTAGCATGAGGGAGTACAGTTTAATATAATTCATACAGAATGCATCACACACACCAAAGATTGTTATACAAACAAAATAATTGCAGATGTATGTATCAGTGATTATCGGCATATCATACTTTATACATAAGCATTGCAGATAACTTATTATAATGGTGTTTTCAGCAAATATATAATGTCAAGAACCTAAGTAAACTTGGTGGATATTGGCAAATTCTGTCTGTATCTGCAGTTCACCAGACAATTTTCATTTCTGCCAACCATACACCCAGATATGTATACAATGCTTGTGGCAATTAGAGGCATGTATCTAGTTCATTAATATTCTGGAAGGTTAACTCCATAAAAATGGCATCATTCTTTCCAGATACTTTAACAAAATTAAATATGATGGCTGAAGTCTATGCACAGGGCAATCTTGACAAGTTCAGCACAGCATATTACTGTAGAAAACGAATAGTAGCAGGCTACTCCATTACAGTTTACCTTTATATCCATCAGATAGCTACTATATAACTAATAGTGAAGCGGCTCAGTTCAACCACATATTAAGTACTATTTGCAACATACTAATTAACGAGCTTCATTAGCATACGATGCTGTGGAATCATAGCAGTTAACCTCTGCGTAAGTTATTGAACCTCAGTGCATTCCACAGTAGCCCAGCATTACTGTACATTCCTCAAGGCAAGTGTCCAATATGTGTCAATGATTGTGTATCTCTGGAACACATGCCCAGTGCAAGCCAATAAACTCATATCTCCCTATATGTACAACATTTAAACTGGGATACTGACACATCTGAGATTATATCCTTGCCACATGAGGAAGGAGTAGTACCTCAGTGAGTATTTTCATCTGAGCATCTGTACTATGGCTTATAAAGACTTGAACAAAGATGCCAATGGAGAGGAGGCCTTGGAGCATTCATGCTGAGCTGGACTGAGAAAAAGACAATGCCCATGCCTACCATTTATGCTGGACATAAGCAGAGGATGCGTCCATGCCTAAGAAACTTTGCAATGATGGATATATGGAACCAGAAAGTGAGGGAGCACTGAGGAAGAACTGGAGTCTGTTATACTATCATGCAGATCTTCCACTGTTATGATGATCTTCACCTGAGGGATATGGAGGATCTCTGCCAGAGAGTTGCAGACATCTAATGCCAGTGACCCAATGGCTGCATTAATTTACATAACTCCTACATATTCATACACGTGTGTAGTAAAGCATATGTGCTTTTTTTTTCTTATAGGTTCATAAATGAGTACTAGGATAGAGGAAGCAACATCCTTGACCTGGTTATTACTAACATGGGCGACCATTGCTCTACACCAATAGTCAATCCCTCTCTGGTCAGATCTGACCATGAACTAATCACCATGGAAATCCACATTTCACCCACATCCTCCCAAAAAGCTGAGTTTGGACTCCTAAAAACACAGGTGGCTAACTTCACGGCACCCATGCCAATGGAAAATAGCTGCATGACTGCTGAATCATACAACAATGCACTGTACAAACATGTACATAAATGCATGGAACTTGCCATACCCAACAGAACCAAGATGCTCTCCTCCAAAAACAGGAAACCAATCTGGTGGTCCCCTGCCATTAATAATCTCTACAACAGAAGGAAGAAACTTTTTAAATAAAAAACTGTGCCAAAAGCTAAAAGGTACTTGTAAACACTTTAATAAATAAAACTGGTAAGAGCTTTCATAAAAACTTCTTCAGACCATGTCAAATTACACAATTCAGTTGTTAAATACAGATTTAAAAAAGAAGCAGCCAATAAAATATGCAGTTCTCATACACATGATGCAAAACAATTAAAACCTCCTACTCTTCAATTTAGGTTTTAAAGAAACCTTGTCATTTAATCCAAAAGCTTTGTCAGCTTGCAGGTGTAGTATCCAGAACAATTCACGGCTTTCAGTATAGTTGATAATATCACCAAGTCTGCCATTTTCACTTACCATCTCAATAACTTTAAAATTAAAGTTATGTGTGGTATCAGTATCTTTAATATGCCTAGCCAAGGAGTTGTTAACATTAAAATTCCTGAGTATGAGAACTGCATATTTTATTGGCTGTGTCTTTTTTAAATCTGTACTTAACAACTGAATTGTGTAATTTGACATGGTCTGAAGAAGTTTTTATGAAAGCACTTACCAGTTTTATTTATTAAAGTGTTTACAAGTCCCTTTTAGCCTTTGGCATAGTTTTTTATTTAAAATTTTATGTTTTATGTGCTTTTGATTCTCGTTTGGTGGTTTTTCTCTTTTTAGAATGAAGAAACTGTTGAAGAAAAAGGTGAAGTCCCAAGACTGGAAAAACTCCCTTATTAACCTCAACAAAAAGTTGAGATCCCATATCAAATCTTCTAAAGACAGCTATGAAGGCAGACATGCAGCAGACACTAAAACCAATCACAAAGCCTTCTATAGCTATATCAAGAACCTCCACGGCAATACCCAGATTTGCTCTGAGTTACTGCACAATGATACCTCCTATACTGAGCCAACAGATATTGCCAACATACTGGCCGACAGATTCAGTAACAACTTTATCCCGCTCTCCCTCCCTAATGGACCAATCACAATACCAAAAGAATGCCAGGCACCCAGCATTACTGCAGCACAGGTTAAAGCTGCATTGTCCAAGGCCAAGAGTACAGCTTCCATAGGACCTGATAGTATCCCTGGCTATGTTCTACATGAACTACAAAGTGAACTGGCATCACATCTGTGTGTCCTGTTCAGTCACGGCCTCACTTCAGGTTTTGTCCCTACCGAAGGGTGCACTGCCACAGTGTGAGCAACTACAGACCCTGGGAATTGTCACTCCATTAGCCTGACAAGTCTGATATGTAAAGCGATGGAGCGCATCATCATGGACCTAATTAGCAAAGATATAGGAAATCTCCAAACTCTAGACCCCATGCAATTTGGCTTTGTGAAAGAGAGATCATGCCTGCTCAACCTGGTTGACTTCTTTGAGTCAGTCACCTGGGCAGTGGATGAAGGTAAAGCAGTGCATACAGCTGACATTGATCTGGCTAAGGCCATTGATACCATTCCTCACTCAGGAATTATTGATAAACTCACCAAACTAGGCAGCCACCCCTATATCACTAGGTTGGTTGCAAATTGGCTCATTGACAGAACACACAGTGTGAAAGTAGTGGACTCCAAGTCAGACTGCTGACCAATCACGAGTGGAGTCCCACAGGGATTGGTCCTGGGTCCTCTCCTGTTCGGCTTCTACTTATCAGAAGTCCAGGCCAACACAAAGGGACTCTGGCTGACCAGGTTCATAGATGACTGCAAACTGGGAGCCATTATTAACTCCCCAAGTGATGCAGACATCCTACAGAAAGGCCTCACTGAGACCAATGACTGGTGTCAATACCACGGCCTTAAGCTTAACGCCAAAAAATGTGTCGTCATCCCATTTTGTGAAAACTCAGTTCCCGCTAATTACCACATCAATGGGAGCCAACTGAATACTGAAGGCATTATAAGAGACCTGGGGATGCAGGTTGAGAGCAACCTCTACTTCGGCCACCACATTGCCACTGTGGTCAGAAAGTCCTTCTATGTGGCACGTCATTACCAAGGGTTTGGTATCTAGGAAGAAAAAGTCATCATCTCTCTCTACCCTTCCCTCATTAGACCAATCATCGAGTATAATCCCCCATTTGGCATGTACCTCACTAGACATCTGCAACAGCTGGAGAGGCCACAGAAGTACCTCATGAAGAGGATCCTAGGCATTAAACACATCTTACACAGACAGACTCAAAAAACTCCAGCTATTCCCTGTTTTATATCGGCTACTTAGATGCGATCTCTGCTTGACTTACAAAGCCATGTCTGACCCAGCTCTGTTAGAAATGCTACATCTAAAGAAATCCAAATCCATCCACACCACACACTCCAGAGACCTCAACCTAATTACCACAATCAACAGAACATGCTGGAGGGACAGGTTTCTCACTCAGAGACTGCCCCTGCTCTGGAAAAGACTCCCCGTACATGTCAAGCAGAGCACCTCACTGTCCCTCTTCAAGAGAAATCTTGATGAGTGGATGGGTAACAGAAAGTACACTCCAGGGATCACTCCAGTGGCTCTACTTGATAGAGGCACTGGGAACTAACATCGGGCAACAAAATGCCAATGCACTTCTATGGGCTAGGTGTGTAAAGGCTCCAGGGCCATAAGCCTAGTACACAGCTATGAACCGTTGAACTAACCTGAAGGGCCATTTTAAGCCTAGCCAATATCCTAGGGTCAGGATCAAACCCAATACCTTGTGTCTATAAGGTTAAGACCTTAACCATTATGCCAAACCCCTTCTAAACACCCATGCTGCACATCTCTGAATTGCTATCCTCATCTCTGTCTGCTTCATGTTCATAGGTAAGTACTAAGTGATGCATTGAGTTTCATGTGTATTTAATGAACACCTGTAATACTAATATTAATTTATATGGAAGAATAACACATTTTAATCTTTAAAACACATTCTGAAGATATACACACCATACTGGGCCGGTCTAAACATTTTTACAGGACTGTCTGTTACACCTGTACATTATCACAGACTTCATACAAACTACTAATACATTTATTCGTTAATATATGTGTTTAAAACATTACATGATTTATAATGTCCATAAGATCAACTGATTAATTAATATGGCAATGTAAATGTTGTTTGTCTGTGTGTTGGTTCAAATCTTGGTGAAGCATGCATTTTGATAAAATGTTAGCAGTAATATATTTACTGTTGCACGTCACATATGGAAGCATTATAATTGTTTGGTAACCTATGCATTATGTTTTAAACATCTTGCATAGCTGTGGTGTGTTGACTTCTATAGTACTTAGGCAACAGATGAGCACACCTTTCTCCATTATCCGCAAAGCTTCTAGAAAACGCCATACAGTATATTTTAGTAAATAATGATGTATGTCTGCCTGATTTAAATACTGATTAATACCTACATATGCTACCATACATTTACATTTTCATAATGTTTTCTTATAATCCATTATTTTTTCATCAGTTTAATAACTCCAAGTACAATGCAGGTCATCATGGCTGAAAAATATGCGAGTCTTTTAATCACAATGCAAGTACAAGAAGTATAAAGCTGTGTTATAGTTGTAGGCTTAGCACTGCACGTGGAGTCATTAGCTGCACTTCATTTGAATCCCACAGTTATATACTACTTCCTTTAAGGGCTATTGATTATGTGTTTCAAGTGCAGACAAATTTTTTCTTGCAAACTATGAAAGGTAAACTCTGTGCTGAAACATGTTTGTTTTATACTGCAGATAATGCTCATTTCATTTGTAGTTTCCATATTGTTCCATTATACAATATATGTGTACAGTGATGTACTTATGTTTCATTTACATATGGATATAACTTATATATATGTTGTGCTCATAACTTTATGTTAATTAATAGTTATGTGGTTAATGTAATTTACATATTTGATAGGAATAAATGACAGTATTGCATGGTGACATGCATCTCCTTTGTAAGAAAACGTGTTACAAGAGGTAATGCTGTTGTTACAACTCTGTTATTCAGTTATGTTACAGATGTAAACATTTTATGTTGCTGTCCACAATTTGGAGGTAATTTTGTATATTGTGATGTTAAATGTGTATAGCATCTTATGTAATACACATGACAGCACTTGTAATTTACCTCTACTTCTCATAATAGGTTCATAGGTTGATACTGGGCTATCTGCCTGAAGGCATATATTAGCCCAGCCATGTTGTTCAGTATTCACCTCCCCTTTAGTAGTTCGCTAGACCCTTGTACTAGCAGCTAGTACCCTTGGCCCCTATCTAGTAGTGCTGTTGGTGTGATCCCCGGTGTGAACTTTCTGTTACCCATCCACTCATCAAGGTTCCTCTTGAAGAGTGATAGTGAGGGGCTCTGTCTTATGTAGATCGGGACCCTGTTCCATAGTAAGGGAAGTCTCTGCGAAGGGAATCTATCCCTCCAGCATGTTCTATTCATTGTTGTGTTGAGGTTTATATCCCTAGAGCATGTAGCTCGAGTAGATTTGGTTTTGCTAAGATGGAGCATGTTCAAGAATTTTGGGTTGGACATGGCTCTGTACGTTAGACAGAGATCGCCTCTGAGAAGGCGGTATGCAACAGAGAACAGTTTTAGCTTTTTCAATCGTGCTGCATAGGGCAACTGTTTGAGGCCAGTGATCCTCTGGTTAGGTACCTCTGTGGTCTCTCCAGCTGTTGGAGATGTCTAGCCAGGTACACTCCAATTGGTGCATTGTACTCAATAATGGGTCTGATGAGGGAAGAGTAGAGGGACACCATTACATCCTTAGATCTTGATGCGAACCCTTTCGTGATCAGATGGGTCACATAGAAGGATTTTCTAACCACTTTGGCAACAGGGTTATCAAAGGAAAGCTGACTATCTACTGGGGTCCCTAGATCCCTTATTTCTTCTTCAGATTTCAGGGGATTACCTCCTATGTTGTAGTTTGCGGGTACTCTGTTTTTTTCCAAAGGGGATTACTACGCATTTTTTTGCATTTAGCTTGAGACCATGGCTTTGACACCATGCATCAGTCTCATTTAGGCCCTTCTGGAGGATCTACATGTTGGCCGGAGACTCTATTATAGCACCCAGTTTGCAGTCGTCCGCAAGCTTAGTCAGCCACAGCCCTTCCATGCTTGCCTGTACTTCTGAGAAGTATATGCCAATGTAATGTCATACACATAAACACATTCATGTTTGGTTAAAAATATGCATGTACATGTCCATATATAAAGACCAACACATGTACACCTACACATATGGGTATATCTATTGAACTCTATATATCCACCTATGTACTCATATGTATGCATTTATTTATATTCATGTGCATGTACATGCAGGAAGATTGCAACAGTGATTTATCATTCATCATCATATATATATATATATATATATATATATATATATATATATATATATATATATATATATATATATATATATATATATATATATATATATATATATATATATATATATATATACACACACACACACACACACTTGTGTGTGTGTGTGCGTGTGTGCATGTTTGTGTGTGTGTGGTGTGTGTATACAGATTCTATTTATTATAATATAATACCACACTAACTTTAGCATACAATAAAGATATACATTTGTAGGTCTTTGCCCACTTGGTTAGGTATAAATGTTAACTTTCAAAATTTCATCTTAGTTTGGCACACTTGTTAGCATATGTAATGCTTTATCTGTGTAGTCACAGATGTAAGGTGTTTGACTTCCATCACTTCATGAAATGACAGGAAATACGGAATAGCTAGGCAGGTAGTGTTATGAACTGTAATGTAAACATAGATGAAAGTTACAGATTTGGACCTAGCTTCCTCTAGTTTGAGATCAGTGTGTGCACTCATGTGTGTGCAGTAGTAAGTTTGACACATCAGTGACTGACTATGGAAAACATGATATTGTACTGTGTGACACTGCTTCCTAATATGTAATAATAACTACGTTCTTCACTGATCTTTTGTTTTACATACCGTTAATTACATTATAATATAATACAATTTTTCTGTTGTTATAATGCTTCATATCTTTTTATGTTTGCAGCTTCTGAGGACCGTTCCCACAACCAAGCTCTTTGCATAGAAAGTATGCACAGATTTGAGGAGTAGCTGAGGGACAGAGTTATGTGTTATTACTTTCCTGTTTTGTGTATCCTGAAATACCATCAACATATTCCATTCTGTGGGCTTAGATGTGTATTCCTATGACATTCAGGTATGCAAATGTTATAGCAGACTTCCCATAGTGCATCAGTGATGTATGTGTAATATGTAGTAATTTATTATGTATAACATCTATGCCTACATCATTTTATGTGAAATATTTTGTTATGTGTTATTAGCAGATTTTTTTTTCTTACATTGAGGTTATGCTCTGTTTATTGATACAACTTAAATGAAATATATGTGTCCAACTGGAATATTGATTTTGATGTAAATTTGTTTTATGTAAATTTGGTGTGTAATGTATTTCTACATGTGGTGTACAGTGTCAAACACTGCTGTTTTCGAGACATGCAGTTACAAATTTGTATGTATAGAAATGGTTCTTTGTGTATAGTATGGTGTATAGAATCTGCCTGTTCTATTACTGAATGCGTGTCTGCTAACTCACAGTGTTTGTGGTTCTGGCAGACCTTTATTTGCATGTAGTGTTTGAGTTCTACTGTATAACACTACAGTTTTCTGGTATTAGTATGTCACAAAACATTCCTAATTGTATTGTGCTTCCTTGGTGTTGCACAATATGTTCATGATCTTCAATACGTTTTTTCATATGAGTAAGTGTATATGTAAGTGTAATACAATTGTAGTTAGTGACGGTGATATAGTTGTTAAGGAAATGTTATGTATGTGAGTCATATAAATAATTTCTGGCTATTGCATATTGTTGCTGTTGTGCTTGTCACTGTATAAATTTGTTACAAAAACATTCGTCTTCAGTTCTGATTTAATCATGTTGTGATATTATTCATTAACCATGTTGCATTGCTAATCTCATTTGCATATATATTTCAACAGTATCATTGCTAGTTAATAATGTATATTTACAACTCATACTTTACTCATAGTATGGCAGCTTGTAACATTAGTTGCACATAATACTGATTTATAGTGTCATGTTTAATGTTATATTAACATCTTACCATAAATGTGTGTGACAGACATTGAATAAAGACAAAGGGCCACTTTCAAAATAGTTGCTGTCACTGTAAGTGACTTACTTTGGTACAAGTTTTATTTATAAACAGACTTAACAGCAAGTGTTGGTTTCTAGAAGACCTGCTCACTTACCTTGAGATCATGTATTTTGGAATTGGGCCCTATATCAGTTTTGTTTTTCTTGATATAATGCACTACTATCACATACAATCACAGGGTGGCATGGAAGACTTTTTAAAATTATGTCTGTCTGTTGTTCATATGTGTGTATTGTATGAATGAAGAATGCTGACACATCAAAAAATATGCAAGTAACAACAAATATACGTCTGAAAAACTGAGTACTGTATGACATAATGTGCCAGACTAAATTATTGAAAACGTATAATGGGTATGCTTACTCAGTCATGGCCTCTGTTTATAAAATGAATACATAAATATGAGAACATTTAGAATTGTGCATACTTATTGCATTACACTTGTTATTGTTACACCATTGTATCTTTTGTTACACAACACTTAAATAAACCTTATGGGCCAGGTCTGGTGACTGATACAGTGGCACTATGAATGTACTGGACTATAATGTAACTTTGTCAAACATTGCACACATCCTGTTTAATGCATTTTGATATTGTTACTTGCATATCATAAAATCTTTTTACAGTTATGTTGGTGCATATCAGATATGACAGTAATAATGACATGTAGCAGATATCTTTCTGTAAGGGTGATTGTGTTATGTGACATGCCAATACCTACTGTGAAGCAGTTGAGAGTTGTGGCACCATCTTCTTCTTCTTCTTCTTCTTTTGGCTTTTCCAGATTTATATTACTGTTGTGTTTGTGTGGGATCTCATTTCATGCTCTTCATAATGCTTCAATAACATTTCTTGTGCATTGTGTAATATCTAGTTTGATGTATGAGCATATGACTACTGGCAAATTTTGTAACAGAACTTTCATACCAACAGAATGTGCAGAGTCACACAATGTATAAGATGTGTGTTTATATATATATATATATATATATATATATATATATATATATATATATATATATATATATATATATATATATGTAGATATAGATATATATTATAATGGGGATATGCATTTATGTGTTTTCCTTATCAATGATTGTGCTTTATTTCACACATTTTGTATATGACTGTGATATATATTACACACCATTTTGTAATTCATTATAGACTGGATGTATGCCTAACTTCAAATGAGACATTAAAGTTGGATAAGGTCAGACCACAGTGTACCCTCACATACATAACAGTTAAAACAAGTAGAATGTGTACGTTATTTCAGAATTTTCAATTATTTTTTTAAGTTAGTACCCAGTGTCCTTGTGTTGAAATGTGACAGAGCACAGGACCTGTTCCACTTCACCCACTGAATGCCAATGACTATGATGCACCTGACCACTGCCAGCTGAGATTGATGCTGAGGACCAAGATGGGAACCACCACTGTGAAGATGATGATGATGATGATAATGATGACAACAGACTAGGATCTGCAATGCCATTGTTCCTACAGATCAGCATTGAAGACATACACCACCGCGCTAGGCAGAATACCTTCAGGACCAGATCAGCTATGTAGTGATCAACATGTTTCAGACATAAATGAGGGACCTGATGGGAATTTTTTTCCAGGACATGGCACAGGCCATGCATGACTCTTTCTGGAAGATTGCTAGGTAGATCTTTTGTGATGCTCAACCCCATTAGGGTGGTTCCTCAGGGATGTTAAGTATTGTATGTGTGATCTGGTTATGTAATGCTGCCATCATGGTTTGTTTAAGTGTTCCATATTGCATGGCTTAGGCACATTTGTGCATGTGCCCCGTATTGCTGTCATGCTTTTCTGACATGTGTCATGATAAACACTGCACATATCAGATTATGTGGCTTTATCTTACTGCTGCAGTATGACACACATTTAGCAAATGACACATGCATTACCATTATTAATGTGATTATCACATGCTGTCATTACTGCAGACATTGGCCTATATGGGCAAGATGCTATTCCTTCAATCTGTATGTTTGTGTACTCATAAACATCTGGCAGAGTATAATGTTTGTCAAGCACACTATGGCCCTGTATGTGACATATATGACTGTTGCAGTTAGCATAATTTGAGTGGGGCACAGTTGTTCTGCTTCTGTTGGTCATGACTATATTTAGAAATGATGACAGCAACTCACATATTAAGTTATTCCCATTCTTCTCACATAATATGCTGATGTCAGTCAAGCATGTTTATATGTATATTATTCATGTGTATATATATCGCTCACATTTGCCTGTTGATTTTTAATGTCATATGTCTGTTCACAAACATGACATGTCCTTGATTAAGTACCTTATGGAAATTTGTTGGGTCATGCTGTCCCACTGGCACAATGAACTTGTGTATCCTTGTACTGGTAATTATTGTGCCCTGTAATACACAATTTAATGCTTCTGTTATTGTAGAGTATTGTGACAAGTAAATCTGCACATGTATTATTGACATAGTGCATTGCCATTCAAAGATCCCTTATTGAATATACAGAGGTGATGCTATGTATAGTATCATTTATTACTCCCTGTTTTGTCCATATCTTGATTATGACACTAACCAGTCTATTTGACCATAGCTTATTTTAAGACATCTCTACACAGGTTAGAATACATGTCCCTATGTATGCATTTGTAGTACAAATACTTTGATTTACATGTGTATGACTCTAATGTGACCAACACACAATCACACTTGTAATACATACATAACTATCTATTGTGCTATACTTGGTTACACATGACTGTCCTTTGATCAGCCTTGCACATGTACTATGATATTTATAGCAATGACTATGAGTGTGCCACCTATTAAATTATGCTTGCATGGCAATATATATATGGGTATGTGATAGTAGAGCTAGATTTTGTTATGCAGTTCTGTGACTTGCTGTTTACCGATTGCACATTTGTATTATGACATGTTAACGGTCATCAGCATTAGCCACTACACATATTGTACATGTTAGTCCTGTGCTCCGTCCCTGATATGGGATTCTTGTACATCTTTTGTTGTGCACACATATGCATGTGCAAGTTTTATATTTGCATAAGGTTGTCTTGTGCTTTTAATGACATACTTATTAATGCATGCATTGCCTTACTACTGTGGACATATGCTATCAGTTACCATTCAGACATACATACATGGGATGTCTTCAGATAGACATATTAAACTGATGTTTTCATGTTCATGGTTTAGAATGATATCATTGTTGGAAGTAGATGTTCTGGCATTGTGCACATTCTGTCCCCATGATTAGCTGTTGTGATATAATTCATGCACACATGGTCATCACTGTGGTTTATACTTGTGTGATCATGATGTTATTATGTGTCCTGCTTTCCTTACATCTACTTTGTATGATGCCTGCTCATCCATCTATGCTCAGGTTTAACTCAGTAATGTATGTGTATACCTATGCTGTATATTGGCATTTTTTTATCACTGTGTAGTTTTTAATTTGCATTCTCCTTGGTAATGGGGACATATGCTGTTTGTATATATTTTTGGCCTGTGTGCTAGCATGATCACACTTACTGAGCTAATGCCATTCTAACACCATCTGTAAAAAAAGAGAATGATCTGGATTTGAAACCTGTGTCATCTATGCTGTGGCCAGGAGCTCACTGCTCTTATACCTGGTGCCACAGTGAAAGCTAGGCAAGAGGTGTATTTTTTCCACTCAGTACTGTCCAGAGACTGCTGATGGGCACATACCACTGCTTAGCCTGTTTGCATGGAGTGAGGCAAACCAATTGAAATATTACAATATTTTTCCATTTAAACAGAAAACCGCTATTGCTTGTCACTTAACTCTGTGCAAATGGGGAAGGCAACTACAACAGCTCTTAGTACAATAAAAGTTTTGACACAACATTAGCAACATAAGCAACAATATGAAGAGCATAGTATCTGTCAGCTATTTGCAGCCATGGTCGTGCAGTGGATAGCATTGCTGCCTCACTGCAAGAGGATCTCTGGTTCAATCCTCGGCTGGGGTGCCTCCTGTGTGGAGTCTGCATGTCCTCCCTGTGGTCGCGTGGGTTTTCTCTGGGTGCTCTGGTTTCCTCCCACATCCGAAAGACATGCTGTAGGTGGATTGGACACTCTAAATTGGCCCTAGGTGTGAGTGCGTGCATGTGTGTGCCTTCTGTGGAAGGTTGGGTGCTGGGCTGGCAAGTCAACACCGTAAAACTCCACTGCCAATCATGAGCAGACAAGTGATCTGCTCTGGCGACCCCTAACCAGGAAAAGCCAGAAGAAATATCTGTCAGCTATTTCTCCCATAACATATTTTCCTAACTACTTCACATGTTCAAGTTGTATTCATGAAATGGGAATCTTGCATGCAGTAATACTTTACCATTGTTCTGCAAATGAGTTTCTCAGCCATGCACTATGTAAACAGATGTTTGGTGCTTTGTAAACAGGTATTTGGCACTCAGTGTGTGTGTTTGTTCATGCAGGGTCTACATGGACATCAATATCCCTTTAGCCATATTGTAATAACCTTGCTTTTTTCTTGTATTACACATCCAGAGTACTTAATAACTGCATTGAGGCTGCTTGGCATTATGCTTATTTTTGTTGCATACTGCTTGCAGGGTTGTGGGTTCTATTTTGTCCTCTGCTTTTATTCCAATACAATTCCTTTTTTGGATTCTCTTATCCTTACTGTTGCTTGGTTTACATGTGCACTGACAATGATTTACTGTATGATGCAATTTGATGTTCTTCACATAGGTTCAGAGTACAACAAAGCACATATTGTGGTAAAGATATCATCCTTGGCCAAGGACACCCATAAGGCATTCTTTAGCTATGTCCAGATCATCAGTGGTGGCACACAACAGTGTGTCAAAATACTGGAAAATGGAGATGCATTTATGGAACGGATATACACAATCTTATGGCTGACAAATTCAGCTCCATCTTTACCCCCCCCCTCACCCCCCCAGTTGCTCCACAGGACATATCATCCAACATAATCTCTTAGACTATCAGTAGGGAGCAGGTCTTACATGCGATCTCTAAGGCCAAGACTACAGCTTTGATGGGCTTCAGTAAGAACCCATGATGCCTCCTATATAGCTTGTCATATTACCTATTATGGCCATTGGTGTCAGTATTAATGCATACCCTCCACACAGGTTTTGTGCCATGGAAATGGAAGACTGCAACGTCCACCATTCTGTACAAGGGCAGAACACCAACTGATCCTGAGAACTACTGACCCATTAATCTAAGTAGTGCCATATTCACAGCCATGGAATGTATAATCATGGAAATGATTAACCATGACACAGGACACCTTCAGACAATGGACACAATCCAGTTTGGTTTTGTAAAAGGCAGCTTGTGCCTACTAAACCAGGTAGACTTCTTTGATGTCAACTAGACAACAGATGTTGGAAACACAATGCATAGTGTCTACCTTGACCTAACTACGGCACTTGATACAATGCCCCACTCAGGCATGTAAACAAACTCACAGAATTAGACATAAAGCTCTATATAACTTACTAGATAGCCAGATAGATCACAGACCAGACCAGACAAAGGAGAATAGAATTTCAGAAACCACCTCCACAGAGGCCTGTCATCACTGTTATCCCCCAGGGAAATGTCAGCATTTATGTTTTGGACATCAAGGTCAGTGTCAAGGGCTTCTGACTTATCAGTTCTCAGATGACTACAAACTAGCAGCAAGCATAGAACCCATCCAGGATAATAACATCTTACAGAGAGTTCTAACACAGACAAATGACTGGTGACAAAGCCACAGCTTAAAAATTAATTCCAAGTACTGCATAATAGTAGCTTTATGAAATCTGGTAACCTAGGGGAAAATACGTCATTGATAAAACATTCCTAAATGGGATTTGGGGAGGTCATGTAGATGAAAGCTTGTCTTTAGACACATGTATCTAAGGTTGTGAGACAATCATTGTAGGTCATTCAGCTTCTCAGTAAGGTCATTGCTTGAAGGTCCAATGAATGTATTATGTATTGGACATAACCATCATCTGACTCATCAAGACCTGTAATGTCCATAGAGGTATATCACAAGCACAGTACAGGATATACATAATGTTCTATGCTGATCACTTCCAAACCCTATCTCTATACTCTTATTTCCTACAGAATGCTGAGAGGCTAATTATTGCTGACATACATGGCATGCTTGTATCTTGCTCTGATGGGCCATTTGCATATCTGCAAAATAAATGTCACCTGAACCTCTAGATCTAAAGTGATACATTCTGTCTGCAACTTATATAGGACATGTTGGTGAGTCAGGCATGTATCTCAGAGGAATCCCATTCTCTGGAATAGACTTACCATCTATGTGAAACACAACCATTCCCTAACCCTATTCAAGCACTAACTGGAGCATTGGATGGGCAATCAAGAATTCACCCCTGGTCTGACACCTGATCTGACCCCTATGCCACTGATGCACAAAGACAGCCACTACATCATGCCCTACATAACACGCACTCCTTAAAATAACCTCCAAGGCACAATATGTCGTGCTATACATTTGTGTTGCATGGCTAAGTTTATAAAGGTACCAACTGGTCATTAGCCTACAATACACCTATGAACCTATGAACTGCACTTGACAGCAATCAACATTCATTGTTCTGTGTCCAACAGCTATCATCAGTCATACTCCTTTTGTTATGCCTGTCACAGTTTGCAACAGCTCAGGACAGCTCTTTGCATTGGTACATAACGTATTATTATGTTGCACCATGGCTGGTGGCATCCCTACCCTGTTTGTCATTTTTCCCTCACCAGGGTTGTACAGTTCTTTGTGTTGTCTGTATAACTCAACTATCCTTTATGTATTTGACCACCCTTTTTCCATTCTGTCTTGTCTTATTTGTTATATGTGTGTACTCACAGTTTTCTATGCTCCTATTTCCTTTAACTTACCATAGCTTGTATTCTCCAAAAAAAGGACCTATTCTCACCAAAAAAAAAAATGCCCCTGCCCCTCTGGCTCTTCCTCTGACCTTCCTATGCCATCATCCCTCTGGTGTAGCCCTCTTTTCCATCCTCAACCCACATCTGCGTTCCTTTCACTCTGTTTCCTTGGGTATGGGCATTACTTGTGTCACACACACATGGCCTGCACCCATTGCTACCTAATGTTAGAATTGCTGAGGTAGCCTTAAATGCCACTTTGCCTTAAATAATATTTTTCACTTACTTTTTGGTGGATTATGTAGGATTCTGCAAACTGTAATGCAATTTTAGGGTAGAAGCACCCTTGCGGTTTCCAATGATATCCGCAGATTGTTAAGTATATGTTAGAGAAAAATACTTCAAAAGACGAAAAGCATAAGGTTCAGTTCATGTATCTTTATTCTTGCGCAAGGAGACAAAAAAATGCGGTTACAGAGTTTGTCTGACTAAATCAAGAAGTGTCACAGTTATTATACCTTTCTTTCAAGACATTGCCCACTACGACTGACGTAGCAGATCACCAGTTCACAATTCTGTTACTTTACAGATGTTTCTCACATTTCTAGCTGACTCTTCAAAGTTTAAAAAAGACTTTTTTCAGTAAACAGGATGGCCTTGATGACCACCGGTCAATTATAACTTTCTTGCTATGTGATGTTACAAGTCTAGGTACTATGGCTAATTTAAGCACAATGCAAGTACAGATTTCTGAAGCAGTTTATTGTTTATAGTATCTAACTATCTTGTAGCTTGTGCACTTTTTCATTAGCATGAACAGAGCTTATTGTTCATAATGAATGGATCATAAGGGGTGGGAGGTTGGCATAAGGGGTGGGAGGTTGGCACGAGTTTGCATTCACACCTTGCAGACTCTATGATCCTATGATCTATACAGAAATTATTATTATTCTCTATTTAATTTCCTGACCTAGCAGAAAATCACCTGCTTTCCAGTACATTTCCAAAGCATAAACATGTATTTTGCTGTGCTAGCAAACTAGGTCAGAGTGCATCTTGCAGTGTCAGAAAGCACAATTTCAGAAAAGCATATTTTCAGTTTCAAATAAAACTAATGCTGCATATAGAATAAAAATGTGTTAATCTTCCCTTATTAAAATAAGCATTACACACATATGTTAATACATATTTTTCTAACAGTATATATTAATGGTTATGACATTATTCATCATATACATCTACCTTCACTAATATTTGTACTAATTGTTTATATGTTCCCCTGATTTACAATATTACTATTTATGGGCATTATTTCATTAACATTTCTTATATGTCAATGTCATTGCCCAATATTGAAAAGTGGCTCAAGTGGTCCTGATAAATCATGTTTCCAGCTATTTAGAAGACATTCTAGGATGTTGTCAGGGCCCATTGAGGCTGTGTTTTTGGCCTTAGTGAGCACCATCAGGACCTGTTCCCTGCTAATTGTTGAAGGGGTTATTCTAGTAGCTATTTCATGGAAGAAGGCTAAGTGGAGTGGGAGATGAAGTTTGAGCTGAATTTTTCAGTCAGCAAATTCACTATGTCACTCTGCTCAGTGAAGTTGGCACTACTGACCACCAGTTCAGCACACTGATGGGTGACAGTTGTAGAAGGGCTTGTGGTTGTCTTTGTCCTGTAAGGCTATCTTGACCTCATTATTGGCATTGTTAGACTTAAGTAATCCTCTTAGTTTCCTGTTTAGTTTAATTAGAGAGCTCCTATCATTATGGGAGTTGGTTTTCTGATTTTAGCCATCCACAACTTTTTTTTCCTTTTGTTATATACCTTATTAAGATTAGAATTCCACCAGACATTGTGTATAATGCATGTCTAATGACAGAGACAGTCACAGTGCCAGATTCCCTGACTTAGACCTAAGAAATGCACATTGTTCTCTGTCTGATGTGTCACTCAGTATGTACCTTCTATTTCACAGTATAGTTTGTCAAGATGTTGTAGGTCTGCTGCAGGACAAACCTGCTGCTGCTGTGACTGAAAGCACATTAAGAAGTCTCTGCTAAAAGCTATATCATTTAAGTTATGAATGTGTCTCTTCATCATAAGGCTTTCTTACATGTAATTCAGCTTGCTTTGTGCATTCTTTTCCTGCCCCTTTTTACTATATTGCATTTCTGTACTTGCGGATACATTTACTTTGCTACAGTCACAGGTAGTGACATCTGTGGTGCTGTCCTTTCATTTGGATATCAGAGTTTACATTCCTTCAGTGTAAATAAATGATTGATACCATGCTGTCTAGTGCTGTTCTTGTTTAGCTGCCAGCAAGAAAGGAGTCTCACTATGTCTTCTATATGAAAAATATATGTGAGAAACCAGTGCTCCATATCACAGTGACTAACAGTTTAAGTCCATCTAGATACATGTCAATGCCATTTTATTGTGAGGCTCTTCATCCATTGTAGGTATCTCTTTAGGATCATCTCTTCGCCTCAGTTACAGCCCAGCCCCGTCCAATATGGCATATTGGTGGAACCAATGCACACAGTGAAACATCATTTTATATGGAGAGAATATTTATTTTACTGTTTACCTCATGGTATTTGTATTCTTGTTTGGTTCTTGATTGAGGTGCCTTCAGCATGGAGTCTGTATGACCTTCTTGTGTCTGCTTATTTTTTTACTGGTTCTGTGCTTTCACTCCATGACCTACAGACATGCTAATATGTAAAGGGACAGGTATCCAAACTACCTATTGTTTACCCTCTGGTATATTGTTATCCCATTAGCTTACCTTGCATCCACTTTGTGTCAGGATAGGATTTGTGTCCTTCTATGACCTTGAATAAGTATGTAGTAGAATATAAATGACAAATGATTGAATGAATGAATTTATTTATTTATTATTTATTATTCATGAGTACATGCGGAATAGTGCTACAAAGCCTAAAGAATGGGAAATACATCAGGAAATAGAATTAGAATGCATGCAGACAGTTTGGTCACCTATTTTCCTAGTTTGAAATCCATCACTCCTTTAATTACTTAAATGCATAATATTTCAGTTTGTGAATTAATACTTTATTACAGAATTTAAATTTAATTTACAAGCTTAAAATTTGACATGGATAATAAAATTTGTCTTGGAAATATCCCATTCATTTTTTTTAATAATTGTAGGTGCTAACATAGGTTCATAGATTAGTACTAGGCTAACTACCCTCGTGGGCCATTTCAAGGCTAGCCAATTACCCCATGTGAGAATCAAATGCTGCATCTTGTGTTTGTAAGGTAAACACCTTAACCATTATGCCATCTTCCCACCCCTCCAGGTCATATTGAGGTGTATGTATGTGTGTGTTCATATGGTTTTGTTTGTGTGTCTGCAATTATGTGCATTTATGTGTGCTTGCATGTGTTCACATGTGTGTGTGTGTGTGTGTGTGTGTGTGTGTGTGTGTGTGTGTGTGTGTGTGTGTGTGTGTGTGTGTATGTGTGTGCGTGTCATGGGTGAAGGGAATGGGAGGTTAAATACATTAAAAAGTACTATTTTTTTTCTTTTTATAAAGTGAAGTGATAAACACCTAGGCTATTATTCCTGAAGACCATTGAAATCTATACCATAGCCTTCTGCAAACTGTGGGGTTGCAGACATTTGAAAGCCCTAATCATATTAAGATAAGCTGACATAAAAGACATTCGGCTAATGTTAAAACTGCATTTCAAGTAGCAAAAGTAGTGTTACATCAAGTGACCACACCATATTTAATGCTTATGAGACACCATTAGATTACTGTATCTGGCTTAAACCAAGGTTATTAAAATAAACTGACCCCAGGATTTAGGAAGCCAAAAATCCTATGCAGGAACAGTGAAGCTGCTCCTGCATGGAATATGGCCACCGAGCTATCCAGCAAACAGCTGATCTGACATGCACGAGTGTGCCTAAACTGTCCCTGCATGGATGTGACTGCAGAATGCCAATTACCTCATTTGCCAGTGAAAAACATGCAAATGAGGTGAATTAGCGATTCACCAAGTAGCCAGGTATCCATGCAGGAACAGTGTTATTTACTAACCGAATACATTTCTGCAAATAAAACGGAGGCATGACAGCACTCAAAAAAAGCATGTATTAGAGCAGTCAGACATGCCAATGGCCAGATATATGGCCATTGGCATGGACAAAACAATCATCTTGCATAAAAATCAAACTTTTTTTTTGGCCAATCTCAACCGTTTAAGCATCGGGCAGCAGTGCACAAATGGGATCAGGCGGAAAAAAAAAATGTAAAAACTCAATTTTAAGGGAAATCTGCATTTTGTGAGCCACTTTTGTGATTTTAAGTATTTTCTTCTGTTTTTTTGTTAAGTTTTACTGCTTTGCCACCTACTTTTTGGCATTTTCTGGCTTGCTAAAGTTTATATCTGTAACAGTAACAGTACTTGGAACACATCTAGAGCCTGTTTACTGCATTTCCTGTGTTGCACTTAATTTAAAATCGTTTTTTTCTCTAAAAACTGCATTTTACCTGATTTTGGCCTAGCACTCAAGTGTGGGGTCATTTATTGCACTGTTGTGATTATTTTGCTGCTTGTGTATCTCTGCTACCTTTAAACTACAACAAAAAGAAAAAAACAAAACAAAAAAATCTTGCTTTTTTCCCACTTTCTGAAAGTTAAGAAAGTTCAGTTACAAATTTGCTGTTCTGAACTGTTTGAAAGTTTCTAGAAGGCCAGTGCTTACTTGGGCTAAAGGGAAGTCTCTGTGTTCACCAGTGGGAGTGGTTAACACTGAACAGCCTGCCTGTCCCTGGAGGAGTGGTTACTACCTAGAAGCTGTAGTTTTATTGGCCATTTTCGGTCAATTCTAAACTCCTTGATCTGCCTCTCTTAAAACCCAACTGCCTCGTGGTTTTGGCATCTTTTCAGGCTTGCTAGTTGTTGCTGAAGCACCTACCAAGGGGAGAAAATGCTGAGAGAAGAAAGGGAGCCACTTTTGTGATTTTAAGTATTTTCTTCTGTTTTTTTGTTAAGTTTTACTGCTTTGCCACCTACTTTTTGGCATTTTCTGGCTTGCTAAAGTTTATATCTGTAACAGTAACAGTACTTGGAACACATCTAGAGCCTATTTACTGCATTTTCTGTGTTGCACTTAATTTAAAATCGTTTTTTTCTCTAAAAACTGCATTTTACCTGATTTTGGCGTAGCACTCGTGTGGGGTCATTTATTGCACTGCTGTGATTATTTTGCTGCTTGTGTATCTCTGATACCTTTAAACTGCAACAAAAAGAAAACAAAAACAAAAAAAAATTCTTGCTTTTTTCCCACTTTCTGAAAGTTAAGAAAGTTCAGTTACAGATCTGCTGTTCTGAACTGTTTGGAAGTTTCTAGAAGGCCAGTGCTTACTTGGGCTAAAGGGATGTCTCTGTGTTCACCAGTGGGAGTGGTTAACACTGAGCAGCCTGCCTGTCCCTGGACGAGTGGTTACTACCTAGAAGCTGTAGTTTTATTGGCCATTTTGGGTCAATTCTAAACTCCTTGATCTCTCTCTCTTAAAACCCTACAACTCTCTTTTTGCGCGGTTTTGTGCACTGAGCAGCGTCGGGCAGCACCACCTAAACAGGTTTAAACTATTCCAGGCTCCATAAAGTCTCCTCTTCACTTTTTCCCTTAGAACTGTTTAAATTCTCAAAGTAATCACTCTATTCTCTTTCTAAAGCCCTGCACTTGCTCAGCTCTGATAAGGAAACACTAACTAACTAAAGCACTACACCCTCCTTGACTTCTCATAAGTATTAGGCTCCCAATTGGTCCTTCCTGATCAAGTGAAAAATCAGTTCCCTTCCCTAATCTGATCAGTAAAAAAACAGTTCCCTATACTAATCTGGTATGTCCAAGGGTCATTTTCAAGGTTACTCTCCAGTCCAGCTGGTGAATCTGGGAATTTTGAGGCAATGTTACAATTGCCTTATGTACACAGACAACCCTCTCCTCCTTCCAACAAACTCTAATACATGTGAGAGATGCAGTTACACAGCCAAACTGGAGGCAGAGCTCTCTCAACCCATGACTGGCACAGTCAGTCAGGAGGAAAAGGTAACCACCCACACCACAAATCCAGTCTCACATAGACCTATTACATCTGCATACCCAACACATAAACATGCAAAAACATACTCGGAGGCTCTAAATAAAAATCTGCCTAAACAGCAAAGACCTCCTAAGCAGATATCCAAGCAACAGCCACCCCTCAATAATACCCATGAATCACATATCTCACAAAATCAGTGTGCTTCACAGTCACAGCCCTTAAGGCCAAACAACACACCAAATACACTTGTTATAGGGGACTCTATTGTCCGGCACACTGATGTCCTGCTCACCAGACTGAACAAGGAGAAGGTCACTGTAAGCTGCCTGTTGGGTGCCAGGATCGACCACATAACGCAAGCACTCCGGTCACTCCAAAGCAAGTACAAGTATGACTCCGTCATTGTCCATGCTGGTGTGAATGACCTGAGACATACCTCCCTGGACTACATGAAAAGAGACATAGAGGAGCTCTTTGACCATGAAGCCCAGGCTGGTATGACCCTGACCTTGAGTAGCATCTTGCCTTCACCAAGAATGATGCCACAGTATAAAGACAAAATGATCAGTTTCAACAATTGTCTAAAGTGTTGGTGTCATTCAAAGGGGATCCAGTGTCTGTCAGCCTGGGATGACATGCTTGACAAGCCACGTTGCTTCACTAGGGACAGCTTGCACCTGTCACGCTTAAGCTTTCGTATACTGGCCAAGGCTCTTGCCACCCCCATAGTGCCTTTTTTAGGCAAGGCTCAAAGGACAAACCCACCTCCATAGACAACCCAAGGATAAAAAAACTAAAGGTAATGCTACTCAATGCCAGAAGTCTAAACCTCAAGATGCACGCACTCGAGGCTCTCCTCAGTATGGAGAAAATCGATGTCTATGCAATAACAGAAACCTGGTTCAAGGCTCCTGAGAGCACCCCAACACTACCAGGTTATAACTCATACCATGCGTTTCGGCCCCAAAACTCGGACCGAAGCACAAAAGGAGGGGGAGTATCTATATTCATCAAAGAAACCTACACCTCCAGGTTAGTGGCACTGCACAAAGCATCGGAAACCATCCATGTGCAACTAACAGCGGGCAAAACTACCTTTCAGTTTGTAGCCTGCTACAGAACACCCTCCCTATTACAGGAACCCCACTTGGAATTCCTGAGAACACTGGAGAATATGAAGGTCTCTCCAAACACTATGTTATTGGGTGACTTCAACTACCCAAACATTGACTGGGAAAACTACTCAAGCTCAAACACCCTCGCCCAATGGTTCCTTGAATTTATAAACTCTAACGCAATGGAACAACTGGTCACCACTCCCACAAGAGGGAACAACATATTGGACCTGGTCGTCACCAACATGGGGACTCTATGTTCCACACCAGAGGTAAACCCCTCATTGGTAAGATCAGACCATAAACAAATTTCCCTGGACATCCATATCCTGTCCCCACCCCCAGCCAAGGAAATCACTGTAAAGAATTTATCAAAAGCCAACTTTGCACTTCTCAAGACTGAGGTGGAATCCTTCAAAGCCCCTGGGCCAGAGGATAATACAGCCCAATCCGCAGAATCCTTTACAAATGCATTCTATGAGCACTTGCAGGAATGTATGGATCATGCTATCCCAAATAAAACCAAGACTCACTCCTCCAAAAACAGAAGACCAGTCTGGTGGACCCCAGCCATAAATAAGCTATACAACAGAAGGAGGAAGCTACTACATGACACAGCAAAATCCCAAAAAAGGGAAGGCATCTCTGATCAGTATTATCAAGAAACTTCGATCCTTCATAAAATCATCAAAGGCCAGTTTCGAAAGAAAAAATTGCCCTAGACACTAAAGCTAATCACAAGGCCTTCTTTAGTTATGTCAGGAACATGGGCGGAAACTCCCAGATATGCTCTGAATTGTTGCATAACGGTACAAAATATACCAAACCTACAGATATAGACAACATCCTGGCAGACAGATTCAGCGCAAACTTCTCCCCCCTTCCCCCCCCAAAGGAGCAAATGCCTATCCCTACTGAATGTAACCTCCCTGACATCACAGATGCACAGGTGAAAGCTGCCCTCTCCAAAGCAAAAAACACAGCATCTATGGGACCAGACGGTGACCCAGGCTGTGTCTTACATGAGCTCCAAGAAGAACTGAACCCTCATATTAAGTCACTGTTCAAACTTAGCCTTACTACAGGATATGTACCCAAAGAATGGCGTACTGCTACAGTGGTCCCACTCCACAAAGGTGGTGCCACAATGGACTCCGGAAACTATCACCCCATAAGCCTGACTAGTCTGGTCTGTAAAACTATGGAGCGTATTATCATGGAACTCATAAACAAAGACATTGGGAGCCTTCAGACACTGGACCCTACCCAATTCGGCTTTGTTAAGGGCAGATCTTGCCTCTTAAACCTAGTTGATTTCTTTGAAACAGTTACCAAAGCCATAGATGAGGGCAAGGTAGTCCACACAGCCTACCTGGACCTTGCAAAAGACTTCAACTCAATACTCCACTCGGGCATCATAAATAAGCTTACCAGCTTAAATATCAACCCCTATATCACAAGACGGGTTGCAAACTGGCTCAGAGATAGAACCTACATTGTCAGAATCGCAGGTGCCATGTCCGAATCCAAACCACTTACAAGTGGCGTCCCACAGGGCTCAGTTCTGGGACCTCTCTTGTTCGGTATATACTTCTCTGAGGTTCAGGCTAACACGGGGGGATTATGGCTGACAAAGTTTGCAGATGACTGCAAACTGGGGGCCATAATCGAATCTCCAGCTGACACAAGCATCCTCCAATAGGGTCTCACAGAGACGGATGCTTGGTGCCAGAGCCACGGCCTCAAGCTAAATGCTAAAAAGTGCATAGTCATCCGCTTTGGGAAAAACAAGGTGCCCACAAATTACCACATAGGTGGTAATCCATTAATGGAAGAAGTAATTAGAGATTTGGGGACCAACGTAGATAGTAATCTCTCCTTTGATAATCATGTTGCCAAAGTGGTTAGAAAGACCTTCTATATAGCCCACCTTATCACGAAAGGGTTCGCATCTAGATCAAGAGAGGTCATTGTGCCCCTCTACTCATCACTCGTCAGGCCCATAATTGAATACAATGCCCCTTTTGGGATGTACCTTACCCGACACCTGCAGCAACTGGAGAGACCCCAAAAGTACCTCACCAAGATGATCATGGGCTACAAACAGATGTCCTATGCAGCTCGACTAGAGAAACTCCAGCTCTACTCAATTGCTTACTGCCTAGTCAGAGGCAATCTATGCCTGACGTACAAAGCCATGTCAAACCCAGAATTAATGGACATGCTCCACCTCAAAAAATCCAAGTCCCTTAGAGCTACACGCTCCAGGGACCTAAACCTCAGCACAAAAATAAATAGGACATGTTGGAGGGACAGATTCATTTCCCAGAGGCTCCCCACACTCTGGAATAGAATCCCAATTCATGTTAGACATAGCCCCTCGCTCACCCTCTTCAAGCGAAATCTTGATGCATGGATGGGAAATCGCAAATTCACCCCTGGGATCTCTTCTGTGTTCCTGCTAGACAGAGGCACAGTAAACTAATCTTAAAAGGGTACCTTCTGTGACCTACTTTAGAGCGGCACAGTAGGCTAATCTAATAGGGAGGTGGAAGCCAAATACACTCTGGCTAGGCTTATAAATGCCTTAGGGCAGATAGCCTAGTATCTACCTATGAACCTATGAACCTAAGCCATTATAGTATACGGCATATGCAGAATGAAAACAATACCAGGAAATAGTGATTGTCAAGGGGAAGGCACTGTGTAAGTGCAGTAACTATGGACTAAGGCAGTGGGGTATGCAAATTAGGGGAAATTTATGGAATCACAAAAATCTTCTAAGTTCCAAACTACACCTAACTGTGTAGGTGCTCTAGCATGATGGTGTAACTAGGTGGAGCAACAGACATGAAAAGGCGGTGTGTAAGACATGTTGTAAGCACATTGGAGCCCTGAGGCACAGAGATAAGCTTAGCTAAGCACAGCTAAGCAAGGGTGTGTGTCTGAGGCTGTATTGTCTAATTCCACGAACTGAGGAGCATGTTCCTGCCCAGAGGAGGGCTATTTCATACTGTTTACATCAGTTAAATTGGTTTGTTTGGCACACACCCAATCTAAAAAAAAAAAAACACAGGAAATAGCAGGACTGTTTACATTTGAGCACCAGGATTGTGTGACATGCCTCGGGGCTTCAAATGGGAGGAATTGGGAAGGAGAGAAAGAAAAAAAGGAAAAATAGCAGAATTAAAGCAATCAAGTACAAATAGCACAGCTGGCAGGTGGAATGCATCATAGTCAGCCAATCATACAGGCAGCATCTGCAGCACAACAGTATAAAGTATGGAAATAACTTACATTCTGTTTTTTCCCACAAACTCTGCACCACTGGTGTATACACGCAGGGGGATTTTAAATGGAAAAATGTTAGGGGCTGCCATTGCTTTGATCCATCAGTATGTGCTAGAGGCTGATGGCAGAGAGGAGGATAATACTGACAACTGCCACAGACCAAGGAGGAGGAGAAGAGTGTTCAGACCCAGAGTAACATACCAGGGGCTACATGGTCTGGATATAGTAGAGTGCTACAGGGTGAACAGAGTCATACTTCAGAAAATCACTAAGCTGTACTGGCCTCAACTCAGAGCCAGAACCAACAGAGGGGAAGCCCTCCCAGTGGATACCAAGTATGTGTAGCCTTATGAATTCTAGCTACAGGTACTTTCCAAAGACCTACTGGGGACACCATGGGGGTCTCACAGGCATCTGCATCCAGGGTTCTCCACCACTTCCTGGATGCCATGCTACCACATGCCAGTGAGCACATTTACTTCCCCAACACTCGTGAGAAGAGGACCAGCAATATGCATCTCTTCCACTATGTAGCAGAATACCCAGAGATACTGGATGCCATAGACTGCACATACATCCACATCAAAGCACCACCCAGTGAACAGGGTAGGATCTACATAAACCACAAGTGCTCCGCCTCCACCCATTGCCAGGTCATGTGCAATGCCCAGGGCATTATCATGAAAAAGCAAAAAACACAGCATCAATGGGACCAGACGGTGTCCCGGGCTGCGTCCTACATCAACTCCAAGAAGATCTAAACCCAAACATAAAACTACTGTTCAGTCTCAGCCTTACTACAGGATATGTGCCCAAAGAGTGGCGTACAGCAACAGTGGTCCCTCTCCATAAAGGTGGTGCCTCAACGGATCCTGGAAACTATCCCCCCATAAGCCTGACTAGCTTGGTCTGCAAAGCTATGGAAAGGATCATCATGGACCTCATAAATAAAGATATTGGGGACCTACAGACACTGGATCCTACCCAGTTTGGCTTTGTTAAGGGCATATCCTGCCTCTTAAACCTGGTTGATTTCTTTGAAACGGTCACCAAGGCCATTGACGAGGGGAAGGTGGTCCACACAGCCTACCTGGACCTCGCAAAAGCCTTCGATACAATACCCCACTCGGGCATTATAGATAAGCTCACCAGCTTAAATATAAACCCCTATGTCACTAGATGGATGGCAAACTGGCTCAAGGACAGAACCCACATGGTTAGAATTGCTGGAGCTATGTCAGACGCCAAACCAGTTACAAGTGGTGTCCCACAAGGCTCAGTCCTGGGACCTCACTTGTTCAGTATATATTTCTCGGAGGTACAGGCCAACACGGAAGGACTGTGGCTGACGAAGTTCGCAGATGACTGCAAACTGGGCGCCATAATCGACTCTCCAGCCAACACAAGCATCTTCCAAAAGGGCCTCATAGAAACAGACAACTGGTGCCAGAGCCATGGCCTCAAGCTAAATGCCAAAAGTGTATAGTCATCCCTTTGGCAAAACAAAGTGCCACAAATTACCACATAGGTGGTAATCCATTAAGTACAGAAGAAGTAATTAGCGACCTGGGGACCCAAGTTGATAGCAATCTCTCATTTGACAACCACGTGGCCAAAGTGGTTAGAAAAACATTTTATATAGCCCACCTAATCATGAAGGGATTCACATCTAGATCAGGGGAGGTCATCGTGCCTCTTTACTCATCCCTCATCAGGCCCATAATTGAGTACAATGCCCCTTTTGGGATGTACTGACAGACACCTGCAGCAACTGGAAAGACCCCAAAAGTACCTCACCAAGAGGATCAAAGGGCTCAACCAGATGCCATATGCTGCCCGGTTAAATAAACTCCAGCTATACTCAGTGGCATACCGCCTGTTCAGAGGCGATCTGTGCCTGACTTATAAAGCCATGTCCAACCCGGAATTAATGGACATGCTGCACCTCAGAAAATCCAAATCCCATCGAGATACGCGCTCGAGAGACTTGAACCTCAGCACTGAAATAAATAGGACATGCTGGAGGGACAGATTCATAACCCAGAGGCTTCCTTCACTCTGGAATAAAATCCCAGTCCAGGTTAGGCAGAGTCCCTCACTGACTCTCTTCAAGAGGAATCTTGATGAGTGGATGGGAGATCGTAGGCTATACCTGGTATCACTTCTGTGTCACTGTTAGACAGAGGCACAGTATACTAACCTCGAAAAAGGGCATAGCAAAATAAATTTAAAATGGGTGGCGAAAGCCAAACACATTCTGGCTAGGCTTATAAATGCCCTAGGGCAGATAGCCTAGTATGAACCTATGAACCTATGAACCTATGTGTGTGCTGGCAGCCCTGGAAGCTATCACAACTATCACATCTGGCATTTATCACAGGTGTACCAGGCATTTGCCAGTGGGGGCATCCCATATGGCCATCTGGTGAGGGATGCTGACTATGTACTAGAGCTGTGGATTATGACACCCATCAGAAATGCACACACACCCACACAAGAATGCCATAATGAGGCACACGCACAAACCAGGATCATTATAGAGTGTGTGTTTGTGATGCTCAAGTCATGGTTTCGCTGCCTTGACATATCTGGTGGAGCCTTGCATTACTCTCCAGCCACATGTGAACACATGTTCATAGTATGTGCCATGTACACAATATGATCCTGTGGAAAAAGCTGCAGCAGGAACAGCATGGGGAAGGGCCACACAGCCCACCACCAATGCCAAGGTCCCCACAGGCACAGAGGGACTCACAGGAGGAAGCCCCTGAGCCTGCTCCTGTAGGCAAATAGAGATGTGCCCAGTATGCTCACGCCTTGGCAAAGAGGCAATGCATAGCGCACACACACTGACACCGTAGGGACCCCAGGGACTGACACCTCTCTCTGACACACACACAGTAAAATGGATGACAAACACATCACATTACTTGTAACATACCATGTATAGGCAGTGTACTGTGTGCATCCAACATAGGCAGCCCTCAAGCACCATCCTAACAACTGCCATAAGCACAAGGTAAGTCAGGCATCTTAACAATAAATGAATGGATAAGTATGTTCTGTTAGCATATCTATGGTAATGCTGTATGCATGGAAGGGAATGGGGTGCCTACTGGGATAGCAGCGCACAACTGACAGCTATGTGAGACACCAGGAAATGTCTGGCCAAAACTGGCCTCCCCACGGTATGCAGTAGTACCCAAGGTGACAAATCCCACAGCAGTATGTGTGTGGAGACAACTAACTGGGATCATAGGTCACAGGCATGGATATCAGTGTGGGGGTCCCATAGCTATCTCTCACACTCACACAGCAAGTCAGCTGTAGAAAACCCACAGAGAAATATCTGGTAAAGGCACACAAATGGCAGCAATGTTGAATTAACCACCTACAGACTCACACAGTGATAGCACAGCAGGACCTGCAGTTGCAGTAAGGCTATGAAGGCTAAGAAGTCTGAAACTCAAATGTATGCCAGGACAATCTGACCTGGGCTCTTTACTGATATGCCTCTAGTCCGCAAGACAGGGTACAATAGCATGGTAAATGGAACCAAAATGTAAAGCAAATATCAGCACAGTCTGTGCAAATGTGTACAGTTGATAGGTGTACCCCCATATACCCACGCAAATGCAGTAACATGTATGTTTGCAGGGAAATAGCATCATAGAAATGTCTGGTAAAGGCACACAAATGGCAGCAATGTTGAATTCACCACCTACAGACTCACACAGTGATAGCACAGCAGGACCTGCAGTTGCAGTAAGGCTATGAAGGCTAAGAAGTCTGAAACTCAAATGTATGCCAGTACAATCTGACCTGGGCTCTTTACTGATATGCCTCTAGTCCCCAATACAGGGTACAATAGTATGGTAAATGGAACCAAAATGTAAAGCAAATATCAGCACAGTCTGTGCAAATGTGTACAGTTGATAGGTGTACCCCCCATATACCCACACAAATGCAGTAACATGTATGTTTGCAGGGAAATAACAGCATACCACACATTGGCAGGCCTGTATCAATACACATGAAAACATGTCGCCTGTCCACAGTATGCAGGGGTCAATGAGCTATGGGTATGTGTGTTAATACTGTCTGGATCTGGCCAGCACATTCCCCTGGCATTCGTCTTGTAGTGCCCTAGGTACAGTGCTGTCTTTGACAGGGCCATGAGCAGATAACTGCATTGCCAACTGTTATGCATGTCCGTGACACTTACTGCTCTGCCACTGACATACCTGGAAGTCACAGTGTTATGTGGAATTTACTAAACATATTACAGACATCTTGAATGATGTGTAGCAGAGGTGCCAAGGCTTTTGTGAATATAAGTGCTTTGTGGTACTGTTGTCAGTGGTCATTCTTAATAATCCTTTTTTCTTATGTTTGCTTTTACATATAATAGACATGCCTGCATGGTTGAATGCACTCTGTAGCCACACCCATAACTCACAACCTCTGACAGCAAGATGTCTGGATAAGGGCAGAAATAAAAACGGAACAAAGGCATAATGATAGGCATGTGTTGCAAATATCACCCTTACATACTGAGAAAGTTGGTAGGGTGAGGGGTTTGCAGTAGCGGGAATTGTGTGAAGGTTATGTATTCTGAAACAGTAATGTCTGTATTATTTTGTAACATCACACTTCATGTAACTAACTTGCCATAAAAACACAAGTTTACATAGAAAGGATGAAACCTCTAGCCAAACACCAAGATAACCTGCCAAAAAATGTACAGACGAGAGATATGCTCACACAAGGATATGACATCTCAGTTTAGAAAGATACCACACAAGCAGGAGATCCCCAGCCAGTATATCACCAGGTTGCTGGACTGTTTACACAGTTATGTTTCATTACAATGCTGGCTGTAGCCACAATTCACAAATGGATTTGTTGGGCAAGAATTTACATAGCTGCCTTTATAATATTGATCTATGCATCATACATCTAGTATTCCTCTGATAAAGCAGTGTGATGATCTGAGGATGTCTGGCACTAGGCAATGACACAACACATTGCAGTTCCAGACTACAGATATGCCAGAAAACATCTGCTAAACAAAACAAGTACCCTTAGCAAAGTCCTGTGTACTATTGAGAGGTATGGCTGTAACACACAAAACCCTGGACTGGAGTACACCTATCTCTGGAATGGAGTCCCACTATAACTATAGAAGGTCACACTAGACATGCTCCTACACTTAGAGAACCCACATCAGAATATATGACTGTACTGTGTATATATGTGTGCATACAGACAGCTATGTACACCTTAACTGTCCCCACACACACATATCATACAGGATTATCCTCAGCTAGTTGTAGGTGGCCCATATGTGTTATATGTGCATCTGTTGCATGAGATACACACACTGAGAGAACCCACACTGTAAAAGTTGCAGACTCCAAATCTGACTTCAAACTAGTGACAAGTGGAGTACCACAGGGTTCAGTCCGGGGTCCTCTCCTGTTTGGTATATACTTCTCTGAAGTAAGGGATAACAGAGAGGGCCTCGCAAACTAGGTGACATAGATGAGTCTCCAAACAACAAGGACATCAGACTAAAAGGCCTCAGTGAGACAGATGCCTGGTGTCAGAGCCATGACCTCAAGCTAAATGCCAAAAAGTGCATTGTCATCCCCCTTGGTAAAAACTCTGTTCCCATGAACTACCACATAAGTGGCAGTCCTCTTAATGCCGAAGGTGTGATAAAAGACCTTGGGACTCAGATGGACAGTAGTCTCTCCTTTTGATAATCAGATCATCACAGTAGTCAGGAAATATTTTTACATGGCACACCTCATCACGAAAGGGTTCTCATCCAGGAAAAAAAGAGTTCATTGCTCCCCTCTACTCAGTATTCATTAGACCAATTATAGATTACAACACCCCTTTTGGAATGTGCCTCATAAAACATCTACAGCAGCTGGAAAGTCCACAGAAGAACTTCATCAAGAGGATTACAGGTCTCAAACAGCTGTTCTACACTGACTGTCTCAAAAAACTCCAGCTGTACTCCATAGCATATCACCTACTCTGTGGTGATCTCTGCATAACATACAAAGCTATGTCAAACCCAGAGCTGTTGGACATGCTACACCTAAAGAAATCCCAATCACTCCGGGATACACTCTCTAGGCATCTAAATCTTGTCACCACAATAAATAGAACACACTGGATGGCTAGATTCCTGTCCGAGAGACTTCCCATACTCTGGAACAAGCTACCTATCTATGTCAAGCAAAGTTCCTCATTAGCACTCTTCAAGAAAAATCTTGATGAATGGATGGGAATTAGGAAATTCACCCCGGGGATCACTTCTGTGGCCCTGCTCAACAGGGGCACAGGAAAATAACTTTCTTGGGTGGCAAAAGCCAGAGAACCTTGTTGGCTAGGCTTACATAGGTCCTAGGGTCGATAGCCTAGTACCTACCTATGAACCTATGAACCTATATATATATATATATATATATATATATATATATATATATATATATATATATATATATGGGTAACAGATAACATATATCAAGCATACACACACATAGATGCAGGGAACTGAGAGACAGGCAGTGATAGAGAGAGAGAGACACACACAGGGGACACAGAGTGTGTCACACACACAAATACCCTGAATGGCATACAGTGATGTCCTGCTGTGGACAGTGGCATACCAGTCGTAAACAGTTGCATGTGCCATGCCACCAGAAAAGGTGAGTCCCATTGTGTAACAGTACTAAGGTTGGGTTTATAATATCACATTACCTGCCTGTGTGTGTTTGTGTGTGTCCCTGGGTCTATGTATTAGGAGACTCTTCCCACTCAGTGCACTTCACATTGTCCTACTTCACAAGATCTGCGGCTTTCATTTACCTTAGAAATACCATTGGACACTGATCACCACTATAAGCTCTGTAGCATGTGCAATAACTGTGTAACACTATAGTATAAATAACTAGATTTGTAGGCATTCTAATCTCAATAATGCCAACTGTGTGTGTGTGTGTGTGTGTGTGTGTGTGTGTGTGTGTGTGTGTGTGTGTGTGTGTGTGTGACAGTTGTGTATGTGTGAGTGAGGGAGTGTGTGGTTGTTTGTAGGTGAAACACTTTTAGGCCATTCCCACCCAAAACACTTCCCAGTGCCCCACTTTATCAATCCTGCTGATGTCATTCCCCTTAGTTACACCTTTGGCCAGTTGTCAACCTGGTAAGCTCTGTAGCGTATGTGGTAACTGTGTAACAGTACAGTCTGAATCACTAGCTAGACAGGGGTTCTAATCTCAGATTTGACAAATGAGTGTGTGTATGTTTGGAAGAAGAAGTATTTTGGTAAGTTTCCCAACCACTGGCCTACGTTATCATTCCTGCTGATGTCATTCCCCTTATCAGCACATTTGACCAGTTGTCAACACAGTAAGCTCTGTAGCACATGTGATAACTGTGTAACAGTATAGTACAAATAGCTAGATAGGCAGGGGTTCTACTTTCAGATCTGGCAAATATGTGAGCATGTATGTTTGTGTGTGTGTGTGTGTGTGTGTGTGTGTGTGTGTGTGTGTGTGTGTGTGTGTGTGTGTGTGTGTGTGTGTGTGTGTGTGTGTGAGTGTGTGTGTGTGTGTGTGTGTGTGTGTGTGTGTGTGTGTGTGTGTGTGTGTGTGTGTGTGTGTGTGTGTGTGTAAGTGTGTATGTTTGTAGGAAGAAGTATTTTGATAAGTTTCCCACCCACTGGCCTACTTTATCACTCCTGCTGATGTCATTCTCTTTATCAGCACCTTTGGTCAGTTTTCAGCCCAGTACGCTCTATAGTGCATGCAATAACTGTAATACTATAGTACAAATAACTAGATAGGCAGGGGTTCTATTCTCAGATTTGGCAAATGTGTGTTTGGGTGTATATGTATGTGTGTAAGTGTGTATGTTTGTAGGAAGAAGTATTTTGATAAGTTTCCTACCCACTGGCCTACTTTATCACTCCTGCTGACATCATTCCCCTTATCAGCATCTTTGGCCAGTTGTCAGCCCAGTAAGCTCTGTAGCACATGTGGTAACTGTGTAACAGTATAGTGCAAATAACTAGATAGGCAGGAGTTCTACTCTCAGATCTGGTAAATGTGTGTGTGTGTGTGTGTGTGTGTGTGTGTGTGTGTGTGTGTGTGTGTGTGTGTGTGTGTGTGTGTGTATTTGTAGGAAGAAGTATTTTAAGTTTCTCACCCACTGGCTTACTTTATCATTCCTGCTGATGTCATTCCCCTTATGAACACCTGTGGCCAGTTGGCCCAGTAAGCTGTGTCGTGCATGTGGTAGCCATGTAACACTATAGTATAAATAACTATATAGGCAGGCGTTCTACTCTCAGATTGGGCAAATGTATATGTGGGTTTATAAGTGTGTATGTTTGTAGGAAAAAGTATTTTGATAGGTTTCTCACCCAGTGGCCTACTTTACCAGTCATGCTAATGTCACTCCCCTTACAGGTTCATAAGTGTCTACTTGGTTAATGGTCCTGGTGCTGTTACAAGCCTAGCCAATAGAAGTGTCCTTGATGTTAGTGCTGCAGGGGGATTGGGATGTCTTTATATGTAGCATCTGTAAAAGAGCTTGGTCAGACATGGCTTTGCAAGTCAAGCAGAGATCACCTCTAAGTAGGAGATATGGGACAGAGAATAGCTGGAGTCTTTTGAGTCTGTCTGTGTATGACATGTGTTTAATGCCTAGGATCCTCTTTGTGAGGTACTTCTGTTGCCTCTCCAGCTGTTGCAGAGGTCTAGTGATGTACATACCAAATGGCCCATTATACTTGATATGATTTCTAATGAGGGAAGAGTACACAGAGATGATGACCTCTTCCTTCCTGGATGCAAAGCCCTTGGTCATGAGATGCCACATAGAAGGATTTCCTGATGACAATGGCAATATGGTTGTTAACAGAGAGGTTGCTGTCAACCTGTGTCCCCAGATCTCTTATAATGCCTACAATGTTCAGTGGGTTCCCATCAATGTGTTACTTAGTGGAAACTGAGTTTTTACCAAAGGGGCTGATGATGCATTTTGTGGTGTTAAGGCCATGGTTTCCACATCAGTCAGTGGTCTCAGTGAGGGATCTTTGTAGGATGACTGCATCTCACTTGTGGAGCCAATGATGGCTCCCAGCTTGCAGTTGTCTGTGAACTTGGTCAGCCAGAATTCATTTTTGTTGGCCTGGACTCCTGAGAAGTAGATGCTGAACAGGAGAGTACCCAGGACTGATCCAATTGGGACTCCACTCATGACTGGCTGGCAGTCTGACTTGGTGCTCACTACTTTCACACTGTGTGTTCTATCTGTGAACCAGTTTTCAACCTCCCCCAGTGATATAGGGGTTCCTGCCTAGTTTGGTGGATTCATCAATAATTCCTGACTAAGGAATGGTATCTGGGCCAGATTGATGTAGGCTGTATGCAGTGCCTTACTGTCATACACAGCCCTAGTGACTGACTCAAAGAAGTCGACCAGGTTGAGCAGACATGATCTCCCTTTCACAAAGTCAACCTGTGTGGGGTCCAGAGTTAGGAGATTATCTATATGTTTGTCAGTCAGGTTCCTGATGATGCACTCCATAGCTTTACATATCAGACTCATCTGGCTAATGGGATGATAATTCCCAGGGTCTGTAGTTGCTACACCTTTATGGTGAGGGATGACTGTCACAGTGCACCTTTTGGGAGGGACAAAGCCGGAGGTGAGGCTGTGACTGAACAAGGCACACAGATGTGATGTCAAGTATCTTTGTAGTTCATGTAGAACACAGCCAAGGATAATCTTGGGTCCCATGAAAGCTGTATTCTTGCCAGTGGACAATGCAGGTATATCCTGGCTGGCAGTAATCATGGGTGCCTGGCAGTCTTCTGGCATTCTGATTGTTTCCCTGGGGGGAGAGGGGTAAAGCTGGCACAGAATGTGTTGGCAAGAATGGTGGCTATAACTGTTGCCTCAGTATAGGAGGTAGCATTGTGCAGTAACTCAGAGCACTTGTGGGTATTGTCGTGGAGGTTCTTGATGTAACTATCAAAGGCTGAGTGACTGTTGTCAGTGTCTGCTGCAATTCTGCCATCATAGCTGGCTTTACATGATTTTGTGAGGGATCTCAAGTTGTTGAGGCTAATAAGGGAGTTTTACCACTCTTGGGACTCAACCTTTTTCTGCAACAGTTCTATCCTTCTGTTGTACAGGTTATCAATGGCAGGGGACCACCAGATTGGCCTCCAGTGTTTGGAGGAGAGTGTCATGGTTCTGTTGGGTACAGCTAGTTCCATGCATTGATGTACATGCTTGTACAGTGCATTTGCCCATGACTCGGCAATCATGCAGGCATTTTCCATTGACATGGGTGCTATGAAGTTAGCCATCTCTGTTTGTAGGAGTCAAAAGTCAGCTTTGGAGAGGTTTTCCAAGGTGGTTACATTTGCGGGGGGTGTGAGTGAGATGTGGATTTCCATGGTGATGACTTTATGGTTCTATCTGACCAGGTAGGGATTGACTACTGTTGTCAAGGAACGGTCCCATATGTCAGTAATCAACACAGGTCAAGATGTTGCCTCCTCTACTGGGTGTCAGAATGAGCTGGTCCAGGGCATTGGAAGTGATGAAGTTCAGGAAGTGTTGGGCCAGTGTATTGGGGCTTTAGTATAATTCCCAGTTGATGGAGGGGTAGTTGAAGTCTCCTAGTATGAGAGCGTTGGTTGGACCTTGATAGATTCCAGGGTGTTGAGGACTGTGGAGTGCGAGTCTATGGACATGGATGGGGAACTATAGCAGCTATGACCTGGATTGCACCATTACTCAATGTCAGTTGTACCTGAAGTATCTCAGGTGCATTATGCTGGGATACTAGTCTGGAGGTGTGCATATCCTCTATTAACATTGAGACACCACTACCTTTGGAACTGTGTGCTATGTCTTGGGACTTACAGGTGTGGAATGAGTTATAGCCTGGTAGTGCAGGGGTGCTGTCTGCTGCTGTAAACCAGGTCTCTGTTACAGCACAAATGTCAATGTTCTCTATTTTGAGGACTGCTTTGAGTGGCTGTATCTCAAGATTTATATGTCTAGTGTTGAGCAGCATGACCCTCAGATTGCATATATGTATAGGTATTACGGTGGTACTTTGATTTGGAACACCACCGAAAAAGGCACTATAGGGGTGGCAAGACACTTAGCCATTACCTGGAAACCCAGGGGTGACAGATGCAGGCCATCTCTGCCATGCCTTCACAGTCTCTCAATGATGTCATCCCAAGCAGACAGATACTGGATCCCCTGAGAATGACAGCAGATACTTAAGCCAATTTTTGAAGTCAATGACTTGTTGTTTGTACTGTGGTATAATTCTGGTTGACAGTAGTATACTCCTCAGGGCTACTCTCATACCTGCCTGACCCACATAATCTGAAAGCTCCACCATGTCTCTTTGCATGTAGTCCAGGGAGGTGCATCTCAGGTAATTAACACACACATGGACAATGACAAAGTGAAACTTGTAGTTGCTGTGGAGTGACCTGACTGGGTGTGCTATGGCTGGACTCTGGCACCTGATAGACAGCTGACTGTTCCCTTCTCCATGTTCAGCCTACTGAGTGTCACATCTGTGTGCCTCATTACTGAGTCACCCATGATTACTGTATTAGGCAAGGTGGTTAGCCTTAGGGGCTTAGGTTGAGGGACACACTGTGTAGGTGAGATATGTGCCCTGTGGTTTATGCTATGTTGTGCTGGTCAAGTGGGTGTCTGTTTTGGTTGTCTCTGCTTGTCTGGGTAAATGTCTATTGAGTGCCTCTGTGAAGGTGTGTGTGTGTTTTTTATTTGTATGTCAGAGCTGAGATAGTGGGTGTTCAGGAGGGGTATGTGTTCCATGTGGAGTGGTGCAGGTGTTGACCCTTCTCCTCTTGACCAGCTAGTCCAGAGTGTGCATATCTTCCAATTTGGTGATATAGGGGTATCTCTCACAAGTCTGAGTGTTGGAAGTGTAGAGGAGAGGGTTGCCTGTGTACATGAGACAGTTGCAACAGTGCCTCAGAATGCCCAAGTGCACCAGGTTAATGGGCAAATGCACAGAGAACTGCACTTTAATTGTGCCAGGAGGGGTGGTCATAACTAATAAGTACTGGAGCTAATTCCATGAGGAATCACTACTGCTGATGGCTCTCAGGTGTGCTAGAATAATTGATACAAAAACCTTTTGAGGTGCAAAGCTATTAGGCTATTTGAAGTGCAGGAGAGAAAGAACTAGCAATATCTAAGGGAAAAACTGAAGGCAGAATTTCTGGGACCTGGAGTAGTTTACCTCAGCTGAGCAGTCATCAGCACATTTGGCCAGTTGTCAGGTCAGTAAGCTCTGTAGCACTTATGATAACTATGTAATGCTATAGTACAAATAACAAGATAGGCAGGAGCTCTAATCTCAATACTGACAAGTAAATATGTGTGCACTCGCGTGTGTGTGTGTGTGTGTGTGTGTGTGTGTGTGTGTGTGTGTGTGTGTGTGTGTGTGTGTGTGTGTTTGGATGAAGATCATATCCTGTTTTGCTGATACAATTTAGATGTGTGTACCATCCATATAATGTGGTAATGACACCTGCCTTCCATGCAGCATGTTAAATCATTGTGCAGGCCATACAAGTCCACTGTACTGATGTGTATGGAACATCCAGTTGTTTGCAAACTATATGTGGTCTGTGTCCCTTAACAATGCCAATGTATCTGATATTGTTGCCAAATCAGCCACAGTGAGTGTAGTGACACACATGCCAGCATCAGGTATCGTACCTGACTGGAACATCATGCTGATACAATGTCTGCTGCACTATCACTTGTCCAGGCTTGTAGGAGAAATACATGACTCCACATGCTATTTCTGGTGGGTTAACTCACCGTCCATGAAGGCATTCAGAACATTACGTGTTGTAAGAGGTAGTGTGTTATGTCCCATGCATATAATCTATGTGAGGTATGTCGTGTATGTAGTACTACAGTACATCATAGTGGAAATGTAGGTTTACTAATCTCTCTATTGCCAACAGTGTTTGTGTTACTGTATGCACATTCCCAGTGTCAGTCCTTACTGTGTGTATGCAAAGGATATACCATTTTGTCTCCCTGTTCCACCCGGTGAACTCAGGAATACATACCACAAACCTGTCATACACAGTATCATGCATGCCCTCATCAACTGCATCAGGGTTGAGTGTATGGGAAAGAAATGGCAGGGCTAACAGGTGTTGACAGGTGAATCTGTTGCAGTTAATGTAATGGCTACACTTGTGAGGGACTTGCTGACAGTACTGCAGTAACCTGTTTTGTATGTATGAGCCTGTGGTACTACAAAACACTGAGGTGACTTGTCTGAAGGCTACCTGTCTGTGACAAGGGGTATGTATGCAGGGTCACTCTGTCTGACAACAAAGTCCCTTGCACACTGTTGCATGGATATACACCTGGTACGTGTACATATAAAGCTGAACCTTGCCTATGACCTGGTTGGTGTATTCCCACTCTGCCATACTCCCTCTTGGGAATTTCTGCAGGGCTACAGCCTGCAGACACACAGACATCTGGAACACAAACAGAATACAGCATTTCAGACTACATTCAGTCAGTGGTACTTACAGCAATAATGTATTCTGGCTAATAAGGTAAATACACCTGTATGTAACCCCCTAACAAATGCAAGCAGACAGCATGTTACATAGCATTACATAGCTACAATGTACTATATTCAATATAAATGATCAGCAAAACCAGGATCCATAACTACAAAAGTTTAATCCAACCTCTAGCGCCTCAGCAATAGCCTTCCAAGGAGTATTCTCCTTGGAAGGCTATTGCTGAGGTGCTAGAGGTTGCATTAAACTTTTATAGTGGTGGATCCTGGTTTTGCTGGTCATTTATATTTTACATTTTATTTTTTATTTTATTTGTTGTGAAGAATGTACTATAGTCACCCTGTGCATCAGACCCATATTAGCATGTCCCTGCATCGATGGTATGGCTGATAGAGATGTGGCACAGGTGTCATCATATGCACAGGGTGTGGTGTGGGATTGCCAGAGGCCTAGGCTGGGCCATATGGTTGACATCATGTGTGTGTGTTTGGAGGAGGTTTCCAATAGATGGCCTGTGCAGAGGTGCTGTGTGTGTCTGGAGGTGACTTGCCTGTGATACAGATGTGTGTGTGTGTATGTATGCCCACAGTCATGCCATGTGGCTTTCCTACACAGGGGTATGTTGAACAGCTGTGGACCATACATGACAGGGTGTCCAGTTCACTGTCCCCAGCCACAGACATAGGAAATGGACCTGCCAGGGGTATCACTGGCACCACCAGGCCCTAGGTCAGATGCAGTACTGCTTCCTGATGGTGACTGCTGTCTGCTGGATCCATGCCCCTGATGGGACCAGCCAGGACCACGGGCCCATGTGATGTGGACAGCAACCCTACTTTGGTACTGCTGGTGTCACTGCCACTACGGGAGTGTGAAGGTGCATGGCCCTGTAGACTCTCAGCTGTTGTTGGTGCTGATCTATGTCCATGTAGCCGATGCCCATCTCCCACCACATGCTCTAGCACAGACATGCCACAGTCGAGGATTTTCAAGGTCTTACCCCACCATCTCTTCATGACCTCAGTATTTTGATGTGTGGCCACAATAAGGTCATGTATATCGCCACATACATCAGGAAGAGTTGCATCCACCACCCTGAGTATTTGTCTGGTGTGGCATTCACTACATGCTTGTGCATCCATGACAGCCTGAAACATGCATCTGGTGACACCTACTGTGGCACTTGTAGCTGCAGCTTGACAAGCAGCAGCCCTCCTCTGAGCCCCCCTGTCCATCAGCCTATGTGGGACCTCACCTGCACTCTGGCTATGGACAGTGTTTACACTTCACACCTGCCATAGTCACCACACTAGCCTGTTCCATGCCACCACCTGCCAACTGTCCATCATCTGTGGCCACTGGTCATGAGGTATGTGTGGGTTTTGTCATTGTGTGCACTGATGGTGTGGACAAGAGTGGGATGCCAACCAATGACACAGATTCAGCCTCTGACAACCCCACCTGTACCTCACTATTCCTAACATCATTGTCAGATTCTGCAGAGACAATGACATCAGTTTCCAAGTGGCAGGGACCCCAAACCCCATCGCCACCTGTGAGGGGAAGACAGCATATACACATTAATACCTGCACTTGAAGGTTGGCTAGTACACACATGCACACAGACACACACACACACACACGCACACACACGCACACACACGCACACACACACACACACACACACACACATGCACACACACACACACACACACACACACACACACACACACACACACACACACACACACACACACACACACACACACACACACACACACACTTACAGGTGAGGTGGCACAAATCTGTTACACAGACCTCACATTACCTGAATGGTGACATGCCTGACACATGGCCCTCAACATCATGCATCACAGCCAGTTTTACTAAATGTAACTAACAATAAAGAGCTCTGGGATACCAGAGTAGTATAATAGGTGATGGCCTTTCCCCAGCAGAGACTCCACCCATGTACACATCATTGCTGTTCATCTGAATAGCACAATGGCAACTACTACAGAACATACCTCACAACTGTACATATCCTCACAGGATGTGTAGATGTCTGGCTCATATGTTTGCTCTGTTCCTCATAACCACTGGGTTTGTCTGATACATAACTGGGATGATCTGAGGAGTGATATCACTAATTAATGACATACATTTGAGTTTCAGACCTTCAAACCAGCAGTAAATGTGTGATCACACAAATCCTGTTATACCACTAACCTTCTAAGCTTACAGTGGATATGATAAGTGTACACAACCCTGTTAACATATAAGATGAGACTGCAGTAATGCATTCCAATACATTACCCTCCTTTCATGTGACATATGACCTGTGCAATCCAATCTATAAACACACAAATGTGTTATGTGTAAAATATAATGACTGAAATATGTACAATATGGTGGTTGCATAAGTGTGCACATCCTTAAAATGATACTTTGTTAAAACTCCTTGTAAGTGACTTAACAGCATTCACTCTTCTTGGGAAGGTGTCTATCAGCATGCTACATCTTGACTTGGCATTATTTGACCATTCTTCCTTGCAAACGTCCCCCAACTCTGTAAGATTGCAAGGGCAGCTCATGTGCACAGCCCTTGTCATGTCACACTGGGGTTTTGCTTTCAGGTTTAGGTCTAGGCTCTGGCTGGGCCAATCAGTAACTGTGAGTGTGTTCAGGTGGAGCCATTCTTAGGTAGCTTTGGATGTATGCTGCGGGTCTTTGTCATGTTGAAGACTGACACCTGTCCCCATCGTCAGCATTCTTGCAGACACCTGATGGATGTGGGCCAGACTTGAGTGTTATTTTGAACTGTTCAGAATTCCTACCACTGTGACTACATGCTCAGTTTCAGCTTTAGAACAGCATGCCCACAGCAGGCCAATGCCACCAGCGTAATTCACCATGAGATCTTCAGGTGAAGAGAGGTGTTGCTTGTGTACCACATGAACCTTTTGGTATTATGGCTGTGAGGTCGATCCATAGTCTCATTACATCATAACACAGTTTCACACATGCCTTTGGGAGACTTGATGTGCTGTATTGCAAGTTGTATCCACCCCTGGGTGTTATTTGGTGTGGGGAAATGCTTCCATCTTCTGACCAGACTTATGCCGAATATGGGAGCTTGTTCTCACATGTAGTACACAACACCAGTACTTGCAAGAGATTCATGCAACACCCTCAGTGTTGCTGTATCTCTCCTGGCAGCCTCCCTAACCAGGTTTGGAAATGTCTCAGTTTTGGAAGGACATCAGGTTCTTTTCAACAGCACTGTTGCCCCATATTCAATCCACCTTTTGATGACTGTCTCCACTGTTTTCCATGGTGTATGCAATGCTGTGGTAATGTTGCTGTACCCTACGCCTGAGTGATACCTTTCAAATATGAGATCCCTTTGCTGCTTTCTAAGCTGTCTGCAAGCCATGGCGGTTGCTGCTGCAGGCATCTGAGCAAATGTCATGAATATCCTACTTGCACAGCAGACTGCACTTTGGTGTTACTCAGAGTGCATTTACTTGATGGCAGGTGTGTACCCAAGCAGACTGAGTGCTGTCAGTAAATCACAAGCTGCTGCAATACAATATTATCAGAAGGGTGTGCACACTTATGCATCCAGCTTATTGTAAGGTTTGTATACTTCATATTTGGTGCCCAACAGATTGTTTGGTTTACAAGTGAATTGTTCATGTTATGGGTCACATTAAAGGTTGGAAAAGGTGTGGAATTACATATTGTGGTCTCAATTTGTATATATCACAAACACCTGACATCTTAACAGGGGTGTGTACACATTTTATATCCACTGTATAAGAGTAATGTTTCACACATGTCCCTACCTGAGGCTGTTTGTCCCCCCATTTTGATGGTCTCTATCTAGACATCTTGCACTGACAGGTTGTGAGGTATGCTACAGGAATGGTTACATTCTCTTCAGATAGGCCCATGTGGTGACCACTGTGACGTAATGGAGTTAATCCCATCACAAATGAACATGCACATAAAGCAAGATGGCTATGAGTGATAGCTGTATGCATGGTAAATTGCATGCCCTTCACATGCCTGGGGTATTGCTAAACCACAACAAAACAATTCCATACTCACCAGCTTCAGGCTGCTGTCCCATATGCAGACCAGAGGGATCTAGGTAGTTGTGGGACAGAGGTATTTTCAACAGAATCACATGTGGCATTGGTACAGGATGGATGTATCATATCTACACATTTACAGTACAATGTACAACACCCAGTACTACACAATTTGCTGTCCTTCACCATAGATGTGCACTTCTGTGCATTAGAAAACCCCATCCACAACTGCAATCTGACCCAACACATGCATGTAGATACTCTACAGATACAAGTATGTCTGCTACACTAGTCTACTAATCTCTACTGGGGCCTTACCTGCACACTCCTTGTCCATTGTCTGGGTGCCACCCACCTCCAGGATGTGGAGGTCTGTACCCTGATGTTGTACTGGGATGGGTGGCCCAAGGTTGGTGAGAAGCTCTTCAGTGGGTGTCAGTGGGGGCTGCATGGCTGGGCCCCCACCTGTGGCTGTGTGGTCTCTTGCCATGGCAGCAGCACTTTGCTGGGCATGATGTATGAGGTCAGTTGCATGATGCCAAACCTGCTTGTATATAATTGCATGCAGGCTGACATCATTTACCCTGGTGAACAAGGTGGTCCTCTCCCACAGATGTTGCTGGCTTCGGCCAAACAGTATTGAATTGTGCTGTAGTATGGCTTCGATGATGATGTTGGTTTCAGCCTTTGAAAATGTTGGCCTTCTCTGCTGTGACATTGCACCTGGAAGACATAAACAGGGAAACACATCACAGGACCCCATACATTTGACAACAGTATGTACAGAACCTGCACATATACCTTGAATAGCAGTAGCCACCACTCACAACCACACCATACCCCTGTAATCTATCAGCACAGTATCAGCTTGCATTGCACTCCTGGTCCTGATGTGTCATATTCCCCCCAATGAGGGCCAGTTAATTGCATAATCCTGTATTCCTCATTCAGGTCTGGATAGATGGATGACATTGGCCATCTTCCATGTGGATGGGGTGTCGATGGTGCCGAGGCTTGGTGTGACTACAGTGTGTAATGGACTTGGGAAACACATGCCTGAGTTCATGTAGGATGCAGAAGGGGATGTCATCTTGTCCCATGGATACTTATGCTTGTTGCCTTTCAGGAGGCAATATATACCTGCTTCATGATGATGAGATGAGGAGTGTGGGTGCTCTGCATATTCACCTATAGTGAAGCTGAGCCAGATGGGTGATGTTTGCCTAACCCAATCTGTAGCAGGTTGCCTCTAGCTATGTTGTGTGTGTGTGTATGTGGTCTGATTGACCACCATTACAGGTTGAGTTGGTTTGTTGCCTCTGAGATTACAGTCATATGGGAAGATGGCCTTGTAATTGTCCTTGGTGGATGTCTCCACTTTGTACTCATAGGTAGCCTTACAGTAATCCACCTCTGACCTTAAATGCATGTTCAGACAATGGCTGATGTGATGGCAGGTTGGTCCCTGCTCCTACTTTGCTCTGTACAGCCAATATAGGGACCAAATCTGTGGTTTGTGTATTGCTGCTGTCCAGCAAAGGGGATTGTTCTACTTTGGTGGAGGCAGGTTTGACAAGTAAGGTATTGCTGAGTCCATACAGCTATGTAGGTGTTCGTATAGTCATAATACAGTTGGACACCTCTCAAATTTCAAAATGATATTCATGCTTATTGTAGTACCCATGACTGTGTCAGGGCAATGCAACAACCAGTAGCTATCGAAATGTCAATCTGTTGGATGCACAGTAACTAAGATTATATGTGTACAAGCAGAGTACCTCCTTGGTCCACTTCAAAAGGAACCTTGACGATTGGATGGGAGATAGGAAATTCTCCCCGGGGATCACGTCAGTCACCCTGCTAGACAGTGGTCCAGGGAAATAGATATCATGGGAAGAAATATCCAGGGAATTGTTATTGCTAGGCTTGTTTAGGCCCAAGGGCAGATAGCCTAGTACCAACCTATGAACTTAAGAATCTATGTACAGCATGGCTGTTGTTATGCGGTGGCCAGATACACTTACTCATACTGACATGTACACAGGTAATACCTCATATGCATTTCTGTACTGTCAGTATGGCATACTGTATTCACACTCCTGCTGCCCAGTCATCCCTCTCAACCTGTTAGAGCAGGAAATATGTAGGACGCCAAACATACATGGGGACAATGGGACAAAATTAGTGACACTGTCTTAACATTGCTGTAACACACTTGAGTCATTCAATAGCACAGGAGCCTTTGCACTAACAGGCATACCCTGGGGGATGTCCAACACTCATATGGCAGGAAGAGAGGAGAAAGGCTAGGAGTGTGGTAGTGAGGGTAAGAAATGGTAGTGTTGTCAGTATGACTGGCATAGGTACAGAGCTAGCTGATATGATGGCCAGGGGAAGGTTGATATATTGTGTGTGCAAGAGACCAGATGGAAGGGGAGTATGGTCAGGTGTATGGGAGGCAGGTCAAAATTCTGCTGTCATGATGTGGATGGGAGGAGGCAGTGAGTAGGTGTTCTCCTGAATGAACAGTATGCCAAGAGATCTTTTGGAGGATGATATGAGTGTCTGATAGAGTGATGTTTATGAAGCTGAAAACTGATGGTGTAATGATGACTGTTGTTAGGGCATATGCTACGCAAGTTGGTTGTGCGATGGATGAGAAAGAGAAATGTGAAGTCATTTGGATGACATTGTGATGACTGTACCCAAGGGTGACAGAGTGGTGATTGCAGCAGATTTTAATGGGCATGTTGGTGAAGGAAACAGAGGGGATGGGGAAGTAATGGGTATGTATAGTGTTAATCAAAGAAATGTAGGCAGTGAGATGTTAGTGGATTTTGCAGAAAGGATGGACATGGCTGTGGTGAATATGTATTATAACATGAGGGCAGAGCATAGGGTGGCATACAAGAGTGGAGTAAGATGCACACAGGTGGAATATATCCAATGTAGGAGGTCAGTTTGAAGGAGATTGGAGACTGTAATGTGGTGACAGGGGAAAGTGTATTTAGGTAGCATAGAATGTTGATCTGTAAGATGATGTTGGTGATCAAGAGGAGGAGGAATGTGAGGGCAGCACCATGGATCAAATGGGTGGGAACTGGAAAAGGATGATTGTGAGGTGGAGTTCAGGGAAGAGTTAAGACAGGCACTGGGTGACAGTGATGATTTACCAAATATCTGGGTAACTACAGCAAAACTAGTAAGGGAGATGGCTAAAATGGTGCTTGGTGTGACATGTGTATGCAGAAAGGAGTACAAGGAGACCTGATGGTGGACTGAGGAAGTACAGGACAGTATACAGAGAAAGAGGTTGGGGAAGAAGGAGTGGGATTGTCAGAGAGATGAGGAAAGTAGACAGGAGTATAAGGAGATGAGGTGCATGGCAAAGATAGAGGTGGCAAAGGCTAAGGATGAGGCATATGAAGAGTTGTATGACAGTTTGGACACTAAGGGTGGATGAGAGGATTTGTACCAATTGGCTAGACAGAGGGACTGAGCTAGGAAAGCTGTTCAGCAGATAAGGATGATAAAGGGTAATGAGGGGAACATACTCATAAGTGAGGGGAGTGTGTTGAGCAGATGGACAGAGTACTTTGAGAGGCTGATGCATGAAGAGAATGAGACAGAGAAGTTTGGATTATATGGGTATGGTGAATCAGAAAGTGCAACGGCTTACCTGTGGAAGCCTGAAAATGTTTACGAGAAAAGGCAGTGCTGCTTATAACCAGATTGTTTAATGATATATTGGAAAGTGAAAGGTTGCATGAGGAGTGGAGAGAAAGTGTCTGGGTACCATTTTAAGAATAGGGTTGATGTGCAGAGCTGTAGTAACTACAGAGGGATAACACTGATCAGTCACAGCATGAACTTTGGAGGAAGAGTAGTGGCAGCTAGGTTAAGCAGGAAGGTGATGAGTAGTGGTCAGCATTATGGTGTCATGCCAGGAAAGAGCACTACAGATGCAATGTTTGCTCTGAAAGTGTTGATGGAGAAGTACAGCTGAGGTCAGGAGTTGCTTTGTGTCTTTCTGGACTTAGAGAAAGCATATGACAGTGTGCCTAGAGAGGAGTTGTGATATTATATGAGTAAGTCATGAGTGGCAGAGACATAAGTAAGAGTGGTACAGGATATGTACAAGGGTGGTGTGACAGTGGTGAGATCTGTGGTGGGAGTGATGTATGAATTTAAGGTGGAGGTGGGATAACATCAGAGATCAGCTGTGAGCCCTTTCTTATTTGCAATGTTATGAACAGGTTGACAGACAAGATCATACAGGAGTCCCTGTTGCCTATGATGTTTGCAGATGACATTGTGAACTGTATTTAGAGGAGGGAACAGATTTAGGAGAACCTGGAGAGGTGGGGATATGCTCTACAGAGGCAAGGAATGAAGGTCAGCAGGATTATGACAGACTATCTGTGTGTGAATGAGAGGGAGGGTAGTGGAATGTTGAGGATGCAGGGAATAGAGTTGGCAAAGGTGGATTGTTGACATGATTGGGATCAACATTTCAGAGTAATGATGACTATGGATGATAGGTGAAGAAGTGTGTACAGGCATGATGGAGAGGATTGGGAAGAGAGTCAGGAGTAATTTGTGTTAGACGAGTACCAGTAAAAGTGAAGGTCTACAAGAGGGTAATGAGACCAGATATGTTATATGGGTTGGAGACAGTGGCATTGACAAAAAGTCAGGAGTCAGAGCTGGATTTGGCAGGGATACAGATGTTAGGATTTGCACTGGGTGTTATGAGGGTGCACAGGATTAGCAATGTGTATATGAGAGGGTCCACCCATGTCAGACAGTTTTGAGACAAAGCCAGAGAGGTAGGATTACATTGGTTTGGACATGTGTTGACAGGGATGCTGAGTATATTGGGAAAAGGATGGTAAGGATGTAGCTGCCAGGTAAGAGGAAAAGAGGAAGGCCTCAGATAAGGTTCTGGAAGTGGTGAGAGAGGACATGCAGGTGGTTGGTGTGACAGTGCAAGATGCAGAGAACAGGCAGAAATGGCAACAGATGATCCACTGGGGTGACCCCTAATGGCAACAGCCAGAGTAAAAAGAATGAGATGTTGTAATGTCAGTCTTCACAGATTTGCCATGGATTTGCCAGACATAACACAACTCTGAGTAAATTACTAGAAATATGAGGCACACATATGTTAAGTGTGCATAACACTGGGCAGTTATATGGTATGAGCTCAGTATATCACATGCAGTTCACCACACACATCTGCAACAGTATTTTACTATGCAAATACCATGTATAGGTCTCTCATATGTCTGAGACAGGTATATCATAGTTGCATTCACAAGTAAGATACGGATATGTATGACAACCCATTAGCTGGCCTAGCATTGTCACAGTCAGTATTGTTCAACACACACTCCAGTAGTAGTCATATGTGGGCCATCTTTTCCTAGGATGACTCAGGGGCCAGACCTATGATCTATGTC
>NC_056732.1:1135496254-1135498754 GCF_019279795.1 Protopterus annectens | reverse complement strand
AAACAAACATAAAAGCATAAATATAGCATGTATTTACATCCCCCCAGGCAACAATAATAACAAAACCGTAGAGGACTTTCTCCACTGATTAACTCAAACTCACCCCCAGGAATCCATAGTGTCAGGTGACTTCAACATCGATTCGAATTCCTTCTCATCTAGCTCCCCATCTAGCAGCATAAATCTACATGGCTTTTCTCAGCTCATATCCACTCCTACCAGACTAGGTAAACCCCAAAACAAAGACAGCATCCTGCCTGGATCCTTACTAATAAAGATCCTGACCAGTACTCAGCAGGTACTCACCCAGAGGACATGAGTGATCACTTACTCACCTATGTTATCAAATTCAAGAAAATCACCCCCCTTCTTACAACCATAAACAATATCAGGAACAATAATAAATTCAACGCCTCCATTTTTCAAACTGAACTTAAAGCCCACAACTCGACAATACTCAAGTCTCTTCCTCTTGAAGAGGCAGTTATCTACTTCAACACCACCTTCCTTAAGATTCTAGATTCCCATGCTCCAATATGGTCCATTAGAACTAAAACTAAAACCGCACCATGGCTCTCTAAGGAAACAAAATCCAAAATCCTATCTAGAAACAAGATGTGGGTCACATGGCGTACCTCTAAAGACCCACACTCCCACCAAACCTTCCGGCAACTTAGAAATGAAACTAAAAGAATGATCTTAAATGATAAAAAAAACTTTTTCCTCCACCTCCAACACATACACCTTAATAATCCACAAAAATTCTGGGCAGGCTTAAACAAGCTCCTGCACCCAGGCCAGGTAACCACCCCCACTCCAACAACTTGCAAACAACAGTGCCCTGTAAACATTGCTAACACATTCAATAGGTTCTTCACAGAAACTATACAATCCCTGGCCACACAATTCAAACAAACAACCAGCCCACTCCACTACCCATGCCAGCAGAATACTACAACTACATCAGATCATCTATTTACCTTCGATCCAGTACCCATATCCTCTATAACATCTCTTCTTAAAAAACTAAAACCCACTAAGCTAGCAGCTGACCTTCTCCCAGCTGAGTTTCTGCAAAAAGCAGCTGAGGCCATTTCCTATCCGTCTCCATAATCATAAACCGTTGTCAGAAGCCTTCATCCTCCATATGGAAAATGTCCCACATTATTCCTCTCCATAAAGGTGGTAGCTCACTAGAGCTAACCAACCACAGACCTATAGCTATACTCTCACTGGCCAAAATTATGGAAAAGTGTGTCCACAAACAACTGATGGAACACCTCACCAAAAATAAAATTCTAGCCAACTCCCAACATGGCTTCAGGCCAAATCACAGTACCACATCAGCCCTACTATCCTTTTCTAATACCATCAATAACTTCAGAAACAATAATAAACTATCATCTGCTCTTTTCTTAGACCTCTCCAAGGCCTTTGATATGGTGAACCACATTCAACTCCTCCATACATAAAAAAAACTATCACTCAGCAATTCCACGCAGAAATGGTTCCAATCCTACCTGTCCAATAGGCAACAGGCTGTTCTATGGCAGGACAAATTATCCACATGCCTACCTGTTACACTTGGAGTTCCCCAAGGATCTATTCTTGGCCCTTCTCTTCACCATCTTTGTTAATGACCTGCCCACAAACAGCAGCCATGCCACATGCATTCAGTATGCAGATGATTCGACTATCATCAGCACTGCCTCCAACCTGGCAGACCTCACTGCTTCAACCCAAGACACCTTCAACGTAATAGAAAATGGTTCTCAAGTCGTCAACTAGTTCTCAACCCCAACAAAACAAAACTACTTACTTTCTCACCCACTAACAAGACTCTTCCCCCACCTTCTCTATTACATCCTCCAATGGAATCACTATATCACCAGAAGCTCACACAAAGCTATTAGGTGTTACCATTGACAACTCCCTTAAATTTGACACCCATTTCAATCTAACCATCAAAACCGTCAATAAAAAGCTTGGCTCTCTCTATAAAGTAAAACACTTTCTCACTCCTCACGCTAAAATTACAATTGCCAGCACACACCTACTATCAACTCTTTTCTATGCCTCCTCCCTTTTTACAAACCTAAACAAGACAACCCTTAACAAACTTCTTGTTACAATCACATAGCTAGATTTGCCACAAATTCCACCTTTAGAACGTACCACTGCACTAACTTGAAGCAACTAGGGTGGTTAGAGTTTTCCAGCCAACTCCATTTCAACCAACTCAAAACGGCTCTCCAGATACTGTATCACCCAGAGAAAACACCAGCTCTGAAAAACATCATTCACCACTATATTAACCTGCAATCTTTATGCTCCTCCAATAAGATCTTAGCTCAAACTACCAAAGCCAATAATTCTGCTGGGGATTCTCTATTCTCAAACTTTGTAGGTAAAATGTGGAACTCCCTACCGACCATGCTCACCTCAGAACCTTCACTCCTACAATTCAAAAAAAAGCTTAAACCCCATCTCAATACTCTCA
>NC_056732.1:1135348754-1135491254 GCF_019279795.1 Protopterus annectens | reverse complement strand
AGCAGTATGTTTTAGGTTGACCTCAGATGGTCATCAAACGATCTTGCTGGAGTGAAATCCTCAGAGTAGTAAAATTATCCTTGATCATTTAAGGTTTGTATTCTCTCTACCTGACACTCTTCATTTTTTTAACTGTTTTGTATAGTGTATTAGTGCTTTTTACACCCTACAACAGTTATAGTTATGCAAAATATTTTAGCAATAACACTCATTCTGGTGTGGCCAATGCAGGGATTAGACACAGCTGGAACTGTTTGGTCATAATGGCAAAGCCTAAATGATCAATTAACGACATCATGAATTTTGCTATTACACAGTGATATTCAAAAATATCTTGATTTTTATAAAATGTTGATAATATAAATAGGTTTTAGTGCTGCTGCATATCATATCTCACATAAGAAATGTGTTTGATGTGCACTCACATATAGTGGAATCTAAATTTCTCAAAGCACCCATTATAGTCAGGAGAAAAAATATAACTTTTTAAAAAGTAAACACAAAGAAGACACAAAAGCACTGTGCAATGAATATTTTGTTACCTGAGCATCTAACAAATTTGATGAGTCAGACTGTACATCACAGATGATAAGTAGCTACAAAAATATTTATTGGCATGCATTCCCTTTTGTTGAATATGTAACGGAGAGAATCACCTGAGAATAAAATGAAATAATATTTAGAAAAGGATGTGGCAACAAAGAATTTTTCAAGATATAAGATAGCTAAGTAACAGAAACATTTCTTGCATTTTCTTGCAGTTTTCATGCTCAGTTGTATGAAAGGTATTAAAAGTCACCACATCAAATGCTTCTCCTGCTACCCCATATCCCAAAGCCAATAGCCGGACTTCTTCCTTTTGGTAGTGTTCAGTTTACAATGTGCTCACTATGAACTTTAGTTGCATAATTTATAATTTAGATCTTTGATCACTGGTTTTTAGTGTGCTTCATTGCTTGTACGGATCTTTTGATTCTAAATTTTGTGTTGATCTTTAGGTTGTTACCTTATAATGAAATGCATTACTGCCCAAAGAGCATTTTCTAATAATGGAATGTGGGACCTTAAATAAATACTAACTTTATTCTTGAGATGGCTTACATTAAAAAGGTGTCCAAGACAAAAACTTGGATATATCATATGAGAAAGATTGACATCTGCTAAAGCAGAACCATTGTGTGTTTCTACCAATCTCTAGATAAAGGCCAAATTATATGTACAATGATTTCTGCCTGATATGCTAACTTAAGATTTAACAATAAACAATGAGTATTTACACACATATATTGTACATATATATTATACAGACACATTCACACATGTGCCCACGCAATGTATTATATATATATATATATATATATATATATATATATATATATATATATATGTACATTTTAGAACAATGTAAAAATGATACTATCTTACTTTATGTACGTAAATGACATGTTCCCTGTACTTTGCATCTTTAGTATAACTACAGAGCTTTTCTCCTCAGGCCTTTGCTGAAAATAGGATTAACCCCAGTTGAACTTTCACCCATAAGCAAAGATAAATAAATAAATAATTAAACACTACACCATCCATGTTGAATTGATATTATTGTCTGTACCTTTAAAAATTTTGGAGGGAAACTGATTTATTTGATTAATTAATGGTATAAATGGAGTGCTTTTGTTAGGATTTTATTATGTGTCTGAAGAAGTAACTTGATTACGAAAGCACTTAAGCAATAAGCATATTTTGGATTTTTTACTTCTGTGCCTGTCTCCATATATTTGGGATTTGCTATCTGAAATAAATAAATAAAAGCACAAGATAATTGACAGCCAGTCATGGATTAATCCTGCATTACACACACAGAATTGGATTGTTGCTATTATACAATGACAATATTTAATAAAAAATAGTCATTCTTTTTCTAAATAATGTCATTGTATAAGTAGAATTTAGTGCTCTTTTGCCTGTTTCTCACAGTCTGAGGCACTGAAGACATGAACTGTGCATGCACTGGATATTGCTATACAGTCCTTTTTTAAGTTATTCAGATAACAGATATTAAAACTGAGCTTTATTTTTAATAACATGTTCTGCTCTACTGAACAGTTTACTGGCTTGAGAAAGCTCTTTTTTCTCCATAGTTTAATTACTTCACTTAGCATTGTATTGAAAGTGGAGATCCTTTTGTGGGGAACTCAGTTTACAAAGAACACACTGACTGGACCCACCAATCAGCATGAATGTTTTTACATTTTAAACTTTTTTAGAAACAGAGAAAACAGCACTTAATCCATACTACTGTTAGTTTCATTTTCTATGATGAACTGTTTTACGACATTCTGCAGCTTCAGGAGAGAAGCATGTACAACTGGTCAATCAGCTCACATACCATCATTTCTGTTCAAATATCATGGATCTACAATGTACATGCAGATTGGATTATCCAACAAGTATGCATGTTTTTGAATAGAAACAAGCCTTCATTGTATAATGTGCAATCAAAGACATTTGCACTCAATAGCAGTGCATTCTTTCATGTGTGTGTGTGTGTGTGTGTGTGTGTGTGTGTGTGTGTGTGTGTGTGTGTGTGTGTGTGTGTGTGTATATACATACATACGTACATACATGTAGTCAAATTCAGCAAAAGTGTAATCTTTTTTTCTGATTTCATTAGTTTTAGTTAGGTGGGATGATCCAAGGACTCTTTGAGCAATGACCTGGGCCATTCAGGCAAAAACAAAGCAGAAAAAATCAATATGTTTTGAGATTTTAAATTAAGGAAGACATAGTTTGTAAAGCAGGAGTTTAAAGGTAAGTTTAAAAACTGAATAGCATTAACTAATACATGCAGTACAAATACTCAAATACAGTCAATATCTATATATAAAATAAAATTGCAAATAAAGAAAAACAGTTGTAAATCTCATAAAACTAAACAGGTGAAGCATCAGCAACATCAACTGACTGCAATTTAGTTTAGACCTGTAAAAAGTCATTTACTAACCAGGCATGACCATTACTCATAGGTGTCTGCTTTCAGGGTTCTTGAGACCTCTTGCTAATTAACTTGTTGAGAATCACCCATTCTGAAGTGGGACTGTATAGTGAATCATGAGCAGAGCAAGCCTAAGTCTATACTAAACTTTCAGGCTTTTAGTCTTTCAAAGGGTTCAACTGACCAGCTGGATATTAACAAAACAAAACTAATTGAGTAACAGAAGTAAAAGCAGAATATATATATATATATATATATATATATATATATATATATATATATATATATATATAGATACGGAGAGTAACTGCAAACTAAATAAGAGTTTCATATTTGGCAATGCTAGTATGCTAGTAAGACACATATAGTTCTGTTGTCCTTCTTCATATCTGCCACCATTTGGTTTTAATTTAATTAAGTTGTCAGCTTTCATGGTGATGCAAAGGTTTGTAATTTATCTGCTGTAGGACAGATACACATTTTGTCTTCCAGTACCTATGAATGGAAATGTGCAGCTCTGCCAAGAACAGATAAAGAAACTACACTGGGAGATGATGGCAGAATTCCGTGTTAGAAGCTTGATCTAAAGAAAGTAGTTAAGGTAAAGAAGCTTAAACAGAAAAGCTGCACTTTTAGGAATACATAATATTATAATAACCATTTGCTAAAATAGTAGGTGTACTACTTCAACCTATCATAGTTAAATGAGTTATATATATACTGTACTGGTTAATGTTTGATCCTGTCTTTGCCCTGGTTAATCTACTTACACAAACAAACCTATAAGTATACCTGGCAGGTAGTACTGTAGGTAGTTAAAACAATGAGATTGACACTTCATATAGCCTATTAATTGAGGACAGATTTCCAGTAATTTTTTGTTTAGTTTGATACTATGTAAAACTTAGCAAGACCAAAATTCTCAGGTTGTCCCTGAAAAGAGGCATTTTAACTATTGAATTTTAAGCTTGTCAACAAAACATTTGTGAAAACACAAATGCATAACAGGTCAGTTTTTTTGCTTGAAATAATTGTATTAATTTTTTTTTTGAAAAAAAAAAGATTACAAAAGTGACAGACTTTGAAATGTTATATAACAAAGAATAAGATGAATAATGTTTTAAAGAAGCAACACAATTATAACTATTTACAACGTGTACAATAAGTCTGAGACCAAAAAGGCAATAAATGAAATAAGACAATCAAGACAATTATGAAAACAATCCTAATAACAGACTAAATCATTAATTATATGAAAATATTGTTTGAATAAGGGCCAAAATCTTCATCCAAAGGGTATTCCTTAATTCTTTTGGATACATTCTTCTCTCTTTTACTTTGATTTGTTTAGTTGCTACCTCCATTAAGAGGATAGGAAAGTCCTAAAATTGTGATTCTGAAAAGATTTTTAAGCAGCATTTCTCATTGGTAAATGAATGCCTCCCTGCTAAACAGAATGCAAAAATACATGAGGTTATTTTTTTACAGATGTCTGCTGCACAGAGAGACACTGGTCATAGTTAAAATGATGGTGTAATTATGACATGTAATGCTCTACTGCATTGCACTTCTAAGGTGTAAATCTATTAAATGGATAACACTTGCAGTTGACAAGTCTACCTTAGAAACTGGACAACTGGTTTTACTGTGAAGGGTATCAACACACAGGAGGAACCTATGTGAATCATAGAGAAGGGGCATGGATGCCTGTAAATTCTAGTATATGAATTCAGTTATATCAACAAAGTGTATATATATATATATATATATATATATATATATATATATATATATATATATATATATATATATATATATATATATATATATATATATATATATATATATATATATATATATATATATATATATATAGGTTTACTATTAAAAGGTCGAACGGCACTCCTTCGAACGTCGTATAGTCGACAATGGAAGGCCGAAACTGCTAATCGCGAACTCGGAAAAACAATCTAGGAATGGGTTTCAACATGGGTCGAGGTAGGGGAGATGTTTGTAGTTAAGAATAATACGAACACCTACCTCAACCCATGTTAATACCGTTCCTAGATTGATTTTCTGACTTTGACATTTATGACCTTCCGTTGTCGACTATACGACGTTCGAAGGAGTGCCGTTCGACCTTTTAATAGTAAACCATATATATATATATATATATATATATATATATATATATATATATATATATATATATATATATCAAGTGGTCAGACTTTAATAATTGCGTACTATTTTTAAGGATCTGATAAGATTTTTAATGTTATTGTTAATGTTAATGAGAGGTGTAGCCGGTTTACATGAACAGCAGCTTTTGAGTGAATTCTAGCATCACACAAAATGCAGTTTAATACCATTAACAGTCTATAGGATTAGGTGGGAGGCAGTTGAGGGTTTCGTCTGTTAAATTTGAACAGTGGAGAGTTTGATAAAAAGAATTAGCCAGATAGCTACAGATATGAAAAAGTTCAACAATTACGTTATGCATTCTTCATTCTTTGGGAGGCATTCATTGTATTTTGAGATTACTCAATACATTAACCAGTAATGGTAAGGGGCAATATGCTGAATAAGAAAATTTCAAATCAAGAAAAAGGGTATCTAAGCAGATATTTTAAAGAAAAGAGTTAGCACAAAGCGGGGTAACTAAAGTGCTAAGTTCTTAAGACAGAATAAACGTAAGAAAGAAAGAAAGAAGTAACTGCACACAGCATATACACAATGCATTATGGGCAATATATGCATCTCTTGTAAAAACAAAACAATTAATTTGCAAAGAATAAACTCACTAAAGGATCTTTCAATATACTCTGAAAAAGTCAAGGCAGCAAATTAATAATAAAGTGTAATGCTCATTTAGGATAATCAGTGTGTCAAAGGTGAGTCATGCCCTACAGAAGAGTTGGTCTATAGTATAAAAAAACTGCCACTTGGTAGCCTGATGAAGGAAGCATTATTAAAAGTGAATTTGAGATCAACAAAAAAGAAGTAATGTCAGTGCAGTAACTTTGATAAAGGGTTACTGCAAAATCATGAATGTGGTTTCTTCTTGAGATAAAATGAACATACATTACTATTTCAACATAAAATACAAAATCACACATTATTAATTCTTATGTTTAATTAGCTAAACTATTACATGCACTTATTTCCTCCATAGGAATATAATTAAATAAATGATCATTCAACCTCAGTGTGAAATGCACTGCTAACATATTCTGCCACTCAGCCACCTTGTGTAAGTAACCAGTAATACAAATTTCATGTAGTATTATGTTCATAAACTTAAATTAATGATCAGATCCCAGTTATAAAACAAGCTCCCATAGCACATTATTTGTATTTTCTTTCTAAATTTCATTAAATTGCTCCCAAAGTCACCTCCTAAATATACTGAGTATTTTTTCTTATCTTCTTCTTCTTTAGGCTTTTCCCAGTTAGGGGTCACCACAGCAGATCACATGTCCGCTCATGATTGGCAGTGGAGTTTTTTATGGTGTCAAGTTGCCAGCCCGGCGCCCAACCTTCCACAGAAGGCACACATACGCACTCACACCTAGGGCCAATTTAGAGTGTCCAATCCACCTACAGCATGTCTTTGGGATGTGGGAAGAAACCGGAGCACATGGAGGAAACCCACGTGACCACAGGAAGGACATGCAGACACTGCACAGAAGGCACCACAGCCGAGGATCGAACCAGGGAACCTCTTGCTGTGAGGTGACTATGCTAACCGCTGCACCAGTATTTTTTCTTATAAGGAACCCAATACCAACAATAAGCCAATCACACTACACAGGTAGTTATAGAAACAATTCAAATAAAGCTTGTTTCCTGACACTGGGTACTTTAAATGTTAAATTACTAAATTAACTCTTTCACTTCTTTTCACAAGAAAATGTGTTTTATTTCAAAAGCAGTGGAGCACTTTCATCCTATAATAACAGATGGATTTTATCAAAATTCTGAAAACATTCTGAGCTCATTTAAAAACTAAAAATAAACCATATGATCAACATTAGCCAATTAAAATCAACAAGTAAAATTAGCATGCACAAAAACTTAAAGTGATAAAACACTTAGGTGGGAATTTAATAAAGCCTACATGTTTTTTTCCATGTAGTCATCACGCCATACTGCTAACAATGCAGCGAACATTTTTAGATTCAGAAAGAGCTGTTGAGTGGCTTGCATGAGTGAGCCAACACAGAAACTTCTGTGGCATGCAAATCACCTCATAAGTAGGTGAATCTCATGCAAATGAGGCAGGTAGAGCAATCCAGCAAGCAGATAGGAAGCCCTTCAGACTGTGTGTCACTGTCCATAGTGTACATGAAAAATTATGTGTACAGGAATACAGACAGACAAAAGAGGATGTAAAAATGTAGATTGATGGACAGAAATGGCATACCATGTGCATGTGCAGATATGAGTTAAACTATCCTCTGTATGTCTGACAAACTAAAGGAAATAAATTAAATGTATTTTTTTAATAATATGAGAATTTTTCCATTACTCGCCTCAGTGTACAAACATGCTTTTTAAAAAAATAATAAAAAAAAAAAATGGAAAAAACAAAATTACAATTATGTGACAGAAATGTATTACAGGGCCCTGCGTAGGGTATCTGCAATGGTGCATTGGTGCTTTTGCTAATTTGGTAGGGCTTTGAACCATGTAGTTTCCCTGCTGGGGGCATGGATCTTTATGCAAATGAGGTGGAGTTACTGAATAGCAAAAAGGGGTGATTGTGTCTGCATATCCACTTCATATAGGCAGGGAACCATGCTGTTGTTTACAAAGCAGGTAGCTGACATCAGAGAGGGTGTGTCCAATGACTTCTAAGCTTATTTCAGCCTGTTTGCATGCAGCACTGCAATGCTGAGCATATTCTTGCAAGGGCGTGTGTGCACTCACTTCTAACCTTTGTTTAGCTAAAGGGATCGAGTTTCAGCATGTTTGCGTGGTGTGCCGCCATGCCGAGTGTGGATGTCTGTGGGGTTGTATACACCGACTGCTAAGCTTTGTTTACCTACAGGGAACACATTTGCTGACAGCACAGTAGTGCTGATTGTATCTAAAACCATGTGACATATTAATTAGTTTTGAGCTCTGTTTAACTTAAACTAGGGCCATTAAATGATGTTAATGATATACTAGGCAGGTGGAATGCACCATTGGTAGCCAGTCACACAGTTAGCACCTACAGCAGAGCACTATAAAGTATGCGTACACTCTACAATCTGATTTTCCTCCATACTCTGCAGCATTGGAGTACAGACTTGGGAATTCTAACTGAGAGAATGCTAGAGGCTGCTGCAGGTCTGCTACATCTGTATGTGCTAGATGATGAAATCAATGCTGCTGTGCTGACAGTAGGGCTAGACAGAGAAGGAGAAAAGTGTTCAGGCCCAGGGTAACCTTCCAGGGGCTACATGAACTGGAGATTGTATAGTGCTACAGGGTGAACAGGGATATATTACAAGAACTCACTGAGCTTTGCCACCCTCAACTCAGACCCAGAGCAAACAGAGGGGAACCCATCCCAGTAGAAACAATGGTGTGTGTAGCCCTTAGGATACTAGCTGCAGGTACTTTCCAAAGACCAACTGGGGACATGATGGAAGTCTCACAGACATCTGCTTCCAGGGTACTCCACCAGTTCTGGCATTTCATGCTACCACATGCCAGTGAGCACATTTATTTCCCCCTCACCCCTGAGGTGAGAGCCAGCAAAATGCAACACTTCTACCATGTAGCACAATACCCTGAGGTACTGGGTGCAACAGATTGCACTCATGTATACATGAAGTCATCCCCCAGTGAGGAGGGTAGAATCTACATCAACTGCAAGGGGAACCACTCCATCAACTGCCAGGTTGTGTACAATGCCCAGGGAATTATCGTGAAAGTGTGTGTTGGTAGTCCTGGCAGTTATCACAACTCCCATATCTGACATCCATTACAGCTGTACCAGGTGTTTGCTTGGGGGGATATCTCAGATGGCCATTTCATGGGAGAAGCTGGCTATGCACAGGAACCTTGGATGATGACACCCATCAGAAATGCACACACACCCACTAAAGAACTCTATAATGATGCACAAGTACAAACTAGGAACATCATAGAGCATGTTTTTGGGATTCTGAAGTCACAGTTTCGGCACCTCAATGTATCTGGTGGACACCTGCAGTACTATCCAGCTACATGTGCCAATATGTTCACAGCATGTGCCATGCTACACAATATGATCTTACAGAAACAGTTGCAGCATGATCAGCAAAGGAAAGGGATACACAGCCTCCCACCAGTGCCTATGTCACTTCAGCCACAGTCACAGGAGGATGCAGAGGAAGAACCCCCTGATTATGTCCCTGTAAGCAGACGAAGGCATGCCCAGTACACCCTGGCTTTGGCTAAGAGACAACACATAGCACATTCACTGACAACATAGGACCCTAGGTAATGACACCTTGCTCCTACTCACATACACACAGTAAAATTGTAGATGCCAGACAACCCACACAACCTGTACCTATCCATGTGTTGGCTATGTACTGCTTGCATCACAGAGAGTCAGCCCTGAACTGTAGTCCTGTCAACTGCTGCATTGGCAAGGTACATATTTAACCTACACACTACTTGTAAGGATTACTATAATATGGTATCATATGTATTGATCTGCTGCATTTATGCAAGGAAATATAGTAGGCTATGTGGACAGAAGTAACATCCACATGGGACTGCAGGTACCCAGTCCAATAGTAATGTGTCCCAAACAATCACTATGCCTCATGATTAGAATATGCACTACATCAGTCAAGGGAGATTTTAAACAGTGGGGTCACATGATATTTGGACTACCGCTTATTCCAGCAGATCATGTGCTGTTGTTCACCCACACCAAACACAGCAGTGTTCTCATATAACTGCTTTAACAGTAAGTCATCAATGGTATAGCAGCACACTAGACAATCTCAGGGATGTAACATAAAACTTAATCACACATATGTCACACATAATGCAGGAATAATAACGTACATATTTATGCTGTTGATTGTGTGATGAATGACTCCACTGTGCCTGGCAGTGTGTGGCTCAGTGGACTAGGGAAGCTAACATGGGTGATTGTGTTGATGCTTCCAATCTGGAAGTAGGAACATGTTTTGCATGTGAGGTATTATTATTTTGGTGTTTTCACAGACTGTCAGTCTGTGTGTGGTGTAACATTATAAACCTCAATCACATATTAAGTGCAACAGACAACTGGCGAATGCCATGGACATTTTGCATGACATGCAGTACTGCAGAAACAGGGACAGAAGTCAATGTCTGTAACATACCTCATAATCTTAGTTTAAGAAATGTGTTTAAAGAGAGATTTCATCTCAGAGATTTCATCTTCATTTCAGAGAGGTCTCATAGAAATGGATAACTGGTGCCAGAGCCATGGCCTTAAGCTAAATGCCAAAAAATGTATAGTCATACCCTTTGGGAAAAACAAGGTAACCCCTAATTACCACATAGGTGGTAATCCATTAAACATGGAAGACGTTATCAGGGACCTGGGGACCCAAGTTGACAGTAATCTCTCTTTTGACACTCACATTGCCAAAGTGGTTAGGAAGACCTTCTACATTGCCCACCTGATCATGAAGGGATTCACATCCAGATCAGGAGAGGTCATTGTACCCCTGTACTCTTCACTTATCAGACCAATGATTGAGTACAACGCCCCATTCTGAATGTACCCTACCCGACACCTGCAGCAGTTGGAAAGACCCCAAAAGTTCCTCACCAAAAGGATAAAGGGGCTCAAACATATGTCATACGATGCCCGACTGAAGAAACTCCAGCTCTATTCAGTCGCATACCATCTGCTCAGAGGTGATCTGTGCCTGACATACAAAGCCATGTTCAACCCGGAATTAATGGACATGCTCCACCTCAAAAAATGCAAATCCACCAGAGCCACGAGAGCAAGAGACTTAAACCTCAACACGGATACAAATAGGACGTGCTGGAGGGACAGATTCATCACCCAGAGACTCCCTACACTATGGAACAGAATCCCAGTCCATGTGAGGCAGAGCCCCTCACTGACTCTGTTCAAGAGAAATCTTGACGAGTGGATGGGAGATCGTAGGTTTACCCCGGGAATCATCTCTGTGTCACTGCTGGACAGAGGCACAGCAAACTAATGGGTATAGTATTCTCATCCTAAGGGGTGGTGAAAGCCACACACACACTCTAGCTAGGCTTATAAATGCCCTAGGGCAGATAGCCTAGTATGAACCTATGAAACCTATGAACCTATGAACCTATGAACCTATAAAGCCCGACTACATGGGGATCAAAGGCCCACAAATAGGGGCATATGTTAAATACTGCTCTCATAAATGTAAATAGTTGCTAAAATAACAGGGTTTGTTTCAATAGACAATTTTCTGAAGGATTTGAAGTCAGACAGTCAAATGTATGCCAATATTTAGTGACTTCAGTCCTAAGTTCATCAAAGTGATTTGCCAGAAAACCACAAATTTTATGAGGAACAGACCAACACTATGAGCCAAAACTCTGGACATTTTGCAAAACTCTGAACAGTTGAAATATATAGTTTGTAACACACAGAATACTGGAGTACAGGTAGGTGTGGCCTGGACTCACATTATAAGTACTGACAGTCACACTGGGCATGCCCAACACTTAGTTAAAATGAAATTTTGTTGCCCTGTTATCAGACTGACTTAGTTAAAATGAATGCAATTCTGTTGCCCTGTCATCAGACTGACTTGTTATGTATAGATATGTCTAAACATACAGACATATATGTATACATATCTGTCTGTTACTATGTCTCTCCCACATACATAGTATATGCATCACTATGTAGTGTCAGGAAGATATATACAATATACATACATACATAAAAATGTTTCAAGCATGGGCATTAAAGCCCTTCTAGCCTGCCAATATACCAAAACACTTGTTCCAATAATAAATGTCCAGGCTGTTCTTAAAAATATCTAAGCTAGTACTTGCTTTAATGTAATTTGGTAATTTGTTCCAAGCATCAGCTACTATGTCAGAGAACCAATTAGTACACTTCTCATTCCTATAGAATCTTCTACATAGGTGATCTCTAGTAATTTTTGATAACCCCAAACATTCCCAGAGGTAGCTGTCCCTAAATGCCCTATATACCTGAATAAGATCTCCTCTTAAATATCTGTAAGAGACACTGTACAAGTTCAGATATTTTAGTCTTTCATAATAACTTATATTTTCACATCCATTGATGCTCTTGTTATATTTCTGCTGTACTCTTTCCAGTTTATTCATGCTTCCTATATCTATCAGATTGGTACATAGACTCTCCCCATATATCTACATAACACATATACACATCATACATACACACAGCTATATTTATAAATACTTCCCTGTTTATTACATAAATATGTGTGTGGATGTCTGTATTGCCCTACATGCCCTAATAATGGTGAGTAAATCTGCACTATCACACATCCATACTGTTACTCAAAGGATCCAAACTAAGGACACAACAGTACATTATCCAATTACCTACAGATTATTGTGACTACTGGATGTCACCATGTAGACAGACACAGGTAAGCAGGTGGTGTAATGGATAATGTTGCCAACACATGCATGGACAGGGCACATTGTTCCTGCCCACAGGTTTGCTCATCTAACTGCAAACAGCTACATATGGCCATGCTGGTACATTTACACACATAGCTAGGACAATAACAGTTATCTCACTGCTAGGATACTAGATGCAAATAACAGTATGAAGCAATATCACTCTTCAGACCACAGATGCTGTTCAACACAAGCCTAGTTTGTGGGATGTACAAGTACTGTACCTGCAATTGCATCTATAACAGACTTAATCTGTGGCACCTGCAATTAGTATTGTGATCGCTAGTGAATAAGACTAGATAGGGAGGGATTCAAATCTCTCTCCAGGCTACTTGGTTTGTGTGTGTGTGTGTGTGTGTGTGTGTGTGTGTGTGTGTGTGTGTGTGTGTGTGTGTGTGTGTGTGTGTGTGTGTGTGTGTGTGTGTGTGTGTGTGTGTGTGTGTGTGTGTGTGTGTGTGTGTGTACCCCTACAAAACAACTACCATGCCATCATGAGCTATCCACCTGCTATGGTTATGCAGTTTTGGCCCTGTAACTTGCTGCTGGCTTCCACACTGCCCTCTTCTACAAGGCCTGATGATGTCATCCACCTACTACCAATTGACAATGTAGTATCAGGACTTAAGCCATGGTGTGTGCGATAACTGCTGTGATCTACAGTGTGTAAGACTAGATATGTAGGGGTTCTAATTTCACTCCAGGCTACTTAGTGCATATGTGTGTCCTGATGGCATAAATATGATCATCTTGGTAACATATAAATAAGTAGGGTTTTGCAGTATTTTATTTGTAGCATGTGATGTGGCCTCCCAAAGGACTGACCACAGCAAGGCCTGCCAATGTCATCAAGCATATGTCCTAAACTGATACTAGCAGACATGAAGTGTATTGCATGCATCACTTACTGTGATCTGTAGTTTGTACGATTACATAGGTAAGTGTTCTCATTTACATACAGCCACCTTGCACCATATGTGTGCCTTGGCATGTCCTGTACACAGTGATTGTAAGTGGCACTAGCCCCGATGTAGCCATGGTTGCATGTGAGCCTGTTAGAGCATTTTATGTCATGTTATGGAGCTATAAGACATTTGAACTTCACTGGTATAATGACCATACAGCCCTCACAATCATAGACATCTTTATAACCATAGTTATAGGATCAGCACATATTGACCCAGTCCATGAGGGACATGGGCAGATTCCCTGTGTTAAGATAATGGTCGCCAGCCATTTATACAGATGGTATGTGATGAGGTGCATTGAGGTGCTCTGTGTGCCATTATGCAGGGTTCTATTTCAGGGGTGAGTTTACATCTGCTAGACAAATCTCTCCCACAAGCATGTAGTACCAAAATCACATACAGTGTTAATTCCCATACAGTGGTTATCTATCTACTATGCCTCCTACAGATAGGCAGCATATGAAATAAAGCAGAGTCACACATTTCCCCGTATGCAAGGCACAGATCACCTCTGTGTAGTCTATATCCCACAGGTGACAATAACACTCATTGCAGACTTTCCCCATGGAACACATACTGGAGACATGAAGTGACCGTGTGAGGGACCATACTGTTGTGTGCAATTGCCAGTACTGCTTGGAAAGGTACATAAATGGCTATTGCACTCAGATATTGTCATGGTTAGGGAAGAGTACTTAGAGGTTATGAGCACGGCACTTACAGGTGACTGTGGCCAGAGCTATGTCATATGATTCCTGCCATACCATCGCAGAGACAGGGTGATCTGAGGCACATTAGGTGTAAACCTGTGTGGCCAGGTCTGTGTGCCCAGTTCATTCACTCCTGGCTATGTATATCACACATTCCAACTGATGTGTTACTTACCAGGAAAAGAAGTCTAACTGATGTAACTGATACTACATCTATATTTGCATGGAGTTTATGGCCATTACAATGTCAGCAGGCATGGTTTGCAATACCCTCTTGCAGGATAGTTACATACCACAGAAACTCTATGAGTGCTCACAATTTGCAGGCATCAGCCAACATTGTTAGCCACAGTCAGTCAGTAGTTGTGTGTATTGTGGTTGAGTGGATTCCATGCAGTAAAGGACCCAGGACTGCAACCTGTTGAGCACTACTCCTGGCAGATAAGCTATTCTAGGTGGATGTCCCTATGTTCATAGGTTCATAGGTTGGTACTAGGCTATCAGCCCTAGGGCCTATACAAGCCTAGCCATAACAATTCCCTGGCTATTTCTTCCCACACTATTTACTTCCTTGGACCTCTGTCCAGCAATGGGCCACTTGGTGTCCCCCTACAATAATAATATTATGGATGCCTAAGTGGGTGGTTTTTAAATGTTGCCTGAGCAGGGGATATAGTCAGATGGCTTGGCTGAGTTTAGGGGGTTGTATGCCCTGATGTACCCTCACTGAAGACAATGGTCACTGTCTTGGAAATGGCCACCACATGTATAAGTCACGCTCCCCCTGTCACAAATCCAAACTGTGTACAGTCAACTGTGTGGAAAACACACATATATGGGTGCTGATCAGTTCCATGACAATTGCCTCTACAGCAATACAGATATGGATACTCAGACAAAGAGGTGTATAGTTATGTTGGTCAGTGGATGCACCACCTCTGTGCAAGGTTATAACAGTTGCTGAGTTTATGTGCTGCCACTAGTGTCAGTATGATTGCAAGGGTGTTAGAATGGTGTTAGTAATCCTTGTCAGATCACATGTGGGATGCGGCCTGGAGTGTTAGCATGTGCAATAGATGCTGTGTATCTTCCAGTGAGAGGCCAGTTACAAACTGCTCCCTAAATATGAAAGTTATGGGACAGGTTGTAGGAGTGACATGTGTCACGTGGTGGGGACAAAGACGTGTAGTTGACACAGACAGTGTGGGTCTACAGGTTAGGTATGAGTCCAGATCTGTCATATGTGGCATCATGACATATGAGGTCACAGACAATCTGGACCTGTTTTTGAGGTCACACATGTAACTACACTGTGTTTTGTGGTTCTGCATTGAGTGGGTGGCTACTTTAGTCACTTACCATGTTTACTCACATCACAACAACACTATATGCTTCTTTTAGCTGAGGAGGTAGTGTCTCCTTGTAAGGAGGGACAACCTCATCCCAATTGTAACACAGCACTGTCCATCTGTTATTGTACAGCCTGCTAATGGTAGTTGTCTACCAGTCAGGTTTGGTGAGGCATAATTAGCCTGTGTACCTCCTGTCATGTACAGCTGAATTCATGCCAGTGTAATGATGCCGACATAATGCATAAGTGTAGAGCTCTGCATACTTGCCTGTCACATCTGAATGGGGAGGTGCAGTCACACTGTGTTAACCATCCCACAGGAGGTAATAAATGGCTGTCTTGACATATATGTCTGTATTGCCTGCAGGAAGGGTACATGCCAGTAGTTCAAAGCAGACTGATCTTTGGCCAGATCTCAACAGGGAGGACCTCACATTGGGGGGCTGAACTGGTCACCCATATTGGTAAACACATGATGCACTACATTGGTTCCTTGTGTGGGGATGTCAAGGCACTGCTGCAGGGCATTGTAGGTAAGGACCTGGACCATCTTTTGGACAGATGAGCTGCAGCATGACTAAGCAACACAGTGTGTACATATTACACTTCCCTAACATGTTTGTCTGTGCTCTGTACAGACATCTTGCATGACTCTCTGCCGGCAACATGCTGGAAGTAACTGCAACACCTACTTGCATGGAGGACAACTAGCAGGTAGTGCTAAGCGGGGTCCCCAGATCTCTAAGACATGTCACCTGAAATGCCATGATAGGAGTTAGCATGGATATAAGCACTGACTCTGTCATACACCTAGCGACACTGGACCAAACACTGTTACTTTTGCTCAAGCCCAGATCATTCCTACTGGCAGAGCCCATTGACTGTTACACTATGCAATGGATGTCGGACATATGTCTCACTCCACCAACCATGGCCTGACAAGGTGTATGACAATATTAGGCCAGCAGGCCTTGCTGGAAATTGTGTATGTCATGTATAGAGTGTTATTTCAGCTGGTGGATAGGCAAGTGTCTGACAGTCATACTATGGGATGATAGCAGTGGGAGGTCTTCCCTGCAATGACAGCACTCACCAGTGGGGTTCACCATACTCCATTATTGGTGTATCTCATCTACCTATTCCCTCTCTGCAGTCACAGCAAGTGAAAGTGACCTCTGACTGAGTACATTAGCAGATTATTGTGACAGCTTCCAATATACAGACTCCCACACAGAACCACTGACAAAGAATAACTGCCAATACCTGCACAATACTATCCTGTGGAACATCATCCACCCCGACAAAATATTGTAGTGTCCATACACTGCACACAGTTGAGCCATTACACATGGAGTTATGGACACAGAGAGTAATGTAGCCTTTGACTCTCACTGATCATTGAGATGTGGAGATGCATTCACTGTTGTACACCCTGCACTGACATGTTTGCAATGTAAATCCCAGACTGTCACTGCTATACTGAATATGGCAGTCATCACAGCTATCATTATGTGCAATGGCACTCTTGCTATATCACTACACAAGCATATCATACAACTTTAGCAGCCACACAGGTTCTGCGGTCCACCAATGCACAGCATAGATAACATGTCCTATGGAGTCTGTGTCACAACCGTACATAAGTATTCTGACCCCTAAATGCTTTGGAGGAGATGTCTCTGGCTCCATACAGGAAGGTGTTGGATCCCCCTGCATATCCATTACAGGACTAACACGTCTCACCTGTTCTACATGCCTACAACATCACTGTGGTATACCTAGTACATGTTGGAGAGACAGGTATGTAACACAGACAGTACACCCTACATGAAACAGGCCCCTCATGGGTGGAAATCACACATCTGCTGTGACACACATCATGTGCAGGTTATACAGTTGGATGAAGAGAACAACAATCGCAACTGCTGTTGGGAAACTGTGCTGGACACAAGATATTTGTAGATGGGTCATCTCCATCACCATAGCTTGTAGATCTGTGAGTTCCCAAACCCTGGTGACACTTATCAAGGGTAGCAGACCTGTTTATAAATTAGAGATGCATGAGTACACTGAATGCCACCATTGTCCTTGTTAGCCTGTTATACACATATGAACCTATGGATCCATGCACTTATAGTGCTGTACCTTGCTGACAACATATTTCTGCTGTGCTGACATGCCATCCTGTGCTGCTTCATTGTTGCTGTGTATCCACAGATTATCCCAGCAGACCCCTGAAACAGAAACATAAACAGCTCCATGACACACCTGTCATCATGTAAGTATACAGCCATTACAACATCATACAACATAAGGTACACAAAAGTACGTGGTGTAGACATGACAAAAGCCAGCATACAGTCGCTGTCATTAACCACTACAAGTGGCATGGCAAAAAAACACTGCATTGCACAAGTACATGTTAACCAATATAGTCACCCTGTGCATCAGACACATAGCTTCACTTCTCTGCATCGATGGTGAGGAGGACAGGGATGTGGCACAGGTATAATCACAGGCACAGGGTGTTATGCAGGGGTGCAGGAGGCCTAGGCTGAACCACACCATTGACACCATGTGTGTGAGTCAGGAAGGGAAGTAGGTAAGGTGGACTATGGATAGGTGTTGTGTGTGTCTGTAAGTGAACTGACTGTGGTGTGTGAGTATGCGCATGCACACGGTCAAGCTCAGTGCTAGCCCTACATGTCTGTATGTTGGACAGCTTTGGACTGTACATGGTAGAGTTGACAGTTCACCATCTCTGGCCCCAAACATGTTAACTGGCTCTGCCAGGAGTTGCACTGACACCTCCATGCCCAAAGACAGAAGTAGTGCTTGTACCTGACAGTTACTGCTGTCTGCTGGGATGGTGTCCCCCACAGGAACTCCCAGGACCATGAGCCCATGGCCTGCCATGTTGTGGTGTGGATAGCACACTCCCCTCTGTAGTGCTGAATGTGCTGCCACTATGGGAGCATCATTGTGCAAGGCCAAGTGGACTCTCAGCTGAGTTTGCTGACCTACGTCTATGAGTCTGAAACTCAACTCCAACCACACATTCCAGCACAGGCAATGTGCAGTCCAAGACAGACACTGTCTTAGCCCACCATCTGTCCACTGCATCTGTAAACAGATCCAGGGTGTTCCCAGTGTAGTGAAGGCAGTCATGGATGTCAGACTGTGTGCATCCATAACCCTAAGCATACATCTGGTGTTCCATTCAGAACATGCCTATGCTACCACAACTGCCCAAAACATGGGCTGAATGACCCATGATGTGATACCGACAACATGTGATGGATGGACAGCAGGTGACCTAAAAGCACTCCTGTCAATATGTGTGGGACTTTGCCAGGTCTCTGACTATGGCCAGTGTCTACTCTCACTGGAGCCATAGTTGCCACACTTTCCTGTTCAATGTGCCCACCATCTGACTGTCCAATATCTGTGTCCTCCAGGGACTGGGAATATGTAGGAATACTGACTATATGTGGTGACAATGGAGGCAGAAGAGGGATGTCTACCTATGGGATAGATTCAGACCCTAACACCCCCACCTGTGCCTCTCTGTGGCCACTGTCATCATTAAAGTCTGAAGAGACACTGACATCAGGATGTGTAAAGAACAAAGACCACCCCCTCTGGTCACATAATAAGAAAGAAAAAAGTGGAACATGAATACCTGCACTATTGTGTACGAAAAAAACACCAATACTCATAATAACAAAGACCCACAACCAGATTAGCGGTCAAATTTTTCCTCTCTGCTTTTGTCCAAAATAGACTTCCTCAGAACAAAATACACATTTAACTCAAGATCCTTATAACAATCACTTCAAGTAACTCAAGTAATGACTAGTTCAATTTACTTTTTAATGAAGCAATATGACACTATACTTGATAAAACAACACGTAAAAAAACAGCACACCTATCTTAGCAAATATATTGAAATACATGCTTCACTGCCTAATTTAATGTCCTTTCAACCTTTTGTGTTTTAAAAGGCATTTTAGAGTAAATGACTCATTTAAACTAGGAGGCTTATCTTTTGTTAACTGTCACTGCCAAAGTGTCTCTATTTGTTCAACTACACTCCTGTGATTATCCCCTCTAAGATCCTTATGTACCTGCTCCAGAATGGAAAATAAAAACATTCTATCCAGTTTACACACAGCATTATGTTTAAATAGGACATTATTCTGGCCCTTAACTTTAATAGAATATAAATGCTCCTTAACAAAAAAGTGTCATGCTTACCAGGAGCAGGAGCATGGCATTGGCCAATACTTGAAGGACCTGTGAAAAGTTGAGGGGGAAGTAATGTCAGTATCAATGCATGTTGCAGCACAACAAGGTAATACATCCATATATCTCACATTTAGAGTACCTCCTGTGTTACTTGTTGTATTGATCACATTCTGAGTTTGAGAGTACAACTGAGGTAACCCCTCCAAAGAACTAAGACCTGACACCCACATACAATTATGTACAGCCTGATACACTGACTACTACAGTATTACAATGCTGAACACAGTGCGCAGAACACAGGAGTATCTGCATGCTCCTCTGCTGTGGAAACTTTGGTATCCACCTCCATGATGTATGGTGTGATGGATGCCTGGGAGCTGTCATGTGTGCCTAGGTTCACCAGGAATTCCTCAGTGGCTGCAGGCCCTCCACTGGTGATGGCACAATCCCTGGCTACATCTGCTACCCTTTGTTATGTGGCATTGATAATGTCCATTGCATGGTGTCAAACTTGCTCATATGTCCTGCTCACAATGCAGCCTGCTGTTCCCTGTTTTGCCTCCCCTTGGACAATAGGATGTGATGATTTGCCTTAGTCCTTTCAGTATAATTTCATTTTCCACATCAGAGAAGGGTGCATGGCATCTACAATACATGATTCCTGAAAGACAACAAAAGGAAAACATATTGCGGGATCACATATGTGAAAGTATAGCATGTAGAGATACAGCAAGGAAACATGGCTGGCACTATCCACTGCCTGCTCACACATGTCATACTCCACAGTGTTTAAGCAAACAAAGTGTGGGGATACAACTGAGATAGTAGCAATAGTCAGGTATTCACATGTGTGCCATGACAGGTACTGCTGTATGAGCATATAGCCAACAATTGTGGTGTGTCCCCTATGGGCAACCCCCCCGATAATACATCATAGGAACAGTCCCACAAAATTAACAGTGTGCTATTACAACCATTATAAAGGGATAGTCCAACAAGACTGGTGTGCCACAATGACAACACACAATGCACCCTTGATGTATAGTACATCCTGTGTAGGTGTAAGACAGTAGGAGATCAATGATATGTCATTATCACATATCTGCAACAGGCTTAATGCTGTATTTCCCATACATCTATTCACCCATCTGCATCCTGTTGTACACAAAATCAGTTACATACCTGATGGAGTGTAGTACTCCTCTGTTGACATGTGGTGATAGGAAAGTTTTCAGAAAGGCGTGCTCTATGTGAGGAATGTGTCATACAGACTGGTTCCCCATAGCCACTGCTTGCCTTTTAAACATGCTTCTCATCAGCAGGTGATTGCCTCTAAACCAATCTGTGGGTCTGAATTGCTAATTGCAGCTAACACAGTTGATTTGCACTATCATCAGTCAATGACATGCAACCACTGTACAATATATAAGGTCTTCATGTAGAGTAGGACCCCTTTCTGATATGTTTTGCTGGACATTACGGGACTGAGGAGACTACATTGTCACAGAGGGTTGGTCTGTAGCAGAAACCTTACCATAGAGATGTGTGTGCTACAGGCTGCAGCTGCTGCTGCCGGTAATAGACATAGGCAGACAGTGTGAACACTTTGGAGGAAAGCAACCTTTAGGAACAACTGTGGGAACTGTGTCAGCCTTGTTGTAGAGACAGAGCCAGAGTGATGCTTCCGTTTCTACTCCAAGTAAGGCATGTGTTTAAGGTAAGTATGTTAGGCAGTGGTATCACTAACAGAGTACTAGGCAACATGTTTGGTGTATCTCTAGGTAAGATGGGGTATAAATATAAGAATATGTCCACCATTTGGGCAACCGTCTGGCCATGTGTTACAGTCTGGTGATAATTTGCAGCATGTATGAGGGCAGACCTTGTTACAAGCAAAGACTTCCAATGTGTTTGTTAGCTGTGCAGCTGTGATAATCTGCACAGTGAGTTTGGAATGACTGTGTGGTGCACTCTAATATTAGTGGCCCTCATTTGCAGTACCTGCATTCACATTTTGTGTGAATACATATTAATGCCTTACATGACACTTTATGCACATATAGTTTTTCTATAGGGATACGTGAAGTGTGTTCCTACCTGCAGGCCTATGACCTCCATCAGTGAAAAATAAGACATGTAATTTGAAATGCATTGTGTGAATAAAAAGTGCATGACTACGTCATTAATTGCTGCTTTCACAATACTGCAAAATCACTTTTAGACACCACTGAATTTGAACACAGGACTGTGTGTGACAAGGTGTACCATTTGCAAGGCAATTAACAGACTAACCATGTCCCTGCTGCAGCAGGTGTATTTGCAATATATATTTGCATACATACAGTCTGTGACACACATTTTGTACATCCATCGGTATGTGCATGGGTTAATATGAATGTATGTGTGCAGCAAGGTCCAGGTTGAACATGTATTTTGCTATTAATGCCTTAGCAGGCATCTTTCTACATGTTGCTGCTGAAGGATAGATTTACTTGGTATCACAGGCCTCACTTACATCCATGATTATGTCTTTGGCTTTCTAGTTGTGTACTATTGCACCAGAGTCCAAGGTACACTCCCATTTTTAATCTTTTTAATTTAATTACACTGTAATCAAGTTTGCATAACATGGCACGCAGCTCCACTGAAACACTCTTAATGACTGTAATTGGTGATTACTATGTTTTCTTGACATGCTGTGGTAAATGAGGTATAGCAATAAGTTAAGTTAGTAATAACCAAACCATTGTTAGTATTAATAGAATGGAATATCATTTATTTCATGCAAATACATATTAATGTATAGTATGTATAACACAACAGTAAATAACATAACAGTCAGTATGGTAACTGCATGCCAGTAAGAAGTAAACCATAAGGGCAACAAACAGTTAGTTTAATAAAGTATGTTAATAGTGAATCATAATAAGACATAACAATATTACATCACATTTTGAAAAAATATAGTTACTTTAACAATATACGTTAATATTAAATCATAATAATAAATACCAATGATAAATAAATGAAGATAAGGTGTGGGGAGAGAGAAGCAATCCATTAGTGACAATGTAGACTATATCCCTGAAAACACTGATACTAAATACTCTACAGGAGTCTAGTGTCAGTTCTGAGTACAGTGACTACAATTCTGTAGCTGATGGAGCACATACATACCTCTCAAGCTATAAGCATGGGTCAGTATTAGTCAAGCACTAGCAAATGCAGGTGCACTACTACACAGAACACTTTCACATAATGTGCACTACTATAATTACCAAGGTGTTCTGTAAGCAGATTTGGTAATACATTGCATTCTAGGTAATCATTTTTCTGGTAATCCTGTGACAAATGGATTAGGCAGTTTTAATTACATTACATGAAATCATGACACTAGGGAGGCATGTTTGTGTACAGTACATAATCTAGACATCTGACATGCCTTAGTTAGCAGGCATGGGAATAGAACTCAATAACTGTGACCGCAGAGGACATCTGAAAAAAAAAAACTTTATTGGTATTGCTGATAACTGTCTGTGAAATGTTAGCACAATCATATCTGCTCATAACATTGGCTACCTCAACCATATACCATTTTCTCCTGGAGTGGGAGAAAAAGAGAGCATTATGTGACTGAATTTGTTTTGCATTCTAGAACTATTACAGTGGTATACTCAACTGTAGAGCACACATGCATGGAATACAGCATAATGAATTTATTAAATCAGATTTCTGTAGGAATTACCAATGCTGCTTAACACTTTATTGGTATTGCTGATAAATGTCTGTGAAGTCCACACATCTGCCCATAGACTAGGTTACCTCAGCCATATACCTTTATTACCTGAAATAGGAGGAACAAAGAGCATATTTGACTGATAATGGCCCGAAGACATCCTTGGACCATACTATGGATTAAACAATACAGTTTGCAGGCCATTACTTTTGCATTCTACAGCTATTATAGTGTTATACTTGACTACAAGTAACGCATACAGCTCTACTGAAATGGTTATGACAACACAATCCTGCTGTACACCATTTTGCTTATTGTTATTGGTATTGTTTATTGTTTATTGCAATACAGTTGTTATTGTCCATTTATTGCACTACAGCTCTACATGCCCATTTATTATATTTCAGTTCTACTTGCCCATTTATTGCACTACAGTTTTTATACTGTATACTTTATTGCAGTAAATGCTTTACTCTTTCTTGCTTATTGCACTACATTTAGCATAATAAATCCATACATACCACACACATAGCACAACCTGGCCAGGCGCCCAGCATGGGACTCAGCATTGCAAGCCCTCTCAGCTGCAGCTGTTGGGAGAGAAGCATACCATTATGCATACCGGTTTTGCAGACATTCAACTTGCATATTGGTAAAACAGAGGAAAACATACTTACATATTTTTGAGGCATACCCAGCTCTAGCTTCTTGGACCAGGGTGTCCAAGGATCCCCTCTTTCTCTTCTTCAGGTCATCATAATGGTGACAACACTGCTTACATTTACGGGGGATACCAGTAACATTGATGAGTTCTCTGGTCAACCAGTTCCAGGCCTCTGCCTTATGCGCTGAGCCCTGGAAACCCCGCTGCAGCAGCCTGGGTTTATGATTTGTTACCAGGAGTTGAACAAAGACCCTGGACTCCTGAACACCCCATCTCTGCGCCCAAAAGAGTGCACCTTCACCAGCACCATCTGCCATATCACCAGTTGATCAGACTCCAAAGACTGTTGCAGAATTTTCAGCTATTGTGCCGAATATAGGCTGTTTTCCTGCCTTACACTTCACTAAGCAATATTCAAAAAAGTGCCACATTGCTTAGCAGCACGTAAACCAGCTAAGTGCAGCTAAGCAGTGCAAAAACTTGCACAACCATGGGTTTAACTCAGCTTAGCACCATGCAAACAAAGATTGCTGTTAGCATGTTTAAGTAGTGCTCAGCCCAGTGCAGCAGTGCCATATTTCACAAATGTGTCTCTAAAATTAAACATATATAATAAATTAATTTATAGACAGTTTATCATTGCTACAGATACGAACCCAAAACCTACTAAACATTAGGGTGTATCCCTACCCACTTAGCTAATTGGATATTATCAAAACTAATATACCTTCACATATACTACTAGGCTACCTGTTATCATTGCAAAGCACAGTGGCGAGCTGCGCAAACATGCTTAAATAAACCCAGACATAAATAATTAATTACATCCAGTTTCTATTTTTAGATGTCTAGCAATTGTCAGCTATGTATGTATGAGTACCACTCTGCTCTGCGGTGCTCTGCACAGCCCTGCAGAAACAGCAGAAAAAAAAAAAAACAAAATATTTAAAATTACAAAAATACATAATTATGATAATTAATGACATTCAGTTTCTGGGCGGCCACGGTGGTGCAGTGGTTAGCATTGCCGCCTCACAGCAAGAGGTTCTCCGGTTTGATCATCGGCTGGGGTGCCTTCTGTGCGGAGTCTGCATGTCCTCCCTGTGGTCACGTGGGTTTCCTCCGGGTGCTCCGGTTTCCTCCCACATCCCAAAGACATGCTGCAGGTGGATTGGACACTCTATATTGGCCCTAGGTGTGCGTGTGAGTGTGCCTTCTGTGGAAGGTTGGGTGCCGGGCTGGCAACTCGACACCGTAAAACTCCACTGCCATTCAATGTGCGGACAAGGTGATCCGCTGTGGCGACCCCTAACCGGGAAAAAGCCGAAAGAAGAAGAAGAATGACATTCAGTTTCTATTTTTGGATGTCTGGCAGGTGTCCGCTGTCTATATGTGAGCATAGCTTGGCAATGCTGCACTCTGTGCCACACCACACAAACCTGCAAAAAACAGAAAAAAAAAAAGAATTAAAAAAAAAATGTACACATTTGACCCAATTCACAACAATAGCAGGGAACAGTACAGGTCATCCAGAACCACAGGTAGCCTCTACACTTCTACCTATTCCGATTCAATAACCCTGTTCCTATGCTGTCCCTTGGTAGCACGCCATCATTAATATGCATAGAGCATGGAGCCTACACAGATTTTTTTAAATCCTGGGGTTAAATTATATAATGTGTGTGCTATTGTGTGTGCACATGAACAATTACTTAGTAGTCCAAAGATTTTAGTTTCAAGATTGGCAGTATAGAAATATTATCATTGATTCCTGGAAACTTTGTTGCATTAAGTCTAAGTTGCCACAGTAGGCCTTCTTGTTTAAGTCTGTGTTAGACTTAATGCCACAAAGTTTCCAGGAATCAATGATAATGTTTCTATATTGAGTCTTGAAACTAAAATCTTTGAAATGCTAACTTTAAATAGGTGTATGTGTACAGAATGGTACAAGTGGTTACAAAATATTTGTTTTGTCCTTAATTACCTCGGTTAAGGATCTTTTTGTTGCTTTTCTTAAATGTTGCCTTTATTAATAACAGAGTAAAAATACTGCAATTTCTGCATTTATGTGAACCAGAAACCTGGCCTTTTGTATTTCCTTTGTATGTAAATAACAGCTGTTTGATAGTGTGAGGTCTCCTATGTCTCCCACTACTTCTTTTTATTTTATCTGGCATCATCAGTTTCCAGCATTTATTAACTTATGCATTACTTTACATAACTGCTTTGAGAGTCTGGGAATAAACCTCAGTCTCCCTGACCTTCTTTGGTCTTTGCAACATTTGTTAAATATATGTTATTCCTATGTACCTCTACCTCATAAAATGTCTGCTCTAAGATATAATCAAGATATCTTATTTCACCAAGCCCCTGTTGCATCTCTCTAGTATGAGCAAAAAATATATTCTTGGCATTTGGCATTCCTGATGGATTAGATGCCATTCCACAAACCTTCACTTTTTTCTGGGTGATGGAACTTAGTGGCGCCTGCTCAGTGTTTGCTCTTTGCCATTTGGAATCACAAAGCTTTGCAGTTAAGCAGAGCTAACAGCTATAACCCACTCCTGTTATCCAAACAAGTTAGAACTGTCCTGAAGAGAAACTTGTAGAATGCAGAGGATGACTGAGATGCATTGTCCTGCCCAAACTAAGACTGCATATGCTACTATACCTTTTTAAAATTGTGATGGGCAAGGTACAGACTCAATTAAATTGTACAGAAATGACATCTACCAAGTTTCCATCACCAGTGAAAATATTACAATAAACTGAATAAGTCCACATAGTCATCTCTCTTACTAGCTGGAACCTGCAATGTAAAGGCTCTGGAATATTTGTGTCTTTAACAGATATTTGTTCTTAATAACTCTGTCTCAAGTTCTTTCTCAAATACAGTGCCCCTACAGTCATTGAGTCTCACTGATAGTTTTTTGGGAGGTGCATACATAGCCTGCTCATCTATCTGTTGGGTTGCCCCACCCCATTCACCCGCTCTACAGTTGGGCTCAATGTGCTCCCCTATGCCACTCCCACTTCTGATCCAACATCAAGTTCATCTGTTTTTATTTTATCTAGTCTCCACGCTGCATGTAATTATCCAATCATGCAGTAGAGCCAACCTTGTTCTGAACACTCATAACAGCCAATCACATCCAGTTTTTAACCCTTAACCACACCATTTTTTCCCACATTCTTTCTCTCTCATCTATCAGTCTTCTCACAGCACATCCCCTTATGAAACCAATTATTATTCTCATCCTGTAATTTAAGGCATTTCGACACATTCTTTTTCTTCTTTCGGCTGCTCCCATTAGGGGTCACTACAGTGGATCATCTGTTTCCATTTCTTCCTGTCCTCTGCATCTTGCTCTGTCACACCAACCACCTGCATGTCTTCTCTCACCACATCCATAAACCTTATCTTAGGCCTTCCTCTTTTCCTGTTACCTTCATCCTTAGCATCTTTTTCCCAATATACTATGCATCCCTCCTCAGCAGATGTCCAAATCAACGTAATCTTGCCTCTGGCTTTGTCTCCAAACCTTCCAACCTGGGCTGACCCTCTTACATACTTATTCCAAATCCTGTCCACCCTCGTCACACCCAGTGCAAATCTTAACATCTTTAACTCTGCCACGTCCAGCTCTGACTCCTGTCTTTTTGTCAATGCCACTGTTTCCAACCCATATAACATAGCTGGTCTCACTTCCCTCTTGTAGACCTTCCCTTTCACTTTTACTGGTACTCGTCTGTCAGAAATCACTCCTGACACTCCATCCTGCCTGTACTCTCTTCTTCACCTCTGTTCCAGACTCACCATTACCCTGAACTGTTGATCCCAAGTATTTAAACTCATCCACCTTCACCACCTCTACTCCCTGCATCCTCACCATTCCTCTATCCTCCCTCTCATTCACACACATATATTCTGTCTTAGTCCTGCTGACCTTCATTCCTCTTCTCTCTAGAGCATATCTCCACCTCCCCAGGGTCTCCTACACCTGTTCCCTACTCTCACTGCAGATCACAATGTCATCTGCAAACATCATAGTCCACAGGGACTCCTGTCTGATCTCGTCTGTTAACCTGTCCATCACCATTGCAAATAAGAAAGGGCTCAGAGCTGATCCTTGATTTAATCCCACCTCCACCTTAAACGGATCTGTCACTCCCACCGCAGACCTCTCCGCTGTCACACTACCCTCGTACATATCCTGTACCACTCTTGCATACTTCTCTGACACTCCCGACTTCCTCATACAATACCACAACTCCTCTCTAGGCACTCTGTCATATGTTTTCTCTAAGTCCACAAAGACACAATGCAACTCCTTCTGACCTTCTCTGTACTTCTCCATCAACACTCTCAGAGCAAACATCACATCTGTAGTGCAATTTCCTGGCATGAAATCATACTGCTGATCACTAATCATCACCTCCCTTCTTAACCTAGCTTCCACTACTCTTTCCCATAACTTCATGCTATGACTGATCAGTTTCATCCCTCTGTAGTCACTGCAGCTCTGCACATTTCACCACATTCTATTCCTTTGTAAACAACCCTTCAGCTTCTTTCCCTCTTCATCCATCTCACTTTCTACGATCAACAAACTTTCAGCCATATCACCCTCCTTCTAGTTTATATAACTCAATATACATATCCTTTTTTGTAAGATACTGTTTGTAACACCATACTGACCTATCATAGCCTCACACTCCATCACTTATAACCACCTGTTTCAGTTTCTACCCTATGTGAACAGCTAATTACTTAAAACATGCTTATCTCTCATCTCCTCATATTCTAATCTCTGTACATCCTTGCTCCCTGCACATCATCACTCTCCCTAAGTCTATATTTCATATATTCATACTTCATAACTCTCCAAAACAGACATAAACACAACCAAGCTCTTTTAGTCTGCATTGTATACCTAGGACAATTCCACCAACTTACTATCCCATTTTCCTTCATGCCCTTAACTGCAGCAACACAGTTCAACTCCCACTTCATTCAGACTGCAGTCTGTCTTCCTGAGGTCAGAATCTCTGCACTTACCTCCTCTGCCGAAACACAGCCTTATACTACAAACACATTTAATTCTAAACCTGTCCCTACCTCATACATTAAAAAATATCCTTTCTAAGTTAAAATCTACCATATTTGCCCCCCCCCCCCGATAACGTATACTCCAAATTCATAAAACTTGTTTGTTGCTGGTGCTCTGGCAAGTCCCATATCCTTGCTTATAAATCATTCATTAAAGGAAAACTATGTACCCACAATATGCAAAAAAAAAAAAAAAAAAATCTTATATCACCCTATTATACAATGGATGTATATCTACAGAACTTTCTAGCTGTAGTCACATCACCATCATTTTTACTCTAGCCAAGGTGCATGCAAAGTGTTTTCAGTCTTAGCTCCTTCAGTACATAACTGAAAATAACCTGCTAGCAGCCTCACAACAACATTTTTGCCTCCACCATAGCACCAGCCCTACAATTCAACATCTTTATGCAACCCCAGTTCAATATGCTGATGATGCAACACTATGTTGCAGTGATACTAACCTGTACATACACACTGAGAAACACCCATCCACTGAATTATAGTTAACCAACTCCCAATCTTTTCTTAATACAAAAAATAAATAAATAAACTTAATCCTCTTCACCCCTAAGCAAAATACTCCTGACAAAATCACATTTGCAATTATCTATTCAGACAATAGCAGAATTGAAAGTGTATCACTCAGCAAGCTACTAGGGCTCAGCATTGATGACAATCTAAAATTCAGTGCACATATAAATGCTATTGTCAATGAATGTGAGAGCCGTATATAGAGCTGAACCCGTATATAGAGCTGAACCCTATTTTACTAGTAACATGAGAAAACACATTGCATCGACATTTCTTCTCCCTATCTTGCGCTATGCCACCCCCACTCTAACTTACATGTAGCCCAAAACAGCTTAATAGAACAATGCTACAAGATGAAGGCAACATTTGTCACCAATAAACCTTACAAATTTCACCGCTGACAAAGCAACCTTCATGGATTGAGCTTTCATATTACATAGCCTTATCATAACTTGTGATTTCTGACAACCTTATTTACAATCCATCTCACTACCCCAGCCTAAGTAATATCCAACAATTATAATCTCCCAGCAAAGATATTTTGTTTCACGGATAAGCTTTTTCTTGTGACAACCAAATCTAACAACCTTGCTGGTGACTATCTTTACTCCTCACGTGTCTCTAAATTGTGGAACTCTTTATTAGTAGAAATCAAGCAACTCAACAAAACTAAAACCTATAGAGAACAACTCAGACTTCACCTCAAAAATAAACGGTTGTGTCACTGTGCCACCCTGACTAAAAACCTACTCTTAACCAACTCTGCCCTTCTCTGTACTCCAACCCTGATTAACTAACAGCATGTATACTTTATTCTCTAACTACTCTCCTTTGCAGCTTTCCCACCTTCTTTATTTCTTGCTCCCTTCGCTTATCTTTGTCTCTGTTACTTGCATTCTCCTCCATTTCAACAACTCTCATACTTCACTCTACTTGCAGCTGCACTTATATACTTGACCAAGACCACTGTCGTTTCCCCATTGCAACTGATCTCTTGTCTTCTACCCAAATGGGTCTGATACTGTCCTTTCTACTCCATTCCACTGTATTTCAACATAATATGTCCTCTCTAATCATTGGCTCCATTTCAACAAATCGTAATGACCAATTTTCTCAAAGTCTGGATAAATGAGCTGTGACTACAACACAGTTTTTAATTTATATTACTGCACATAATATTGGAATTACCATTATCTGTTTTTTTTAATTTACAATACTCTTATGTATGTCATGATATTACACTGAAACTGTATCACTGTATTTCTGTGCAAAAGTATTTTGGAGCATTTCTCATTGGGTATCCCCAAAATAGAGGTAACTTCATTGCCCATTCAAACCAACCTGGTAAACAAAGGCTAATAAATAAATAATAAATAATTTATCTGTGGTATTTCTGCTTAGCATAATCGACTAACCTTTATGTTCATGTGTTTATGTGTAATATATATCCAAGAAAAGGAAATACGATTACACAGACAAATCATTCAGTAAAACCTGCAAGATTCAGTTAAGTTACAATCTTCAGTATATAATACCTTAAACCTTCTATAGTGGAGGTCCATGGGATATATGCAAATAACTCCTTAATGGCATACATTGTTTCAGCTACATGGCTGCTGAATGACCATGACGCTTTACTTGTTAAGTCGTCATTAGGTTCAGCTTTAGTGGCTGAAAGGTGTATAAGTTGGCTCACTTGATTGTGGAGTTTATGCCATTTACATTAGACAAAGTAACTTCATCTGACAGATTGTTAGCCTGGCACGGCCTCTCTATTGTCAATAGGCTCAAAAGAACACTCTGCCTGTTATACTATAAATATGACTTGCCTAAAAGCTTGCAAAAAGGGTATATTTATGTGAAATGTTGAACTTCCCATAAGATATACAATGCTAGAAACAAATAAAAACATATATATTATTATTGATGCACATAGCAATTCAATCTTATTTTCTCAGCTGACTGAATGAATTGCATTTTGCAGAACTTTCATTACAATTGTAAATAATGGATGATTGCCACTGCTGTATGCACAAACTATTGTGTAAATGGATCCTTCTCCTCTGCTGAATACTGTATTTACATTTCTTAGGTATTATTGTGTTGTACAGTCTCTTTTGTATAGCGTTCCTTTGTATAAACTCTGTTCTTAAGTATTGTTTCTACTGTCTTATTATATTATTATGTTATTCATTAAGCCTCTATTGCACTGTACAGTTCAAAATTTTTTCTGTCTTTCTGTGCTTCCCTATAAAATAGGGATAACATAAATAAACAAACAAGTAGCATACACACAAACAGATAAAGAAAATACAATGAATTAAAATAGGCAAGTAAATACTCACTAGAAATCAGGGATGTTAAGGAAGATTTCCCCAAAAATAAATGAGGTTTGGTAACAAACCGATTTGTCCAGGGACATCTTCAGGTGGAGGTATAAATAGAAGCAGTAATGGATTTTATAAGGGTAGGGGAAGAAGCTAGTTGTGGAGGGAAGAAAGGGTTAAATAGGAAAGTAGGATGAGTGAGAAGAAATGAGTTAAGGGTAGGGACAGGCTTAATAAGTTTTTGTGAGAGTGTAACTGGGTAAGGAATCACATTTTGGCATGAACTTGCTACAGCAAGTATTATGTCCGTGACGACCAATAGGTGCTTCAGTGTACAGTTAGGCTTTGGGTTAATAATGGAAGCTATAGTGGAGTTAGGCTGCAGTACTGAGTGTTTTTTTCCACTACATTTGGGGGTAAGAGTAGTATTTCTGATGCCCCTTTCAAGACTGGGAATCTACTTTGTCTGGTATATTGGTAGACGACGGTGTGGTGCAGCTGTAGCATTGTCACCTCACAGCAAGAGGTCCTCTGGTCGATTCTTGACTGGACTGCCTTCTGTGTGGTGTCTGCATGTCCTCCCTGTGTTTGTCTGAGATTCTTTCAGGTACTCTGGTTTCCCCCCACATTAGAAAGACATGCGTCTGAAATATTTAACCCAGGGCCTCCGCTGAAAATTGGCTTCATTCCAAGTTGAACTTTCCTGGTATACAAATGTTAAATAAATAAATGTTGTCTTTGGTTTCTCTCTTTTGCTGCTTATGTTTATTTCTTGTGCTGCTTCAGAGTTTGACAGTGGCCCTGCGAGGGGTGCAGGTTGCCTTGCTGGAAGTAGGTGCCAGAGTTAGGGGGTTATTTCTGTGTGGTGACAGCCCGAGTGGTAAGTCTGGATGGGTTGTGTAGTTGGGAGTGGCATGTCTTTGGCTCTCCTTTAATTGTCATTTGAAGCAGTTGTTTTTTTAGTAGGGAAGGAAAAGATTCCTTTTTCTTTTCTTACCTTAGGTATGAAAATGGCCAGTAGTTGGTTGAGTCATTCTTGTTTGGGAATTATGCAGTTAGATGTTTAAGCTCTGGCTGGGTATAGGCTACTTCGTGGACCTTAGAATATCTGTGACGGACATTCTATTTCCTTTGTATTCCATTTAATTCAGTAGTTGTTAATGGAGGGTGGGAGGAATTCACCAATCTATTTGGCTGTAGTTTATTGATTAAGTTACTCTTAAGGTGAAGTAAATTGCCAGCATTTTGACACATGCACTAGGATCACATGAAAAGAAGATTTCTTGGGTCAGTAGAGTGGTCCACTTATGGTTTTGTTCCCAGGGTGGGTTTTCCTCAATCTGCTTGTGGTTGGTGATGGTGGTTGCTGATTTAGGGGTCTTCAAGCTTTAAGATTTGCATGTAAAGGCAGACCATGCATGCTTGCGAGCCACGAGGTGCTCAGAATAATGTGGTTGCAGTGCTTCTGAAAGAGAAAGATCAGGCAGATGTGTTAATTTTCACACCTGCTCTTAGATACAAGTATCATAGGCTGCTATCTGCAGTGAGCAGACTAGTCTTCAGGTGACTCATTCACTGTTATCCTTAGTGGTGATATTTTTCTTATAGTGTGTTTTTGGTGTGGTTTGTATAGCAGCCTTTCACAGGCTGAGCAGCAGCATGAGGAATGGTTATTGCCACTCATGCACATTTGCAGTTGGAGCAGTTCAATGAGCTGTGTTTTTAACTAAAAGTTGACTGCTGGGCATACCTCTTAACTGTACAGATTTCCACAGAACATACATTTTTGGTCTGTTTTCATCAAATGGTGATTTTCAGGCATATTAATGGCAAATCATTAAGACTAATGTTAGAAAATAGTAATGAACATTTGCTTTTTTTGGACTTCATACCTGTCAGAAAATTCATGCTAATGCAAAACCTATAATCCTTTTTAGTTTGTAGGAGCAATATCTAAAAGTTGTCCATATTGTCTTACATTTATGGATGGCTTTGTCCATATTTCTTGCTCTAAGGGGTTGAGTGGTATGGCATAGAGACTAGTCACTGTACCAGTACAAATGTGGGGTTGCAGTGTGCCTCTAAAATGTACATATTTTCACGGAATGTCCAGATGTTGCTTCATAATTTTGGTCAGTTCTCATAAATTTTGTTTTTCTGGTGAATTATAACAACTCATTATGCTCTGAAAGTTGAAGATGATAACAGACACCTTAATACCGTTCAGAAAATTCATGCTAATGCATGACCTGTTATTCTTTCTGCTTCTAGGTTTGTATGGGGGGGGGGGTATGGAATTCATATCTCTCAGTTGTTCTCGATTTTGCAGGTGGTGTTACTAGATGATCAGGGATGTGCCTGACTTTCACTGGAATTTTAGCTCTGACTCTCTTACTCCATCATAACATTGTTGACTGTTGCAGGAAGGTGGTGAATTACACTTAAAAATAATGACAGTAATTAAGAATTATACACTTCTTTACTTGATAATTCACATTCTATTAATGCCCATCATCTGAAAAGGTGGCAGTCTTAGTAGTAAAAGTCTGGGAGGATATTTTGGAAATATACTGGTGATGACCCCAGGGTCCAGTTCAACATCTCCTGAGTATAAATATATGGAAGGTGCCCTGATGGTTTTTAACTAGTTTTGATTTTGTCCCAAATTTTGTTGTGATTGGTCCCTGTTTAGTGGAGTGCTCTGGGCAGTGTTGTCTTTAGCTGTGTACCAGTTAGCTGCACAGGGCATTCATGAAGGTTATTTGAGGTCTACAGTGGCTTGGTCTCAGGGCAGGCTTTTATCCCAAACTGTCAAAGGAGTTAGCATGTGACATAGTTGTTAATGGTACAGGTTTCACAATATGCTCAAGGTTAGGTTTTCTATCTTAGGCAGTTTCATAGTTGGGTGGTTTCTGGGCAGGTTTATTAGTTTATTAAAGTGGAAATCGGCAAGTTTCAGAAGTGAGAGGTAGGCATCTTAGCTGTATTTAGTCATGCTTTGGTGTGGGGTGTTTATAAAATGAGCCCACGAAAGGGATGTAATGTTTTCATTTTTCTTTACCCTGATTGTTCCTCCTTCCACTGCCAGGATGAGGAATGCTGCCACTTATACTGTGGAATAAATGGGTAAAAGGTGGAGCACTTACTAATGGGTCACTAGCAACATCAGTTAGGAAGCTCACACAATGGTTAAATTATGATAATTTTATTTATAAAAATTGGCTTTTTAATGAAATGCTGATTCAGTCTGTTTGGCAGCAGTTAAATTGTTAACATGGAGTGTGTGATAGATCTTTTCAATGTGGAACTTTGAGGATCATGAACTTTATGACCCACAATAAGGAATATCCCTCAAAATGAGGTACACTTAAGAGGTATTGGTATGGTATAGAGGTGTTTTACCTTTTGTTTTAAGCATCTATATTTTCAGTGCTGGATACATGTGGCTGTTAGTGCCACTTGGAGAACAAGGGAGTACGTGGGAGAAGCTGCCAAAGTTGCACTCTTTACTAGAGGACTATGTAGTTTTTGTTTACACTTTTAATGTGTGATTGTGGGGGTATATCCTGTAGTGCCTGTTTACAAAAATGCTCCCGAGTCTGTTCTACGAAATAGGTTAACTTGGCCCATACAGTGTGGTATTTGAATTTGTATAGAAGTCACAAGGTAACTCAGGTAATTCGATATTTAAATTACCCCTCATCCCAGTGTTTAGTGGTGACATACTTGAGTGGTGGTTCACTTTGCATTCTGCATTTTAATAGGGTTCTTTAAAAGCATGGGGCCATTACTGCTGTTTGTGTCATAAACCATTTGTGGCGGTATGTTCCTTCGCTGGCTGTGAAATGAATTGATGAGGGATACGGTGATGCCAGGTTATTAAGGATAGGGGATGCAGGGCAGGGTAGCGGCTGTGCAGTTGATAAGCAAGGTAGGCCCTTGCAGTGACTGATGTTGGTATTAAGATGTTTTGGTTTATGTGTGTGTAGAGGATTTACAGATTCTTTTCTTTTGCAGATGGGGATGCACAAAGTGGTCAGTCCACTGGAATGGTACCAATGAGGTTGCAGATGGGGAGAGTGGGCATCAGTTGGTGGCCTGAAGGAAGTGTATTTGAAATGTGATGGATCTGACTGGGATGGATGTTTCTGCCTCGCAGGTAATTCTATTTTATTCATTATGGCACATCAAAGTGCAGAATGGGAGTAACGTGGGGGCAGGTGAGGATAAGGTACATCAGGGGCAGGGTGCAGCAGGTTTTCGGATTGTTTATGGGGTCCAGTTGCAACAATGTGAGGTTGAGTTCAGTTGGTGGGAATGGTACCTCGGTTTGTTTTCATGTGGAAGGCTAGGCAGATAGGTTGTTCAGTCACCTTGCTACTTTGGTAGATTAGCACTGTTCTCCATGGGATTTGGCAGCAGTTGGTGAGACTTTAAGACTAAGTAAAGGGTTTGACAGAGCCTGCAAGGTATGTGTTTTTGTAGGGATGGGCAAGGAACTAGTTACTGTTTAAGCAGAAGCTTGAAGATCCAAGCAAGGGGGTTACTAGTGTATGCAGACCATGGTTATTTGATATAATAAAAAAAAACAATTGAGGGATGAAGTTTCAGGACAAGGGTGGATTAAGGATGTAATGGAGCTTGTTGGGCTCCTTAATTTTGCATAATTGTGAGGGGAATGGTTTTGGCTTTTTTGGCTGGCAGATATAAGGATGTTTGGAGGATGGATGTACAGGATGGAAGGACATTTGGAGGAGGGAAATTACTGTTTGGAGTTAGTTTCAGTTTGGCTGGCATTGTAAGTTTTTTAGAAGTTGTATGGAAAACTGTTAATTTTCATTTGGACAATAGGGCAGTGGTAGGAGACCCTGGTGTTGCCAGGGGAGGTGTGTTAGGTTGGCTTGGAATGATTACATACGGTACAGGATTCCGGAGTAGCTGTGGATAGGAAGGTATATGGTAGGGCACTTCAAGATTTTGTTAATTTGTGTTTAGGCTTAGGAACAAGGTTGCAGTTCAAGTGGTCAAGGTGGATTTAGCTTTGATAACTATAATTACTCAGGTGACAAGGCTATATGACTTCACTGAATCTGGGACAGTGGGTCATATGTTTGAAGGGATCCCTATCACTTTATTGAAGTTCCAAAACTCCGAAGACCATACAGCTGAGACCATATGTCTGAAGTTTTGGAACTCTGAACACTTTCTATGGAGATCGTCGTATAGTGCAGAACTCAGGATTTGCTGTTTTCCTTGCTGTAGTGCGATCTCTGAGTTGGTATATTTAAGTAGCAAGGGGTGTGGGGGTGCAGGGGGGCAGAAACGTAAATGTAAGTTGTTTTATTTTATTTTTTTGTGTTTTCTTATTGTTTCAAAATTTCAAAACTTCGGACATATAGTCTTGGCCATATGGTCTTCAGAGTTTTGGAACTTCGATAAAATGATAGGGATCCATTTGAAGGTTTGGAGTAGGTTTGATATTGTGAAGATTGACAGACTATGGCTATTGTCAAGTTTTGTTATGAGGGTTGGCATTGGTAAATGGAGGTCCACTGGGTTGCAGTCTGAGGAGGTATTGGCATTATGGAGGACTGAATTCATTAAGAGGGTGGTGCATTGGTCAGCAAATGCTATGCGATTATTGGATGTTTGCTTTATAAAAGATGGTGGGTATGAATTCCTATTAAATTGATTTGTGGAGAGGTGATTTCATTGGTCATTATTACATCTTTTGGGCAGTTAAAGGATGATGCAGTTAGGCAGGATGGTATGCAGTTTGGCTTGCTTTGTTTTGGAAGGTGTTGGGCTTTTGAGTTTTTTGGTGGCACATTTGGCAGGTGATGATCTGGGAATAATTATGAAGCTACTGTTGGTAATTAGGATAAGTGAGGGTATGTTTGATTTACAGAGGTTTTATAAGGGTATGGGTATAACATTGGTTTTGGAGAGGGATTATTGGTTTAATTTTAGATGATTAGGCAATGGTTGCTTTATATGATATGGTTTTGGTGTATTGATGATAGGGATCCAGTTTGGTTTACAGAGAATGGAGTACACCAAATGATGTTTGGCTTCTACCTTTTAATGTACAGTTTGATTTGTTTTGGAAGTTTGTTGGAGTTTTGGTATGAAGGAGGGGGAACAGCCTGGTCAGGATGATGGGCAGAAAAGAGGGTCAGTCTTGTCCCTCTTCTATTCCCCCCTCTGGTGTTGGAGGTTCATTTCAATGAGTTGAGAAATGCAAGTGAGCAGTTGTGCGCTGCTTGACAAGTAAAAGTAAGCAAGCGGAGGTGAAGATGCTGCTTACTTGGTCAGGGTGAGCGAGGTTACACTGCCCTAAGTTAACTGTTATATGGATGTTTATGCTGTGATTAATAAATTAAAATATTGGTCAATAAAGGTGTGTGTATGGAATTTTAATAAAGGTCTTCAAATGTCATTTAGTGTGATGTGTGTTTATTGTAGGGGACCAGGACAAATGAGGTTTGGTAACAAACCAATTTGTCTAGGGACATCTTCAGGTGGGCGTTTAAATAGAAGCAGCAATGGGTTTTATGAGAGTAGAGGAAGATGCTAGTTGGGAACGGAGAAAGGGTTAAATAGGAAAATAGGATGATTGGGAGGAAATGAGGTAAGGGTAGGGAAGGGCTTAATACGTTTTTGTGAGGGTGTAACTGGGTAAGGAATTACATTTTGATGTGAACTTGCTACCTGCCTTCCCTCCCTGTTTGGAGCATTGGGGATTATTTTGTTGTTATATTTTTTGGAAGGCAGAGAAGAGGGGCAGGCTTGTCACTCTTCTGTTCCCCCACTGGTGTTGGAGGATCATTTCAATGAGTTGGGAAATGCAAGTGAGCAGTTGGATGCTGCTTGATAAGTAAAAGTAAGTGAGCGGAGGTAAGAATGCTGCTTAGCTGGTCCTGGTGAGCGGGGTCACGCTGCCCTACATTAACCGTTATATAGATGTTTATGTTGTGATTAATAAATGAAAATATTAGTTGGTCAATAAAGTTATGTTTATGGAATTTTAATAAAGGTTGTCATATATCATTTGGTGTGATGTGTGTTTATTTAAGGGTATGTGTCATCTTCAGAACTGTGAAATGTTAAGTGCAAATAGGGAAAATGTATGCCAAGCCTGTAACTGTTGCATCTTGGAATTTTTTTTTCTGAGAGTAGATATGCATAGTGGCGGTGCAGGACCCCCAAATTTGTGGTAGCTTGCCATCCCACAAAAAAAAAAAAAAAAAAAAAAAAAAAAAAATATATATATATATATATATATATATATATATATTAATTTGCAATATTAACTTTCACAGTTCATATTTTTATTGTAATGAATCTGATTGAATTATTTCATCCCATTTTCAGGACTGGCATTATTGAGTCCCAGGCTTTCAGTAAGGAACTCACAAACTGATACTGGGCAGAATGTAAATAAAATGTGATGTATAGAAATTAAGGCATTTTTCTGAGGATGTTAGCAGGGGACTTAGCCATCAATAATCCTTAGATCTGTGGAATACTGAAAACGTCCATGCAAAAGACGGATGTCTAGCTTCATACCTAAGCAGCACAGCAGAATGCTTAAAGATTACTTGTACACCAACATGGAAGAATAAAATGCCACATTTTAGTTAAAACCATTATACTTATTGCAGATTTCAGTCTGTTTCACACAAAGACACATACAAACACACACACACACACACACAGACGCACACACTGCACACACTCACAGGCATGCACGCAGAAACACATACTTACAGGCACACTTTTTATGCCAAAAAGAAATTGTGATTATCCAGTGATAAGCTTTCAGGAGACTAAGCATAAAATAACTATTAAAAATAATCTAGACATATCATTGCTCTCAGACAAAATACTTGGCAGTCAAAGTTCATGTTCTTCTTTCTGGAAGCATTGAAATGATAATAGTTGTTTATACAGTGCAAAAGAATTGTCAGAATTTAGCCAAAACTTTCGGAGCCATCAAGAATTATGTTTGAACTATTAAACTTATGCATTCATTCCTTTGAAGAACTTTTAAGAAAATAATTTTTTCGAATGATAGCTATTGTTACTGTGATTTACTAGTCTGTCTACATAAATACTAGGCAGTGCTCAGAATAAATTTGCGTTATACAGAGGATGTATTTGCATGTTTTGTGGACAAGCACAGGGCACTGGCATTTCAAAGACAAAACCTGCACATGTAGGATTTGCATGGCACGCAATGCATTTAAACGGGCTGATAATACATGCAAATTAATAGTTAGAAAAAGAAGATTTATGATTTAGAAACACTATGGAAGTAACTTGTTCAGGTGAAATAAGCAAGCATAAACCGATAAAGCATGTGAAGAAAAACAGTACACAGCAGAATTGCAAACAGTTGTGGCAAGATGTGGTAGTGAGAAACAATTTCATGTCATGCATTCAGTGCAGGGACATATGCCCACAAATGGCACTCCATGGAATGGTCCATGACACACACCTCACCAACATAGGCTAAATGACTAGCAAAAACATTTAAAAGAACCCAATAAGCAATGAGTTACTAAAAACAATATGAGCCATATAACAACTGAATATAGAAGTGTATGCCACTGTGAGATATAAATAACAGATGCAAACAGAGCAAAAAAAAATGCATGTATAGCGACTACCATGATAAATTCATTTAAATTATGTAGTTAGCACATTATGTGTATCACACAGTAATGGAGTTGTGTGTCATCCAGCCATCATCATAGACACAACACACAGTTGCTCTAAGCATACACAAAGGGAAGGGTATGTTCATTATATCATAATGACACGCAAAAGAGTGAACTATAAAACTTCAGCAAGAGTACTGTGGAAGGTAAACTGCCTTACAAAATTACTAAAATATTTAATAAAATAGCATAAAACCATTGTTCTCTTGCAAGAGAGTATGTCCCACCTAAAAGGCCACACATGGGGTTCTTCATTTCCCAAACTCTATCATTCTTTGATATATATATATATATATATATATATATATATATATATATATATATATATATATATATATATATATATATATATATATATGCTGAGACTATGTTAACTCAGACAAATAGTACAATGGAATTTAAAGATCTTATCTGTGCCTCAGTCTTTCAGCAAGATTCAGCAGATCCGGGAAGAGCAAAAGTAATTACTATTCACATGGCAACTGACTTAGAATAAATAAACATTTGGGGAAACACATTCTGAGTTAAAGTGAATGACTAAACACTTTTGCTGTGTTAGGTGTTGTATTAGTGGCAGGAATCCATGAAGAGCACTGGATATACATGGGGTATTGCAGAACACACCTCACTGTTGGCATGTGGGATGTCTTCTGGGTGATGTTTGTGGAGCACCACAGGGTATTCTCTGGCCTTGTTGTGCCGCATGGGGTTTCCCCATTAATACGTTTTTATGGGGTATTAAGCAGGGTTCTCTATTGGATGCCACCTGGGATGTTCTTTGCTGTATTTTATAGTGGGGTGTTTTATATCAAAACTTTCCAATTTGATAGAAAGCCTTCCACTTAGTACCTTCACTTTGGACAGGACAGAGGACAGAAATATCAATGTATGACACTATATGGTTCACATGTTGGGATTTAGTGGGGCTGTGCAGGATGTTTATACAGAACCAACTGTCTGACCATACAACTAGGTAATAAACTTCACAGCCACAGATGTAGGCAGTGTGATTTGGCTTCGCATATCATTTGCAGATACACACACCACATGTGACTTTGACCCCACCTGTATACGTGTACCCCTGGCATGTTATGGATATCTGGTATTGTTCGACTTCATCTTGGAAGGTGGAGCAAACAGAGGTTGATGAGCGACATCATGAAATGCAGGACTTCCTTAATGTCACCGTTCTGTACTTTTGTATATGATGTGATTCATGGCAGTCACATCACAGATGGTATCTACAGCATCAAGCTAGGGCTTGAATGACGTTTATCCCCATATACTCATTAGGTAAATGTGTGCCTCTCTGTACTTATGGGGCAGTGTTGCATAATGGAACCTGAGTAGTATTTAAAATCTAAATCTATTTTCTTTTTGAAGACTTGCTACCAGCCAGCTTAAAGTGAGAAGAATCAATACTAGAAAATGATCTGCCATCTAGACAGACATTCAAGATTCTTATGGATTTTGGGTAGGGCATAGAATACAGGCACTCTAGGATGTTCTATGTCTAAATTTTCTTTGAGAAATAAATAGTCTGAGTCACATAATAAAAAAATGTTTAGCAACTCATAAGGCATTTGTCATAATGAAATATAACACAGCCATACCAAAGAGAATTAATTTGTTTTTTTCTAGTTAAATCATTGTTATATTAATGCATATTATATTTTCTTTCCGTAACATATTAAATGTAATTGTCCTTTATAGACACTTGTGTCTTTAATTGTATTTAGGTATGTGTCTCTAAAAGAGTTTGAGAAAAACCCTCTCAGCCAGGACCCAGGAGGATCTCAGACAAGACCCAGGAAGTGAGGCTTAGAGATACTATCTCCACTCAGAAACCGGTTACCGGAGAGGTGCCTCAGAGCTCCATGCTGGGATGGTTTCTATTAGGCATCTACTTCTCAGAAGTAAAGGCTAATGTCAAGGGCCTTTGGCTGGCCCAGTTTTCAGATGACTGCAAATCTGGAGCAATTGTAGATTCCTCCATGACACAAGTATCTTACAAGTGGGTCTAACACAGACTAATGACTGGAGCGAAAGTCACAGACTAAACCTCAGTGTCAAGAAATGCATTATTATGCCTTTTGGGAAATTGTCATCCAGGCTAATTACTCCATCAATAAGACACCCCTAAAAGCTGACCTAGTAGTCAGGGATGTGGGAACATATGTAGACAGTAATCTGGTCTTTGATCAACATATGGCCAAGGTAGTAAGAAAATCATTCTATGTTTACCAACTTATAAGTAAGAGCATGACATATCCATTTTTTATTTTTTATATTTTTCTCCTAACAGATTTGTATGTTTTTCAATTGAATCATACAGGTTATAGGTCACATTAAAGGTGGGAAAAGTTTTCAAATGATTTATTGTGGTCTCGTTTTTTTATATCACAAAAACCTGGGATTTTAACAGGGGTGTGTAAACTTTTCATAACCACTGTATTTAGGAAATAGAATTGATTATATAATTACTAATAATAAACTGTTTGAACAAAAAGGAAAACAATGAGAAACTGTCCAGAAGGTAATACGTTTTGAGAATTGAAAAAAGCTTATAAAGAGACTTATTTCTGAAATATGTAGTAACAGTTAATTTAACCAGGGCTGGACAAGATCATATAGGGTTGAGGTTTATTTGTAAATTTGATTCTAATGGTAGTATTGTCTAAAAAAAAAAGTTAATGATTGAATATACCTGAAGGATATATAAAAGGAAAATAAAATACTTGACTGTGTCAAGTTAATGCATACATGAAATCAATCCATCTTAGAAGAAAAAGACTTTAGTTGTTCAGAATGAAGAAAATATTGTAAAAAGACAAGATTATGATGAAATAAGGTAACATACTGCAAACATGGTAAGACATGAAATAATGATGGCTGAGTTTAAAGAGGGCAAAATGGCAATAACATGGATAGTCTTTGGACAGTATATCGGACATGTTAGCGATGTCATAAAACAGGTATTTTTTTAATTAAAAATGTTAGTAGTATTGAGAATTTTGATAAGGATAAGCATGTTTAGCGAGGCATAAAGGTAGAATTGACATTAGTCTAAAAATGTTAGTGTTAACTATACGAGAAGAGTCAAAAAAGAATCTTAACTTTAGCAAATATGTACTGGATTCATTGAACTGGAACTATATTGTGCAGAAAGTATCTGGAACATGTAACTTCAGCTGTGAAAGGAAGTATAATACTGGCTGGAAAATGTAACTGTGTACTGCAGAAAATGATACCAGTGCAACTAGCAAACCTGGAATATCAGCAACAGCAAAAGCTGTGGTAAATGTTATTGATTACTTAACCCTAAAGATTTTTTAAAACTTTGAATAAATGTTTATGATTGATTAATGCTATGGATCCTTATAATTTTTCTGAAAAAAAAATGTCTTTATTTTACACCCATTATTCTTATAGATTTGTTATGCCGTCAAGATCTTACAGAGTATACATCACAATTGATTTTGTTCTCAAAATAGGAAAGATAAAGGTAATAAAATGTCCTTTATCAGATCTCAGAATAATTGCTTATATAGTAATGATAAATGTCAGTCTTTGACAACTGACTAAACAGCTGTCCTTCTAACATTAATACATGAAGACCAAATTTAGGCCATATTAGCTTTTAATTAAATAGGTAAACATACCACATCAATTAATTGATTAAATTAGTAACAATAAGCAAGAACTATCTATTGTTAGCTTGGATCCAGCTAAAGCCTTAAATTCAGTAAATCAGTCTTATTTAACTAAAGTACTAGAAATATTAAGAATTCCCATTAATCTTTATCAAAATTCATTCTCATATGTTAAATGATCTTTTATTTCTAAGTCAATAAAGGTACGCACAAAACAAGGTTGTCCCTTATTTCCCTTGTTATTTGTGTTGGTTATTGAGACTCTAGACACTTGTATACTATGTAACAATGATACAGTAGATGTAATATTGATGTTTCACTAATAAATATGTATATGTATACATATATATATATATATATATATATAGAGAGAGAGAGAGAGAGAGAGAGATGCTTCACTAATAAATATGTATTTATATATATATATATATATATATATATATATATATAAATCACAAAAGTATTTTAAACTGATGTCATGACTAAATGTCAATCAAAATGAAACCAACTCATTTTTAATCAACAAACAGTTAAATTATTTGAAGAACACCAATTGTGAATTAAAAATATGTAGAAATCTGTAGTTTGTTTAAAAAAGGAAATGGAAAATAACAGTTTATTTGCTTTTATCAAGGGCTTTACAACCAATAGAAAAGTTTTTTAAAAAAAATCAGTGTTAATATATATTCAACATCAAGGCAGATTTATCAAAAAATCAGTTATAAATTGATAAAAATTGAAATATTGTATAAAAGTTTTAGGGAAAGATCATGTTCATGTAGAAATTTGGAAACTATTGCATTTGCATTTTTTAGAATGTGAGCAAATAATAGACAGGACATTTTTTAAAGTGTAGATGTCATCTCTAGTGCCACTAAATAGTTTATTGACAACTTTGTTATAGTATGGTATTAAGGAAGGAAAATGTTATTATGATGATATATTTTGATTGATGTTTGTTTTCTATAAAGTTTGGCTAATGAGATGCATAAAATATTGTGCAATAAGTTATGGAATATAGAGGAAATCAATTTTAATATTACCTTTTTTATGAAGGAACATTGTAGTTGGCAATATGCTCATTATATAATGTTACTGTTTTGTTTAGTTGTTTAAATAAAATGAATAATACCCAACTGTTTTGGATAAGCAGAGTGGGATATTGTTATATTTATTTATTTATTTATGTTACATTTGTTGACCGGGATTGTCCGACTGAGCTGAAGAGCCCTTTTTCAGCAGAGGCCCAGGGAGAAAATCTCCAACATATACAATTTTCATTGTGAATTAGTATTAAAAAGCAATGTTACAGGATTATTACAAGGCATTAAGTTGGAATATAATGTTATACAGTGTCAATAATCAGGTGTACAGCAAAACTATTTCAAGATGTATAAAAAGAAATATGTCATTAAGATGAATATAATTTTTGGGGTAAGTGGTTACAAAAACCCAGTTTTATCATAATGTAGTTGAATAAAGACAATTACAATACAATGCTTCTCTGAGGCAATTTGCTTAATAGATTTTTAGAAGACAGTAGAAAGAGTAGTCAAGAAAGATTAGAGAGAGCTAGTGAGAAGAGTGAGTTAAGGGCAGAAAGTAGATTAAGGTATGAGAAGTGGGGGATGTTAAGGACGGAGAGTGCAGTGGCAGGACCAGTGACTTTTAAAGTTCTCTTTGGTGGCTGTCTTAAATTATTTAGGATGTGTAAGGGTCCTGATTTTTAGTGGGAGCCTATTCCAGGTAATAGTGGGGTGATAGCTGTACATGTTGCATCCAAATTTACACTTGGGTTTGTAGATTTGTAGTAGGTTTGGTTAGAGCTTCGGAGAGGTCTGGAGGGAGAATAAAGGGAGATGAGAGGGGATAGTGCTGGGCAGTAGGAAGGCTGGTATAGGATAGAATGGATGATCTGGAGCTGAGAGAGAAGACGCTGATGGGATAATTCAAGCCAGTTTAGGTGTTTTAGAGAGAGACAGTGATGGGATTTGTAGGTTTGTTGGGCAGCAAAATCTAGCTACCTTGTTGTAGGTAGATTTGAGTTTGATCAGGAGTGCTGTGTTAAGGTTTGTGAGAATTTGAGAACTGTACATTAGACTGGGTAGAAGGTAGGTAAGAGAGAGAGTAATCTTGGCTTCAGAGGTAAGGAATTTCTTGTTACGGTAAAGGAGCTCTTGTTTTGAATGTGTCTTTTTGATACAGTTATTAACATGCAAGTCAAATTTAAACTGATCGTTGATGATTACACCTAAGAGCTTAGTACTGGATTCTACCTGAATGGGAGTGTTATTAATGGACTGTATGGAGAAGGAGGGTTTAATATTGATGAACTTTTTAGGTAGGAAGAGTAACAGCTTTGTTTATTTAGGGTTAAAGATGAGCTGTTTGTTGGAGAGCCATGTTTCAACTAAGTTAAAAGATGCCTGAGTAGCTGGGAAGAGCTTAGAGGGAGAGTTGGCTGTGGTAATGACTGTAGATTCATCTGCGTATTGCACTAAAGATGACTGAGGACAGGAGGTATAGAGCTGATTAGTAAAGATATTAAAAAGTAAAGGCCCTAGGATAGACCCTTGAGGTACATCCATTTTGACAGGGAGAGGAGGGGAAAGTACAGAGTGCCATTCACTTACTGAGATCTATCAGTGAGGTAACTGGAGAACCATGCAACAGTATTGGAGGAGAAGTTGAGGTTATGCAGTTTGTGCAGCAGAAGTGAGTGTGAGACAGTGTCAAAAGATTTTGAGAGGTCCAAGAAGAGGCAGGAAATAAGTTTATGGTCAACCATGGCTATAGAGACTGTGTTGAGGAAGGATAATAGAGCTGTAGTGGTGCTATGTTTGGGTCTGAAGAGGTGTTAAGTGGGTGTAAGCAGATTTTCCTTTATTAGATACTGCATAACATGTTTATGAATCCATTTTTCTAGTACTTTAGAGAAAGGGGAGAGGATAGCGATAGGTCTAAAGTTGGAGATATCAGAGGAGTTACCACCTTTGTGCATAGGTAGAGTGTAGCATTGTTTCCAGATGGATGGGACTTTAGATTCAGAGACAGAGCGATTAATTAGGATAGATACAGGGAGAGCAAGAGAGTCAGCTGCTAGTAGAAGAAAAGTGGAAAGAATATTGTCAGCCGATACTGAGCATGGTTTGAATTTAGAGAGTAGAGTTTTGATGTAGCTTGTAGGTACAGGCGTGCGGGAGAAGATATTTGAGGAGATAGTATTAGGAGTAGGTTCAGAAAAGTTGGAGATGTTAGTAATAGAGGAGTTTGGGTTAGGGTTCAGTAGCTTAGATATTGAATTGATAAAATAGGTATTGAAGATAGTGGCAGTTTCTTCAGATGTCTTGTCTGGGCATGGATTGGGGGATTACTGGGATGTAATATTTGGTTAATAGAGTTCCAGAAATTTTTAGGATTAGATTTTAGGGCTGTGGGAGGTTTGTTTTAGAAGTCTTATTGATCTTTATGTGTTTTTTTGTCAGATTTCTGAGTACTTTATATTTTTGCAAGTCTGCAGGGAGCTTAGTTTGTGACCATTTTTTCCATAATTCATCTCTAGTTATCATAAGGGTATGAGTGGCTTTTGATAGCCACAGAGATATGGTGGACTTAATTTGGACTTTGCGAGGGGAAGCAAGTGAGTCTAAGATGCTAAGGAAGGTGGAGTTAAAAGCTAGGACTGCTTCTTCTAGTGTGAGTTGGGTAAGAAATTTCCAGTTTACTTTAGAGAGGAGGGCATTAAAGGTTTCTGGATGGAAGTTAGAGAGTTTACGACAAGTGATAAATTTAGGAGGTTTTGAGAAGTGGGGAGTGAACCTAAGCACTTTTATAGGGGAGTGATTGCTCAGGGTGTTTGGTAGGGTTTCAGAGTTATGATATTTAGAAGGATTAGATACAAGTACCCAGTCAATATGAGTACTAGAGGTGTGAGAGTTGTTTGTATGGGTAGGTTGAGAGATTAGCTGTGTAAAACCATATAAATTAATATGAGTGTTTGGATTTCTGGGAGTTAACCAGTTAATGCTGACATCCCCAAGGAGGATAGTTTCATTGGGGATGTGTTGAGAAAAGTATGGAAGAATATTTTCGCGCAGAAGAATGTTGTCTCCTGGAGGAATATAGATGGCTGCTACTGTGATAGTGGTGTGGTCATTTATTTTAAGGTTAGCTGTAAATAGTTCGGCAGGAGAAAAGGATGGGATAGGTTTCATAATACTTGTAATGGTGATGTGGTTGGAGTAGAGTATGGCAATGCCATCCCCTTTTTTGTTTTGGTGATCTATGCGGAGTATATTATAACCAGGGAGGAGAATGTCTTTATCAGAGGTTTGGGTTTTTAGCCAAGTCCCTGTTAGGGTGATGGCATCAGGGGTGTGGAAGGCTATGCAGACATGGATTTCACTAACTTTGTTTAGAATACTAATATTTTAGGGAAATGTTCATGTAGATTTTTTAAACAACAAACATCTTCATTAAATTATCACATATAACAGGGACAATCATACAGTTACATAAATGAAAACAAATCATACTGACATATTTTGAATTGTAAAACTTATACCTCACTTATAATCTTTCCAGTCATTGTCAGTCAAACATTACTTAGCTCATTCAATTCATCCCTTCCCTTAAACCGCATTCCTCCTCCAGAACATTATTCTGCATGTATTGTTCCTGCAATTCCTATTTTTTAAGTAATTTGCTCCTACCCTTTTCTAAAGATCCCACTTCCAGTTGTTTTATCTCTCTTTTACTATACTCACTGCTTCTACCACAGTTGGTTTAGACTTTGATTTCCATTTTCTAGTAATTGCTTTCTTTTGGCAGCCACAATAATTAAATTCAGCAAGGCTTTAATATGTCTAAACAATTATGATTCTGTATCAAAGCTGAAAAAATAATTTCCTTAGTAACACCAATTTACTCCCCCAGTATTTCTGTTAGAGTAGCCTGCAGGGAATGTTAAAGTCTGCCAACTCATTACACTCCCCCAAAAGTAGTTTCCTAATTATCTCTTTCTTCACCAGCAGACCTCTAGTATTTGCAATCTACCTGAGGAAAAATTCTTTGGAGTCTGCTTAGTCTGCTTGGGGCATAATAATACCTCTGCAAATGCTTCCAAGCAAATATACTAAATCTTTTAGACTTTTTTGAATATCTGAGAGCCATAAATATATCCTCCCAATTATTAGGTGTGAATTGCTTATCCAATCTGTCTTCTTTATCCTTTCTAACCTACTGTGATTGATTCCTATAGGCATCGTGCAATATTTTATATGCCCTATTAATTACCCCTTTTTCAAACAGCAGCTTCTGTTCTAGATTGTACTAAAACTCTACCAGTGCTCATTTAGACACGTGGAAAGTATTGTATGTATGTTTTTAGAATCTGAACAGATAAAAAATGGCAGGCCATTTTTAAAGTACAAATGTTACCTCTATTGCCAACCAAAGATGCATTATGAGATTAAAGAGAGGAAAGTTTATTATGATGATATCATATTTTACTTGATGTTTATTTTTCATAATGTTTGGATAATGAGATGTGCAAATGTATTGTACATTAAGTTATAGAATATAGAGGAAATGCATTCTGATATTACATCTTTTATGATGAAACACTGTAGTTTGCAATATTATCATTATATAATGTTCCTGTTTTGTTTGGTTGTTGAATTAAAATTAATTAAACTATACTCTTTTTGATAAATCCAGAGGGATATTTTATAAACACCTGGGTGACCACTGCTACAAGCACAAGTGACATCAGTTTAATCTCTCATCTGAAGGATGGACCATTCAGGAGTGCAGCACCTTCTAATGCTGCATTGCAACATCAGTAATAAAAAATTATTCAGATCACATGAGGTAGGAAAAGACACACCAGAGCCTTCAGATCTTCCTGCACCAAAGTTAAGTGTGGTACATGTTGAGACACTGACACAGCAATGTATACTTTCATCAAAGACACCCTCATAATTTTGCTTACTGTGGCTATCTGTGCCAATAGAAGAAGTATAGATAACAGCCTTATGGTACATGTGGAGAAGCATATCTGGTTCCCCTGGACAATGTGGAAATGACACAGTAACATGCAGATCTTGTGTAGTACAATATATTTCCTTGAGGTGCTGGGAGCCATAGATTACACCTATGTTGCTTTCAAGGACCCACAATCTCCCCTGGAGCCTTGATAAATAAACAAGAAGATCTTCCCCTTCTCATATTCCCTGAGGATCTGTAATATTTAGGGCATTGTTTATAATTTAACATGTACTAAGCAGGCAGTTCACATTACTCAAACATTTGGTACATATTTGAGCTATATGAATGGTTCCTATAAAGGGGCTTTACACAGGGTCATCTGGTTAACAGGTGTGTGTGTGCACTGCAGTCTACTGTAACAGACATTATTTCTCTGGTGCTTTCTCTACTAACACATAGGTTGTTGATTTATGGTTTAATCCGACATCCCAGTCACCCCTAGATATGAGGAGCTGACACCAAAATCTCACTGACCTCTGTTATTTACTTTTGTGTTTATAATCTACCACCTGTAGAAGACCTGTCGGTCAGTATGTTACACATATTTTATTTTGCATGTAGTATCTTAGCAATAATCCTCTGTTGCATCAGTTGTACAGACTTATTATAGTCACCTCCAGCATTCAGATCCTGCACCAGTCTCTGCAAATCTGGTTCCAGTGATGCCTGTGCTCAGGAGATGCACACGATTTTTGCAGAGGGCCTGAAGTAGCAGTTCACTCTCTTTACCTCCTTTAGCTGGCTATACCAGTATCTGTAGTTCTGAGGTTAAAACATCTCAGTCAGTGCATGTATATGCTATGTCGTGGCATGCATATGAGTGCAATCATATTTTCCCCCTTAATGGACCTCTTTAACAGCTTTAGTTACTTATGGGCACTACCTCTCATTAGGTACTGTACCCTTGCCTATACCTATGGCCATGATCCTCTTTTTGGCATGTGATTCTACTGTATCCTATGTTCACAACTTAATTACCCTCCTATCATATTGGAATTCCATTTACACATATAACGACATGTGCCTCACTCTTCATGACAGCCCCCACAGGATTTGAAGTTTTGGATGGGGTACTTTACTAGGTAGCATTCTACTTAATTGTAATAATCCAGATGTGCAAAGCTTTTAATCCAATTATTCTGTATCTTATATGTACAATAGAGCAACATGTAAAATGGTACTATTCAAAATGGTGGTTGTATTTCATACTGGGTAAACAGCAGGCAGTTACTGTGGTGTTTATGCTATATGCTATATAGCACCAGCATATTTGAATCACTGCCTATGCAGAATGTGATAATCATGCATATCAGCACTAGCTGTGTGCATCACATTTAGCACAAACATGCAATCTATATGCTCATACATACACAACACGCGATTCACAAATTCATGTCCCTGTGCATGGATCTACCAAATTGCTTCGCACGTGGATGTACTGAGTGGCCATGGCTGCCTCAGCAAGCAGGAAAATCAAGGTTTCTGTGCAGCATACCAGGGAGAGTAGGACCTTCTTAGCTGTGCTATAGAGAGCATTTAAGGAGCACTTGGTGGGCAAGTTTGGTGTCCCCTTTAAGAAAGTGGATGCCTGATACAAAAACTGGGCCAGGTATTTACTGATACTGTAAGAGATTGTGAGGAGCAGTGCTATTATAGTTGATGCACCGCCACCCTTACCTTCTCCAATAATGGGAGGCAGAGGTCCAGGAAAATGTGCCAAACAAGTTTTAGAATTATTTTTGGGGTGCCACAATTGTTTTCTACTATGTATAGTGTTGCACAGATATTTTTAACAGTTTGTGTTCTGTTATGAAGCTGTGGAGACGTATTGCCTAAACAAGTCTGAGTGATTCAGATGGTGAAAGAACCTGTCCAGGCAGAGAGATCTGTATGCATCCCATATTAATTGACTGTGCATTTTCAATTGTGTTTGAATCAAACGTGTGTGATATGGTTTTCCATTTGCAAGGAGGACAAGGAGGAGAAGAAGTTATGCTTTCCTCAGCTGTTACATCTAACACTGATCACTAAAGTCTGACATGCTTGCCACTTATAAAGAGCACAACTGTTCACTTGCTGGAGGGACAACTGATGCCCTCTGAGTTATCCTTTTGGGAGGGGGGAGGGGAATATCTGCTTCTAAAGGTGGATCAGAGAGGTCTCCCCGAAATCCTAGTTTCATTTGCTGATGCTAGTTGGTAGCAAGGTCTGTTATTAACTAAGTGTTTACCTGGGCAACATGGAGCAACTTATGGTGTGACTGGTGGACTCACACAGCTGACAGACACCATTCAATAGACATCAAAAGGAGCAACCAGCCCATAACATCAGTCGTCAAGGTTAGTACTGCCCAATTGCATTGCCTCTGAACTGACCTGACAATAAGGCATGCTAGGAGCCTGCCCTTTCTCTTTCCTGCTATTTACCTGCATATGTTCCATTCCTTATTCCTTGTTCATTATTCAATCATTTCTTTCACTAGATTATCACATTGTCTAAGTTCACTGTCTTTACCACCTTTTGTGTGTGTACTGGCTATAAATATATTCCATGATTGTCTGTCTACCCATACTATTTTCCCTTTACCCTCTTTCCAAATGACCACTCAGCACATTATCCACCTACCCTTCCTTATTTCAGATGGAGCTATCCTCAGAAAAAATACTCTTTCTCCACTCACCATCATTCACAACTTATGTTTAGCCTTCTGTGTTTCTCCTGCTTGCTATTCTCCCCTTTCTTTGTTTTCTGACTACTTCATTTCCAAAACATTTATATAACAAATGGGTTTACCACTTTGCTGTGCATAAGCAGACTGCCCTATGTCTTACCTGCAGAGTTTGGCTATATTGCCATTGCAGTGGTGATCTGCCTTTAGTTGTTGCTATATGCCACTGCACTGTATGCAGGGCTGCAATGACATGGACATGCTAACATGCTTTAGCTCTGAGGTCCTGCACATCAGTCATGAACATTGTAGAACTGCTCTTGCCATATGTTAGCATCGTGCTGCTCTTCCCATTAACAGTGCAGCTATGTTTTCTTATGTGAAGCTTTGCTCAATATGCAGGCATTATCTGCAGTGTGCTACATCTGTAATTACCTCTCTGGTACTGCATACAGTGACCTCCTTAGATATTAGTGTATGCATGCTGTTCTAGTGTATGAATCTCAGCCAGAATGATGAGCTTGTAATACAACAGACTCTTAATTATATTATTCCTAGCCTGTCGTATGGTTGACTTTCAGTAGATGCATACTGAAATCATCATATTTGATATTGTTCATTGATATAAAGCAGATAAATTCCTTTAAAGATTCAGAAATAACGCTTGATGATTTAAAGGCCATATTAATAACATTAACATCAGAAATTACAACTATATAGACTGTATAAGAACATTTATGAAATTAACAGTGCCTTATGTCATGCTAAGTTTATTTTATAGTATGTTCCCTGTAAGATTGAAGATAGCAAGCCATTATGTACCACCCCTATTCTCTAAGCACTTAATAGTATAGGGGCAACATTTTTCCTTGAATCACAAAATTAACGGATTTTGATAGAAACCAAAAGCACTACTAGGAAAGAGACATAAAGCAAATGTCTTTTGCTAGAGATCTGATTTTAATTGCAGTCATGTCATATCTTACCATGAACTAATTGTGTGATACATGTATAACTTAAAACTGCATATTTTTCAATGGAAAATATGAAAGGAAACAGTTATCTTGGCTCCTTTTACACTCATTTAGTGTTAGATGGCAAGATAACTCATCACTTACTATTAAGAAGTTAAACAACTAGTACCATAGGCTCTCCTACAAGCAACGATATAGCATATCACTTTGAAAGGACTTATGTTTCTATACCCTTCATATATAGAAACAGTCCTCCATTTTAAACAGTGTTCTACTCACATTCTAAATGAAAGGTATTATAGTTTTCACCCCTGAATGCTGAACATTTCAGAACTGATAGCATCTGTCAATGACATTCAGTACAACCCCCATCATGTTAGTTATTGCTGGCTAGTTCTTTTCATAACTGCTGCATTACGTACCTTCTATCTCACTATCCTTAATTGTGTCCATGTCTGCTGAAATGGCCATGTAAGGTGAAGCTCAGCTACATGTATAACTGACCAGAGTCTGGGAAGTTAGTAAGTTTTAGGGGATTGCTGCTTAATAATGGGGCAATAAAATGTTAATGATAAGGATTAAGATGCATGTGAAGTTATTTTGTTGTGGCTATAGTGTGCAGGGTCCTGTGTTTGAGACTTGTAAGAGCTGATTATTTGCCTAGTACCTACCTATGAGCCTAGTACCCACCAATGAATCTATAGGAAATTCACCCCGGGAATCACTTCTGGGGCCCTGCTCGACAGGGGCATAGGCAAATAGCATCTTGGGTGGCAAAAGCCAGGGAACCTTGTTGGCTAGGCTTACATAGGCCCTTGGGCCGATAGCCTAGTAGTATCTACCTATGAACCTATGAACATATTACCACCTGGAACTTTCTATGAGATTATTAACTGGCAGTATGGCATTGAAAAAGCTTCACTTCTACTTTGACATGTTCTTCATCAAAGGTGCTGTGTGAATGTCAGAGAAACTTCTATGTTCAAATGTGAGAAGACAAATAGTTCTGTTACAGTATGAACATGTAGAATCTAGTTTACCATAAGCAGAGCCTTTATATAACCTATGACTGAAAAGTTTTTTATATAAATATATATATATATATGTATGTATATATGTATATATATATATAAATATATATATATATATGTATGTATATGCAGTATTTCATTACTGGATGATTACTATAAATGTCACTGTGTACTAAAGGGAATGCCTTACTTAGTCATAATAACTATACTATATCAGTGTACTTAATAAAGTAGTTCTAATAGAAGAAGTTGAATTACATTTTGTACAAAATTAGCTGAGAAAGTCAGCAAACAAACTCTAACATCATATAGCACATATAAATAAGCAGAAAGACAGCCAGTCAAACTGATAGATTTCTTTATTCATTAATAACTATATAAACGTTAGTTAGCATAAAACCCTAATAATAGTACATGGAATACATCTGCAGGTTACATGATCCATAGTGTTATACATTTGTAGCAAGCTCCTGTGGCATTGTTCCAAAGGGCATGACCACAACATATGCATGATGGTTACACCCAGGCCTTGACATCTGCTGCATGCATCACGAAGACAAAGAATTCAGCTGACCATGCAGAATGTATTACTGTCTGCTCGCTGTAATATTTTAAACCATTGACACATTTGTTGAACGTCCTCATGAGTTATATATGAGGCTTTCAGCATGGCATCCCAGTATTATTTAGGGACAGGCCTCATTCCTTCTTAAATATTTTGTTCATTTTATGAAGTAAAAAAAACAGCTGCATCATGATTGTTTTAGTTGGGCTATACATTATTTAACAAGGACTGACCATCTGGTTTTGAGTTTGCATTAGAGTTTGTCACATTAGAAGGGATTCACTGGAGAATGTGTACACTAAAACAAAGTTACAGATCTAGGTGCATGTCAGATAAAAAAGTGATGTTAATCTAGATATTGCCCACTTATGCATTATTGTGTTACAAAATTATACACATAATGCTCCAGTTTGATTAGCAAAGTTGCAGAATTGAAAACTAAGCAGACATAATGAAAAACACTTTGCTGTGATATGTACTGCAAGATTGTTTAAAATGTCTATATGCATGAGTCAACTAGCAATCTGCAACATATACAAAGAAAAAAATAATGTTGTGTCTTTCGGCTTTTTCCAGTTAGGGGTTGCCACAACGGAACTCCGGTCCGCTAATGATTGGCAGTAGATTTTTACGTGCCGAGTTGCTGGCCCTGATGCACAACCTTCAATGAAGGTACCCCCATTCATGCATGTCTCTACACAGAAGACGCTCTAGCTGAGAATCAAACAGGACAACGTCTTACTGTGAGGCGACAACGCTACCACAGCACCACCACTGCAGTAAAATAATATGTAACAAAAATGCTAAAGGTTTTAAGAAGACAACCTGTTTTTTACTGTACTTTAAATTAATGTAAACATCAACAAAAAGCAAGATGAATACAAAAGAATAATGGCATGATATTCAAACAAGTACAGAGAACTTTCAAAATGCAGAAATAAAATTATTACAACTGTTGTGGAAAGTGCAGGCAATAAACATAGTGAATGATTTTCATAAACAATGATATGAAAAAAATGCACTGTTAAAAAGGTCTTTCTTTTCAGAAATGGGTCCATTAATTGTTATGTGATAATCTGAAGCAGGAAGAGATGTTTATTGAAAAGGAAGCTGTTTCAATAATACTGAAAAGTTCAAATAAACATAAATGGAACATGCTGCTAGATGTATGTCGCTATTAAAGTATATTGCAAGAGCAGCACTCTGAGTGCATGAAACAGAATGTAGGGTGGAGTACCAGAACTAAGCAGGGAGATATCAGTTAACATAAAATTAAGTTGGCAGCAGGGTATAGCAGACTCTTTGGCACAAAGAGAAGAAGCCATACTTATGGCCCAGCTGACCTGGGACTGATTAATGACTTGGGCAGTAAAGAAGCCTGGTGTGTTAAGCAGCTGACACCAGCTGTATTGTCCTCAGGGTGGACATAGTGGGGATTAGTCTGCTGCAGTACCAACACCTCATGGAGGATGGCTGTAGAAGTAATATGCACTAGAATAATCATGCTGGTTGACCAAACAATGTGTACTAGTGTAGCAAGAATCCTTACATGTGTGGAAGCATGTATCATTGGTTCAGCATTGCTCACTCTGCCTCAGCAGTGTGCACGTATGTCAAGACAGGTCTACTTCAAATCATTGAAGTTGCAGAACATCAAACCTAATATGATCAAAGACCAGATCACTGATGTTCTGCAACATCAAACAATCTGAATGGAGATCACTGTACAGCACAGAACAGGAAATTTACAGTTTTCCTCTCTGTAGTGCGATATCGGAGTTGGTATATTTAAATAGCAGGGGGCATGGGGGGTGCAGGGGGGCTTGCTCCCTTGCAAACACATAAAAGAAGACTGGTTTACTAGAAAAGTTGTTTTTATTTGATTTTCAATGTTGTAGAACTTTGATGATCTGGTCTGCGATCAAGTTAGGTGATTTGAAGTAGACCCATCAAGACATAGGGTGTAGGGTTTAGAGAACAAAATCTGATGACTATCAATATAATTACCTTTCTGCTGGCTCATACCCTCACCATTGACAGAATGATACAGGACATGGGAAAAAGGGCTGATTGCTTTGTAAAAGGGGTTGTGGGTAGGTTGATAATTGGTTAGGAACATGGTTAGCAAAAATATACAGCTAAAGGTAAAAAGAGGAAAAGGCATAGAGACATAGGAAAAATGATATTAGAAAAACAATTCCCATTCATACCATGTGGATGCAGCTAACATCCTTGTCGATAAATTAATTTCTAACTTCTCTCCTCTGTCCACTTCATACTTTCCAGTAACAAGTATTCAGTCCACACTCATCCTAATTACCTCTGAGCAGATAACAAAAGTGCTTACCAAAATCAAAAACAACAGCCCAGCTCTTTGATTCTAAAAAAAACATGCCGGACCATTTCCCAGTCAGTATGAAGCACTGCCTATTAGACCTTCTCTTTAAACTCTTTAGTCACAGCTTCTCCACTGGACATGTATCAGAAGCATGTAGAACAGCTGTAGCAGACATCCTTCACAAGGAGACCTCAGCATGGAGCCTGGCAAAAATACACCTTTCTGCCTCACTAGCATCATTTGCAAAGTGAAGAAATATATCATAATATCCTCAAAAGCAGGAATGTCAGGAAACTACACATTAACAGATCTATAGACCCTAACTAGTTTGGCTTTGTAAAAGACAGCACATGCCGACTAAACCTGACTTTTTTGTTAGAATCACAGAAGCACCACATGAGAATAACTTTACACACACACACACACACACACACACACACACACACACACACACACACACACACACACACACACACACATGGATGCACTGAGTCTACCTTTATTTGACTAAGGCTTTTGGCAATAAACCTCATACTGCATCATTGGCAAACAGGTAAAACTCAGTATAAATCCATATGTGACCTGTTAGAATTCCAATTGTCTCACTGATAGATGACACTCTTTTAGAAGCAATGGCACAGTATCTTCCAAGAAACTTGTCACTAGTGATGAGCCCCGGGGCCATGCCTTTGATTTACTTTTATTTGGTATCTACTTCTTTGATGTCAAATTTGACAATAATGGCCTGTGTCTGACCAAGTTCATAGACACCTACAAGCTTGATGCTATCATCAGATCCTTGGAAAACATTCTAATCCTGAAAAAGGGATTAAATTAGACAAAGTTATGATGTCAGGATCAAGGTATCGAGCTGAAGACAATAAAGATAACATCATACTTATTAGGAAACAGGAGCTCTCACACACCTACCACATAAACAACATCCACCATAAAATAAGCACTGCCATTAGAAACCTTGCATCTTCATGGATAACAGATTTTACTTTGAACACCATGTATCCACTGTCATTAAGAAAGCTCTTGATCTTGCACATCTGGTTACTAAGGGCATCTCCTTTTGGCACAAAGAGGTTATCATTCCCCCTACTTGCCCCTTATCAGGTTCATGCTAGGATATAATGACTCCTTTGGCATGTACTTGTTCAAACTCTTTACTATCCTGAAAAAACCTAACCTGAAAAAATTATTCTTACATTATTTTAACATCTACAAACCCTCCTTCTCTTCTTTGTTGTATACAAACTCCTATTGAACAATCTATGCCAGGCCTAAAAAAGCTGAAAATAACTCAATCTTGCTTGATCTACAAGATGTCTACAAAACTGGGAGTAACACTAAAAGATTCAGAGACCTAAATGTATCCTGCAGCATAAACAGGATTTAATGGCATGGAAGTTATTTCCCTCAAAGAAATTCACACCTCTTGAACAAACTCTCACTTTCTGTAAAGCAATGTGCACATTCTGCACCAACTTCTAATATAAATTAAATGATTGGATGGGAAGTTGCAAATTTACCCAGGCGCACCCCTCATCTGTTATGGACCAGGAAGTAACTAGCTGGGTGTGCCAGTCACTAGGCTTCAAAAGGCTTAACTGTCTAATGTTTTGAAGCAACCTATGAATCTATGAAATAAGATAGCAGCTTTAATTTGTACACAGATTTAGTGTATTAAATTGAGTTTTAGATTCACTAAAATGTTCAAGTTTTGTATTAATGTCAAAGAACTCTATAATTCTGGACACACAATCATGAATGTGTAATGTGAAGAAAAAAATCAGTTTGGACTTGGCTTCAGAATCCTTGACACTAGGATTGTATACACATAATTATTATTTGCCATTTGGGGCTACTGCAGATGTGATTGTTCTGCTGCTTTTGTGAGACTACTTTATAATTCTTCATGTAAGGTGTAATGTTTTGCATGTTTCTCTTCTTTGGGTCTTATTTATTGCAGTTTGTGATAGCTTAAAATATTTTGCTTTATGTTTGTTTAATTTTATTTTTATTAGACTTTCAAAAGTAATTGGTTAGGACAAGTTAGCAAATATTTCCTTTGTATTCTGTGCTTTGACTGCAAATAGATTAAGTTTAGGTGAGATGCGTTAGGAGCTGAGAAGGTTCATTCATTATTTATGATAAGCAGAACAAAAAAAATAATTTACTCTTTTAAAACTGCCTCTGATCTTTGACTGCTGCTGTTGTGAGCCTATGTTTCACACCCACCCATCCTTTCTCTGTTATGCTGTTAAACTCAGGGTTCTCGAGTCGTATGTCCCTTCTGTACATTGGACTTTGGAAGATCCTCCCAGTTTTATCTTGTCTGTTCATACTAATGCACTTTAAATGTTCAAATTACTAAGAGCATCCCTAAAGTCTGCTAAAATTTCAGTCACCCTCCTGTTTAGTACAAACTGCAATCCATCAATCATTTTTCTTCCATACTACTTTTAAAATCATACACATCTGGAAAAGACTACTAGTCACTGATAGCCTTCCATTGACTTCTCAGTAACCAGTTTCAGATTAGTGCTTCAGATTTGCTCCTCACAAGAAAAGAAGTTCAGAGACATTTACTTGCCTTCTTAGAGACCAACATTTACTGGAAGGCCTGAAAATAGTTTCTTAGGAGCTACAAAAGGATTAGTGCCATTGCCTTGCTCCAGGTGAGAGGAAAAAGCACAGAGACATTGATTTCTGAATGCCTCTAACTGGGCAGCATATATGGGACTTCCTAACTGTCTCTGATTGGGTAGTGTGTTTGGGAATCCCTGACTAGTCTGGTTGATTCCTTACTGTCTTTTGATTGGGCAATGTGTATGAGACATCTGTGTCTGGTTTGGTTTCAGGCCGCTGTGCAACTTAGCCCTCTTGTACTGAACTGCTGTGCATGCTATCCAGGACATCTACCAGAGGAAGGCTACAACAAGTATACAGATCCAGGCAACATCTGGGAGAAGATTGCTGATCAGCAAAGAGGCTGTCACTTGTTTATCTTTAATCAGATTGGGACTAATACTTTTGCTTTTGGTGTAAGAAGACTCAAAAGGACATTGATTCCTAGCTGAAAGTAACTGCAATACTATTAACACTAGTAGTGGCCAGGTAGTAGTTAATAAACAAGTCATCACCATTTGTCATTCTTGGCAAGCCTCATTTTGTCTTTTCACTAAGTACTGCTAAGTTAGTTACTATCTAACCTATCTTCAGAGTATCTCCCTAAATACTTTCTCTATACATCTTCATGGTCTTCTACAGCAGTCTCCCCTCAGCCTCTGAGTACAACAACTAGCACTAGGTACCCACTCTCACACAAGATGTCTCAACAGTCTGCTTTCTCTCCATCTGTGGTCAGCCTGATTGCATTAAGTGTTCTAAAGCAGTGTAGCAACTGCCTTATGCTTACAGTGTATTTACTGGTTTCACCGATAAATAGTACCATCTGCAAGAGAAAAAAACAGGGAAGCAATCTTTCCACAGCAGTCCACTGTCAGTTAACATCATACATATACAACACCACATCAGTCACAAAACAACACTAAGAACATAATTTATGTTGAGGTTGTAAAGAAAAACTGCCTCCTAGAAACATTCTCAAAAAAGAATGTCAGCCTTCACCATGTCTTGCAAAAGAGATCTGGAAAATTCCTGATGTTCTTGGCATACTGCTTGCATCAGGGTAAATCTACTTAAGATTTTGTAATTGTCTGAGACTTTTAAGTATAGATTTTAAATGTTCATGCATAGCAGGACCTGCTGCTCTATTTGGTTGGTTGCTTTGTGCTAAATTTCCTTGGTGCACACTGTTACTGCATCGACAAGTTCTAACCAGGTATGTCCTTTTTAGCAGCGACAAACATATTCATGTTTTTTAATTTAATCCAGTTAGAAAATGTAGTGGAATGTCAATATTTCTCGGATTCACAATTGTCTTTAGAAAGGTGCCCAATGACTCACAGCCAGAACGTACTAAACTTTAAATTACTCTATGTAAGACAAATGCTTTATTTATATCCTGCTATAGATCCCACTCTATGTCCTTATCCATCGAGTAACTAGAGCACCTATACCACAAAGGTATACTGAAAGATTCTTAGATTAAGTAAATGCCAAATTTAAAGTCTAGGATAAAAATAAATTAAATACAAATGATTGATTATCATAGAAAGGGGCTAAATCTTCTTGAGCTCATCCTCACTGACATCACACCTACTTACCCCACTCTTATTGTACCCTCACCTCTGGACAAACCTAATCAAAAATCAATAATCACCTCATTTTCAGCATCCATGAGATTGAACACTTTTGAATTCAAGGACTTTAAGATAAGAAGACAAACCAATTAAAACTATATGATGAGCTCCCAAATCCACCCTTGAGATTTCAAGATGTAGCCTTAGCTATCCTTATCCTAGTACATTTTATTACCATCCAACAAATAGCATACAGTAAATGAAGTAGTCACAGTCAGGATCAACTATATTGGGGAATGTAAACATAATCCACCTCAATGGAATTCCAGCACTAGTCAGCAATAATAAATACTGTAATAAATGAAAAACAACTTCTAATTAAAGTCTAAAAATAAATCAAAATCCACCTATATGAAGGACTCTGTTAAAAACATCAGAAAATGTCTAGAAGTTTAAGAAGACCAAAGAACAGCAAAGTGGAGCATGAAGAAAAAGAATTAGCATCTAAAGTCAAGGATAATAATAAAATCCTTCTTTACATCACATGATTAAGAATTAACACACAGAAATACTTTGGGATGGAATCATGAATGGCTAAATTCTGCACTGCTATCAGTAGGGTACCATTTTGTATTCATTAAATGGCTGTACACATAGTGTAGAGCCATCAAACAAAGGTAAACAGCAGAGTATGCCAATTAAAGCATAAACAGCTGAATTACATGCAAATAAATCAATCCAAATATGACAGAGCTGTTCAGGAAGCTATGATGTAATTGTGTAGAGATGGTCATACCTCTCAACCTCTTACAGCAAAAATTCTGAATAAAGCCATAAATAATGCGGGGACAAAGGCTCAAAGATAGGGTAAATTTTTAAATAGTGCTCTTACAAACTTAGGAAGTTGATAGAATAACAGGTTTTGCATTAATGTAAAGTTTTTATGAAGTTTGAATGTCAAATGTCTGTCATTATTTTCTGATTTCATTCCTCAATGATTTGCCAGTGATTTGCCAGCAAACCAAAATTATTTGAGACACAGACGAAAAATATGTGGCAAAATTCTGGACATTCTCCAAAAATATGTATATTTGAGAGGTATAGAGGAGGTGTAACCCTTTGCCATGAACATCAAAACCAATTGAAATACAGCCACCATTAGTGGCTGCTGCTGCTCTCTTGCATGTGTATGTGCAACAGGCTCAAATCTATGCTGCTGATACAGCTGATAGACCTCATGAAAGGAGAAGAAGGGTGTTCAGACACCATTTAGCATACCATGGGCTGCATGATATTGAAACAGTAGAACAACAGAGGACTGATAGGGAAACTAGGGAACACAATTGATAGGGAAACACTACATGCACTCTACAACCTTTGACTCCCCCACCTCAGACCCTGGGAAAATCAAGGAGAACCTATATCAGTGGAAACTAAGGTATATGTTGAATTAAGGATATTAGCTACTGGTACACTCAAGAGACCCACAGGGGATATACTAGTGGTGTCACAGGACTCAGCTTCAAGAATATTTCACAAATATCTATTTCATATGCAAACCAGTGGAGAGAGCTAGCAAATTGCAGGAATTCTATGCTCTAGCACACTTCCCTGCAGTACTGGGGGCCATAGCCTGCACTCACATAGAAATAAAAGCCCTGCCTGGTGCATGTTGAAATGCAATCAAAATATGAAGTTGTAAGCAATGTGTGTGTGTGTGTGTGTGTGTGTGTGTGTGTGTGTGTGTGTTTGTAGACGAAAAGCATAACTTATGAAATAGTGCAGTGATTTGTAGATCAATCTACTCCAAGTAACTAGCAACAATGCTCTTTTTGTATTCAATCAGACTCCCATCCTTCCACTTTCATAGCTACACCTTTACCTTTCTGTAAGCTAGGTTCAGCCTTCTATGCACTGTGAAAATACAAGTGAGATGTGAAATCCTACACTCCTGAATACCAAAAATATCAGTTACTGTAGGGGATGCAAACATGGTGTAGATAGATATGACTGCGTCCACATGCCCTAGGATTGCAGGGAGCAACAATAACAATTGTTAGCTGCTAATGGCTTGCAACTGTTTGTGGTTGCTCTGACTACAACAACAAGCAATACTGATGTGACTGTTGTCTTTGAAGTGTTTATATCATACAGAGTAGACTTACAATAAAAAAGGACCAAGAACTTCAAGCACTATGAGAACAACCTTAACAACACTGATATCCTTGTAACGGAACACTGTCCATCCTCTGCTTAAAATCTGTGTGAAATGCTGATCAGCTATATTACACATTGAAACAAAAATGCAAATAAATGGCCATGACATTTCTTTACTGTGGTTAAGCTGACGGGAGGGGAAGATATTCAGAAAATGAAGAGAAGAAGTAGCTGGCAGTGATGGCAACCTGTCATTAAAATGGTGTGGACCATTATTAATGTAAAGTATTGGTCAATATGACATTGATGTAGACATGTTCAAGCAAATGAGAAAGTAACATTTTCTAGTCCTTTGTTGGTAGCAAAGAGGGATGAGAAACATAACCAAGTGTGTTGTTATTACACTGAGTGAAGGGTTCAGTTCCAGATATTGTGCTGTCTGACAGAGGTAATGCATATTTTCTGAGCATATGATCAAGTTGTATCACACACAGATCTAGGAAACTTCAGAATGCTACCGTTTCATATTTATTATGATATATGTGTTACTACAATTGTCTATCACTTTTTTTGTGTGTTTCTCATCTGTGTGCATTTTGGCAGAGCTCACTCTTGACTGTCAGCATTTCAAGGCAGCAAGCAATTATGGCAAACAATTTTGTCACCGCTGAACAGTATTACTAATATGAGTGATGTGCGCTTGCTGTATACCTGTTTCTGTGGCAGAAGCTATAAATTCAGTGACTTTGGCCCATTAGCACAATTTTTCTGTGGTTCAAATCCATACAGTGTGGAGGGACTGCAGAAATGATCACTCCAGATGTAGGAATAATTGTCATCATAACTTTATTTTACTTTTTATTACTGTTTCTTACTTTGTGAACTTGCTTGCTGCTGAGTGTTATGCAACCAAGCTTGCCTGCTTAAAGAAAAAAATGAAAAATGTTATTTGGGCATCCTTCTGTAGCGCAAACAGACTTAGTGGAGATAGTCCACCTGCTAAACTAGCTTTCTGTGTAGCACAGGGTATAAATATGGGTCTATATTAGATTAGCGAAATGGCATTACAGCGAATGTCGTTTCGCTGACACATATAGACCAAAATCACAAAAAAGCGAAGACTCCGGTCAGTGATTTTTTTTCCCCAGGGAAAAAATCACTTGGCCTGAACTGTGACATTGCACTTTACCCCACTGTAGTGTGATGTCGGAGTTAGGGGGGTATGGGGGGGCAAAGCCCCCCTCTCTGTTTGAAGTGGTGTATATGTGTTTTTAGTGCAAGTGATTTCTTTCCCAGAGAAAGAAATCACAGTTTTGAACATTTACGGTTTAGTGAGGTTTGGTGACTATATTTCGATGAAGATGATGTATGTATGTGAGATTGATGAAACGTCTCTTCGAGCCTTTAATATAGACCCATAAATACAGTGCCTTTAGAAACTTCACATAAGTGATTCAAGGATCAAATCTAGATATCATTTTTTTTACAGTGGGTGTCAGAATACAATTTCTAACAACACATTGATTATGAAGGTAACACTACATACAAATGTTTATCATACCTATGTTTACTGCAAGAAATGTCTCATTAATGTTTGATACATTTTTATAAGTAGCATATCTCATAAATTATTTACTTATAAAAAACAGTTGAATGTGTGTGTAATTGTTTAAGCAAGATAATTATGATAATGAATTAAAAATACACTTGTATATCTATGATGGGCGGAATACTGAAGCTAAAATCAGCTTATCTCCTCACATAGCCTAACTCTATGTTTAAGACAGTATACGTAGTGAAGAATGTATGTATCATACCACAACCTGCATTAGTCAGCTCATGAAAGCATCTCCATCTGGCAGACATTTATAAACAGTAGCAATGCCTCTTTCATGGGAATGCATTTCACAGGGATTCTTAAAGTCACACATACAGGACTATCTGAACTATAGCTCCATCCATAGTGAACACAGTTTGTCTGTAATGTACATGGTTGAAAAGGAGTTCTCCTGTAGCACTGACAGTTAATAACTTTACTTGAAATATATGCATTATTCATTTCTTAGGTCTGATTTCCACAATGGTCAACTAACTTTTTACAGTGTATAATTCCAGAAAATTATGTGCCAAGTTATTCTATTTAACCCCCAAAACACAAAGGATAACAAGCCAAGCTATTGAGGCTGTCAGTGCTGACCATCTGAAAAAGTGTGAATTTGTTCAGCACCATATATAGAAAATCTTACTGCCAAGTCTCACATCTTCATTGCTGTTTGAGAAAATGCCTTCTGCCTTGCTTACAAGTGCCTCTATCTGCTTACCATTGTGCAAATGCTGTCGGCATGGCAGTGCTTGTTCATGGAATAGCTATTAAACTTGAGATAGGGATTTGATGCCAATTCATCCTTAGAGTTGCTGCATGACTTCAGCAGGCATGGCTGACATGGGAGATGATGGTGCTAAACTTAAAGCACGGAAGTGGGGTGTGGAGGAGTCCAGGATTTTTGTAACACTCCATGAGAAGCACTATAGCTGTAGGATACTGTAGGAAGACTATACTGGTTCTTAGTTTAACATTGAGGGTTGGAAAAGAGTTGGCAAGGTTGTCTCCACTGTGACTGGAATCCCATACACTGGAGAGAATTGTTGTGACCTGTAACAGTGCAAGAAGGATCTCCTTAGTGGATGGAAGGATGAGTTTAGGACTCCTGATATCTCACAGTTAAGTAAGTATACTTGTTGTTGTCTTTTGGCTTTTCTCGGTTAGGGGTCACCACAGTGGAACTCTGGTCTGCTAATGATTGGCAGTAGATTTTCACGAATGCCGAGGTGCCAGCTCGACGTTCAACCTTCAATGAAGGCATGCCCATTTATGCATGTCTTTCGAACACCCACCCAACTGCAGGGAGGACATGCAGACTCCACACAGAAGGCACTCCCCACACTCCAGCCAAGAATCGAATGGGAGAACCTCTTGCTGTGAGGCAACAATGCTACCGCTGCACCACCGCGGAACTGATCTATCTATATTAAATGAGATAGAATATAGTATCCAGGTAAAACTGCTATTCAATATGCTTTCATGTCTCTTCTTATCTTCTTCTGTACTGTACAGCTGACAAAGACTTTGCAGTGAATTGTTAGGTGCACCAAGAAAGGTTAACTCACTTCAAAGAGACTCAAGGGTACATATGCATCAGGTATTAATGTTTGCCAAATAACTATTGTAATTATATACAGTATGGTAATACTGTAATAAAGTCATATTTATGATATCAGAACAGTGCAATGATTAATGGGACAACAGAGTACGGCCTTCCCATCAAACCTGAATGTGGCAAAGGTGTATAGACTGGATAATAAGAACTGTTTATTGTCTGAAATTATATAGTCATGTCATATTTCATGGATCTAATTCTCTTTTTTTTGTCTCTCCCTACCCCCTCTTTCTCAGTATTTATTTGTGGTGGGGGAATATTTTATTTGTCTAAAACATGTTCTGTTCTGTTGTCATACAGTTATGCTTAGAAAACCTGATATGCAGAACAAAGGGGTAGCTGACTACTGCAGATCAGCACTATTGGATCACTATCCCTCCATAGATTTCAGCACTGACACCCAGCGCTTCAGTGTCTCAAGCTGTCAGCACTACCTTCCCAAGCCTATCCTTACCTGCCCTATCTACATCAGGTAGCTCTGCCCTGGCAGCTAGTGCACTGTTACCCTCCACAACTAGTATTAGTGGAGATGGTGAATTTGTCACCCTCTGAGAGCTGACAGGATGCATTGCCCATTTATGGGCACATACCAAAACTAATATCAGTAAAAATCATTAAGGTTTATCTCCTATCATAACCTGATGATTTATGAATAATTCATTGTCCATCCTGACTTTCACAAGTGTGTGTATCTCATACACAAGACAGGTGGATACATATCACTCTCAGATCTACAGTATGCATTAATGACAGCATAGCTGACATAAGTCAGCAGTATCTAGGTATTATGGAGCATAAGCTTGACCTTACTCATTCATATCAACAAATATGGATTTGCACAAAACCTTCAACATCACAATATTTTTTCTGAAATAGAATGAGATGCTAATCTTATCTATACTGCACTGTCAGGCTGTAAAGTTGGATTTCTGCAGTGGTGCTTGTATTAAGTGCTGTCTCCTTGAGGAGGGGGCTCTAATCTCACAACAGTCAATGTGTGTGTGTGTGTGTGTGTGTGTGTGTGTGTGTGTGTGTGTGTGTGTGTGTGTGTGTGTGTGTGTGTGTGTGTGTGTGTGTGTGTGTGTGTGTGTGTGTGTGTGTGTGTGTGTGTGTGTGTGCGTGTGTGCGTGTGTGTGTGTGTGTGTGTGTGTGTGTGTGTGTGAAAACATGACCTTAACTACTGCTGTCACTAATACAGTAGCAGCTTGGAGTTAATTTTAAACTGCAGGTGACACATCAATATCGACCCTTCTCCCAACATCATCTTCCCTGCAAAACCACACTGATATCCTCCTGTATAAAGTCCACTCTCACGCTATGAAAGTTAGGCTTCTGTAGTGGTGCTTCTCTTAAGTACTGTGTTCTCTAGATTGCATAACTGGATAAGTAGCGGGTTCTAATTTACCAACAATTAATTTTTATGTGCTGACATAAGTCAGCAGTATGTAGGTATTATGGAGCATAACATTGACCTTACTCATTCATATCAACAAATATGGATTTGCACAAAACCTTCAACATCACAATATTTTTTCTGAAATAGAATGAGATGCTAATCTTATCTATACTGAACTGTCAGGCTGTAAAGCTGGATTTCTTCAGTGGTGCTTGTATTAAGTGCTGTCTCCTTGAGGAGGGGGCTCTAATCTCACAACAGTCAATGTGTGTGTGTATGTGTGTGTGTGTGTGTGTGTGTGTGTGTGTGTGTGTGTGTGTGTGTGTGTGTGTCTGTGTGTGTGTGTGTGTGTGTGTGTGTGTGTGTGTGTGTGTGTGTGTGTGTGTGTTTGTGTGAAAACATGACCTTAACTACTGCTGTCACTAATACAGTAGCAGCGCAGGTTAATTTTTAAACTGCAGTGACTTACACCAAATACCCGACCCCCTTCCCAACATCATCTTCCCTGCAAAAACCACACTGATATCATCCTGTACGCTTATGACTCTTAGACGCTAGTGGTGCTTCTTTTCTGTCTGGTGCTTTGCTTAAGTCCTGTGTTCTCCTGTTGTAATTTACCAACAATTAATTTGTATGTGCGGTTGTGGGTCCATTGCATCACTAGATGATTAATTCAACAGGTGTGTTCATTTGACTCCCACTCATGAGAAACATTTATATGGTCAAAGCAAATCCACATCTCCTTTTAACTCTGTCCACAAGCACATACTGTCTACAATACACTGATGAGGTCATCATTTCAATAATGCACTCTCACACCATTAAAGTCAGAGCTCTCCTATGGTCACGTACATAATACACTTATGTGTATATTGTGTCATTCAATAGGTAGTCATTTCAAACACAGCAGTGAGACTCTCTTGACTGTGTGTGTAAATGTAAATGGATGTTGAAGTTTGTTATGCCTCTTGGTGTTGGCAACATTAAGAATTCAACATAGCTGTAGAAGTCATTTTTGCATACACATCTTCTTTGCATGTCACAGCTGATGTCATCCTGTCAAAGATGCAGTATGGTTCACATGCAGTCATATTTCTCCTGTGGTTTGTGTACATAATATACTTCTAGGTTGTTTCAGTACATAGGTAGGAGTTAAAACATAGGAATGACTGTCATCTGTGATTGTGAGTGCCTTCCTCTTACTGTACACAACAGGCTGCAAATACTTACATGAGGTATATCTATACAGTGTGCTTGTGCTGTGCAAAAGTTTTTAGTGGAAAAATTAAAGTAATACACTGTGGTGATGTCATCCATTGAAATGTGTAGTGTCACAGTCATCAAAAAACTTCTAGTTGCCCTTGTGCTTCAGCACACCATCCTTAGCCTGTGATATTAGCTCTATAGTTAAAATCCATGTCACTGCTTACAGTCAATGTGCATGTTGTTAAAAGTGTTATCACCCACATGTGCTATGTTCAGGTGTAGCTGTTGTTTCCTGTTACAAGAGTTTATTGTACATTTCCTTTGGAAAGGCCATACTGAAGACTGATGCTGTCATTTGAATGGATTGTTATTCCATCACAGCTGTAGTGAAACACCTACTCAAGACTGAGGACATGAGATGAAGTAATGTATGTTGTTGCCTGAGTAAGGCATGTGTTCCAGTACAGGATTATATCCACAATGGACATATTTGTTGTTCTACCATCACAGTGACAACAGCAGGGAGATAAAGGTGTATTTGAGTATACCTAGTATCAGACAATTTTGTCTGACATATAGCAAGATTTTTTCTAAGTAACTACAGGGACACATATTCCTTGATTCATACAAATTATATAATGCTTTCACATAAACACATATATAAAAATTGGTGATGAACTTATCCCATGGCACATTAATTGATCCCATTATGGTGTTAATTGTCTCAGTGCTTAAGCAAGTGTTCCAAACATTTGTGTCCTTAACTGTTCTGTAGGAAAGACATCCCCCAAATTATACTTTGCATGTATTGAGTGGCAGAGGCCTCCACCATCAATTTTAGCAGTTAAAAATCATGGGCAAATAAAGTACAGCTGATTGAATGATTTCACATAGGTGGATTTCAATAGCTTTGATAACAGCTTCACTGTGACGAATGTGATTAATAGCCATCTTGTTATTTGGGGAAATTGTACAGCTATTTGTTCAATTCTAGCATTATGATTTACTTTGTGTGAATGTACTGACATCACACAAAAACCATTACGTCATGCTTGTATTATCCCGCGAGATGTTACACAAACATATGTGACCATAGCATTGGATTTCCTGAAAGTACACATTTGTTCTGCCAATGCAATGGTGAGTGCTACGTTAGTACATGCATTGAGTACTGTGGTACACACATATGTGCTCCAGTTCTTGGCTCGTATGTGTACAGACATACAGAAAAGCTGTCCTTGACTAGGACTAATTTTATTTATTTATTTATTTTATATGCATATTGCTAACCAGAAAAGGTCATTGGGCCAAAATGAACCTGTTTTCAAGGAAGGCCCAGGGACAAAAGCTCCATATACAACTATTACAAAACTAATATCAACAAAGTTAACAAGTACAATATAATTTTAAAAAGCTACTAAAACACAGTAATATAGAAGACAGAATAATAACATTTGAATAAGATGCTGTAACAGCACAGAATGAAATTAAAACATAAGTATTTTGGAGTACATAAGCATAATATGGAGTGCAGGCATTTATGCACTCAAAGTTTCATGAGGTGACAGGTGGGAAGAATAAGAGGAGAGTAGAACAGTGAAAGGTGAATAGATTGAGTTATGAGAAAGGAAAAAAGGGAGACAGAGTGGAAATGAAATGAAGGGAGTCACTAGGTTGAGTTTTGAGAAAGGAGAAAAAAAGGATGGGGGAGTAGAAATGATATAAAGGGAGTCAGGTGGGATGAGAGCATGAGCATTCCCAGTGACAAGAAAGATGGGAATGGAATATGGTCTTGAAGGCGGAGTGGTTTTGGGTGATCTGGGGGGAGTGAATTTCATAGACGAGTGAGGGAGAAAGACAGGAGAAATTGTCCAGGTGTGTGTAAGAGTTTGTACACTCTGAGGAGGTTCTGGTTACTGGACCTGAGTAGTCTGTCAGTATGATGCAAGGTGAGTATGGAGGAGAGGGAAGGGCAGTTAGAAGGTTTGAAGATGAGTTTGTGAGCAGTTAACAGTTGAATGTAAGACAGATAGTGGGGGATTTCCAGCCAGTTTAAGAAGTGGAGTGCATCACAGTGGTGAGAGAAGGATTTGCTCCCAGTAGCAAACTTAGTAGCAGGATGACAGTTTTGGCTTTAGGGAGGATTGAAGGTTGGCGAAGAGAGGGGCTCCATAGAATTGAGAGGGGATGAGATAGGAAATGGAGAGTATATGTTTGGATGAGGGAGTGAGATAACAGCTGTGATGATACAGCATTCCAAGCTTTTGGTGTGTTTTCTTAATACTAGTTTGTATATGAATGTCAAACTTTAAATGTTCATCAATGATAACACCTAAAAGTTTTGTATGGGAGACTATTTCAATGGGAATCTTATTCTAACTGACTATGGAGAAGGAATTTTTATCGATAGAGGTGTTTTTAGATGGGGTAAAGATCATGATTTTGGTTTGGGTTGTATTGAGAGCAAGGTGATTATTCAGCATCCAAGACTTGGTACAAGAGAAGGCATCTTGTGTTAGATGCATGAGTTTGCGGAGAGATTGACCATAGCAAATTATGGTGGAATCGTCCTCGTATTGGACAAGTTTGGTATTAGGAAGGCACTGATGAAAATTATTAATGAAGATGTCAAAAAGTAAGGGACCCAGTATTGAGGCTTGTGGAACTCTTGTTGGGGTGTGAAGGAAGGAAGAGGTACTGTTGTTCCACTTGACTGCTTGTTGTCTATTGGAAAGGTAACTGGAAAGCCAGTTAATAGAGGAGGGGGAGAGATTGAGAAGAGAGAGTTTGGACAAGAGAAGGTTGTGGGAAACAGTATCAAAGGCCTTTGATAAGTCTAGGAGAAGGGTAGAAACAATGTTGCCAGAGTCTCAGACATGGTTGATGATGTCAAGGAAGGACAGAAGGGCAGTGGTAGTGCTATGTCCAGGTCTAAATCCATGTTGAGTTAGAGAAAGAAGTTGATTGTCTATGAGGTAGGGAAGGAGTTGCAAGTGTATGCATTTTTCAAGGACTTTTGAGATAGGGGACAATATGGCTATAGGATGGAAGTTGGAGATTTCAGTATTGTTGCCTCCTTTGTGGAGGGGAATGATGAATGCTTTCTTCCAGAGGAGAGGTATATAGGATTCTTGGATTGAAAGGTTGGTAAGTATGGTGATGGGAAGGGTTATGCCATACGCAGCTAGCATGAGAAAGTTAGATGGAAGATTGTCTGGGGCATGAGAGCATGGTTTTAGTTTGATCTATATTAAATAAACAAAACGACAAAGGACCAAGTGTTTTTTCATCGACAGATAAATGCCAAAACCACAAAACAATGAAGTTATGGAACAGCGATTTTTTTTCCCCTGGGGAAAAAATCGCTGCTCCAAAAAAAAAAAAAAAAAAGACAAAATAATATATATAAGATAAAATACTTAAATATACCAACTCCAAGATCGCACCACAGTGGAGGAAATGGCAAAGTCCCGAGAATGGCCCAGCGATTATTTTCCCTGGGAAAAAAAATGCTGTTCCGTAACTTTGCTGTTTTGTGGTTTCGACTTTTATATGCCAATGAATGAGTGTTTGCTCTTTTGTCATTTCGTTCATTTAATATAGACCCTTTTAGTTTTAGTAGAGGTTTTTTATGGTGAGTAGAAAGGTGGGTTGTAAGGTAAAGTGGGGGAGATGAGTAGTGTTGATGTCAGTGGGACTAGAGTTGAGGATATAGGGTGAGGGTGGAGTAGAAGTGTTATTGGAGAATGATGTGGTGAGCTTGGCTATTGAATCAATAAAGGAAGAGTTGTGTGCACAAGAGCATATTCATTTATTTGCCATCAGTCTGACATACCAATGTGACATTCATTCACAGGGATCCTTTCTTAACTCACATATTAATTTTATTTGTTTGTGACAATACCTATTGCTACTTCTTGTGGAAGATGCCAACAATATACAACTCTGGGGAATACATTGCATCATGGTGTGGGGTATGCATCTGATCTTATCTGTTGGCACTATAACTGTGTCAGGCAGGAGTGCCTTATGCAAGGGTACTACGTATGTCACACTCTATTTCCACATTTGTAACACCACACACATCTACATATGGGATGCATAACTATTATAATACTGAGATGCATAATGCTCTTTAAGGGTGATCCTCCTTGTACATGTGGTAGCCATATTTCTGTGGTGTACATAGTTAATGCACAGGTTACTGATGACCTTAATAGCATGGGTTTGATTCTTGCAAAAGGAGATTGTGACTTCTGAACCATTACTATTTTCAAACATGTTATATGGATGAAGGGCAGGTATACCATTATATTTGTACTGCCCTTGCGAGCTATGATATCAACTCAACATGTCAGTGACATTCATATGTCATGTAATCCCCCTCGGTTACAAAGTGATTTATTTACCTACAGGATTCTGAGCACCAGTGATTATTCTGACATATGTATTGCATAGTTTTATTATTACAAGGTTGTATTTGTGACTTAAGCACTTTCACATCAATTATTATGATAAAATTTGAACATTTACCCTTCCCTCTTACATCTTTCTGTATACATCTCTGTGATTACTGTGCACATTGTCCACAGTACACTTGTCGTCTCTGGTAACCCATGTATTGTATTTCCCATTTCCATTTCACATCCCCTATTACTTATTACTGTATTCATGTTTCATTTATGTACACACTTTCCCTGCCTGTGTACAGCATGCATTATTTGCTTCACGTAGCTCTTTATGCTGTCAATGTGAGCATGCTTAACAGGTTAGCCCATAGACAAGCCTGTTTACTGTTTGTGCTCGAGCTGCTCAACATGGTTTACTGGCCACCAACACGTTGCTGGCCATGCAGTCTTGCTTGTATTTGTGTTAGTCTGATGAGCAGTCTGCATATGTGATTAGCACTGCTGTTCATCAGGCTAACATGTAAACATTGTGCAGACTTCACATGAAACTCACACAATTATTGTTTAGGAATCCCAAGATTTGTTTGTATTAACTCATAACGACATCACCCAGTCAAAATCCAAAGATTTTGTACATGTGCATATAGATACATTTATATCACACCTGAAACTGAAGTCAAGGCTTCACAAAATTCTGAATCCCTTCTTCCCCACAAAATTATTGTGGAGCATGTCCTAATTGCATTCTTTAAAGCTAAAAATATCATCTCTTTGAACCTTAACATTCTATCTAGATACTTAATCAGCACTGCCAAACATGGGTCTCTGAACCCCTCCTAAAACTGTTCAGATAAAATATAGCGACAGGATAGGTTCCTGAATATTTGGGAACTGGCTATCATTATGTCACTCTATAATGGGAACCACCTCAGGAACAAGGAACTATATACCCATGATGCTGGTAAGCCTAATTTGTAAAATCATGGAATGTATTACATCTAATTTCACAAGTTCCAGTATAAAAAAATCGAACTGCACTAGATCAATAACTATGTTTTTTTCAAAGGTATATAATTTCTACTTAATGTAATAAAGAAATTTGTGGTAGATAGAGGCCATGCAGTTCATACAGGCTAGTTGCATTTGGCCAAGGCCTTGACATCATTCCTAAGCTGGAATTATGAATATGTTGTATGATGAATAGCAAACTGGCTTACAAATAGATAGCTAGATAGCAGGTATCATCTCAAAATGCAAAATGGTGAGTAGTTGAATTCCTCTGGGCTCTGTATTAGGATACCTTTTATTAGATAACTACTTCTTGGATCTCCAAACCACTAACCCAGCTATATGGCTAACTAAATTTGCCAGTGACTAAAAGCTGAGTGTTGCTGTTTACTCAACATCTGATACCATGTTACTACAGGAAGGACTATACCATCCAAATCAGTGGTGTATTAGAAATGGGCTTAAACGGATACACAAAAGTGTAGCATTGTCATCCTTGTTAAACAAATCTTGACAGTAGCTTGCAGTATAGACAGCACCTCATTCCAAACTAAACCAGTCATCAGACATCTTGACACCTTTGTAGATTTTGTAGATAACTGCCTATACTTTGATCACCATGTAGCAACAGTAGTCAGGAAATTCTTCTACCTGACTTAATAACTATGATTATTCATCCAGGTCAAAGGAAATTATCTTTCAGAGGAATATAATGCTCTTATCAGACCAATTGTTGAATACAATGCTCCTTTTAATATGCTTCTTTCCAAACACATCACACAGGTGGAAAGAGTAGAAAATGAATATTTGCAATGAATCAAAATATGTTCAAATGCCACATCGGGTAGAAGGCGCTGTCATGCTTAACCTTAAATATTACCTAACAAACTCTGAGGTCTGGCGTACTCCATTAGGAAGTAATCACATTTTGTAGGAATCAAAATTCTGATGAGGTAATATATCATTATTCTAAATGTAGTATCAAAAGTGAAATTTGAACTTTTGAGAATATGCAATCTTGATTACTCTGAGTTTAATACAGACATTTCTCTATAAAAAACATTATTAAATCTCCATAAGAAAACAATATTATAGAACATGGCTGGTAATACATATATGTACACCAACATACACTATTAGTATCATATAACAAAGAACATATTGTTGCCTTCATTTCATGCAGCAGTTATTTGAGTCTACTGTATTGCATATATGCTAACGCTGCAGAATTTTGATTAATTCTGTCCTCCTTAGGTCCGATTTATACTGTTTAAAGTCAGAATATGTACTGAATATGACTATTTTATATTTATAGGCATTCCCAGTTTAACCAAGTTATTTGTATGATGAGTAACTGGAATATGTGCAATACTAGGTAAGGAGTTTTATTTAAGCATTCCCTTTACAAAGGGTGTTGGAGTGTAATACACACATTCCAACCTGTCATTTGTTTCATATTTCCAGTTAACAGACAAAGCACAGCTGAATTCTCCAGAACAAAAGATACACGTTTTCATTTTTTTTTTATTTATTTATTTTACATTTGTTAACCGGGAAGTTCCTATTGGACTAGGTCCATTTACAGAGGAGGCCCGGGGAGAATGGCTCCACGTTGGTTAACAGTAGTTAATATTTCTATGAGTTGTAAAACAGACAAGGTACATTATACACCAAGCAAACAGATATTCACATTGAAATATAGAGACGGGCAAGACACTTTTCAGCAATTAGAGAAGTTACAACAGCATGGATTAGGAGGTACATTCAGTCTGGAAGAATCAATATTAGAGTTTTAGTACTGTAGAGCATTACAGTGAGTAACTCAGTAGTTGTTCATGGGTATAAGAGAGAAAAGATAGGAAAACTTAAATTTAAGTAATACATGGACATAGCCAGGTATTCATCAGATGTGATTTGAGGGAGTTTTTGAAGTGTGAAGTGGTGTAAGTAGAGGTAAGTGGAGGGGGAAGCCTATAGCAGTTTCTAGCAATGGAATGGGAGTATAGTGCTTTTTCTGCAGCATTGTTTTCCTTAGTGATACAGAGGAGAGATTTTAAATTCTCTGTGTAAGAATCTTAGGATTATTGTCATCACAGCCACTTTGTTCAACATTTAATGCATTTGTATTTTGATTATTATAGTCAGGCTCACTTTGTAACATTTTATATTCCACATTTCTACTCTTTATGTTGTGTTGACTGATTATTTTATAAATTGGAAATATCAGTATAGTGATCAGGCAATGATGAAATTAGACATTTTAGGTTAATTCATTAACCAGCATTCAAATTCAAATTCAAGTAAATAAATAAATACATAACTATTAAATGGATAAATAAATAAATCAATGAATGAAAAGCCAAAAATAAAGTGCAAAACAGTTTGAGGAAACTGGGTCATCATAAAACAAGTGGGAACTATCCTTCTTGATTTAAAACACATGTGGCTGGCAGAAACAGCAAAATTCAACAAACCATTTTAGCAAAAAATATTTGTGAAACTTTGACAAAACCTTATTAAGTCCAACTGTGTGAGTCTCTGGAAACAGAAAGAAATAAGACCCATGGCAAATCAGATGTGTTACAGCTGGACTCTCTTGAGCAGAACACTTAAAGCTTTCATTATTAAAGCCATAGCCTTCAAAATGAAAAACAAATGGCCAAAAGACATGTCACTTTGTTATGTTTTAACAATAAAGAGATCAGAAATAATGGGCCCCCAGTTTAACATAATGGAATGTGTCTAGTCTGCTTTGTATATCCAAAATGTAACACTAAGCAACATGCAAAATATCAGCAAATAGTTAGCAAGGTTAAGCCAGAGTATGCATTCTCTAGCATATAAGTAAGTCTGAGTGTGAAAATTAATGATTATAGTTTGTGTGTGTGTGTGTGTGTGTGTGTGTGTGTGTGTGTGTGTGTGTGTGTGTGTGTGTGTGTGTGGAATGAGCATGATCGAGCATGACTAACATTCAGAAACAATACATTCTTCTGTCATGTACAATACTATAGTCATAAACTATATAAAGATGTAACCATGATCATAAGTCATACACAGTGTATTTCAGGGTTGTGAGTTTGATTGATATTGCACTGTGTGACCAAATAACTACATGGTGTTACCTACCGAGCATTTCATGCCTGTAAATGAAACATTATTTCCAATACATATCATACTGAAAGAGCAGCTGTCTTAAAAATACTTAAACCATTCCAGTTCATAGACCTTTTTCAATAAGAAGACTAAGTATTTTATTAAAACTTGAGCTCCACAGGCATAGAGGGAAAAAGTCAGGATGCAGCACTGCAGGACTGTAAGAGACAGAGATCCATACTGTAACTGCAGATGAGGCACATCCAACATTAAACTACATTTAGCTGCTAAAGCCCTAAGGATAGTAGCTCCATATAGTAAAGGATCACTATAAGCAATGTTACTATTATATTCACTACCCATGTGCACAAATATGTATATAAAGGGAGGGAGAGATTGCATTTTTTATTTACTTATTTATTTATCCTTTGTTGATTGTGTTATTAATAAACCTCTCTCTCTCTCTCTGCCTATATATATATATATATATATATATATATATATATATATATATATATACGAAATTCATTACAGTGAAGCACGGAATTTTTTGCAGGGTTTTTTTTCGCCTTCTAGCACTCTGGAACACACACCACACTAAATCAAACCCACCCATGTGGCAGTCTTCACCCCCCCCACACACCTCCCAATGTGGGGGGCAGTGTCCCCCACACCCCATCCAACTATATATACCTACTCCGAGATTGCACTACTGTGTTGAAAAGGGCAAAGTTGTGTTGATGGCTTAGTGGTTCTTAACCCTGGGAAAAATTCCATGATTTGCTGTAATGAATTTCATTGTTTAGCCATCGATGAATACATATTCAACAAACACATATTTAGATGAAGTAATATGGACCCATATATATGAGCAGGCAAAAGTCACCCCTTAATAAACTATAAGAAGCAAGAAGCAAAATATAATGACAGGTCCTGAACCAGTTTTAAATAGCTCAAGCTATCCAAACATATGATTTTTCAAGTAATAAATTGTATCTTTTTATGTTCATTCAAGTGGCTTATTTGACACAGTATTATATTCACTAATGGACCATATTATTAATGTGTAAAGTGGCAAAATGATCTTATAGGAGTGTCTAGACATACCCTTTAGAATTAGATGGGTTATAGAACATTGCTGGGATTCATATACTTAAAGTATGTGGCTGCACAATACCTAATTGGTATGACTAAAGTTGTGCAACACAGCCCAAAGATTATTCGCAATGTAACAGGAGGCAATTAGCATGACAACAATTTACCAGTTAAAGAACACACTAGTGAAAACTGTACAGTTCCATAAACAAGATACCATAATATGAGAAATGTTGCAAGCCATAATAAAACTTTCATAGTAAATTTCCTAACCTTTTTATTCATGTTAATTTTTATTTATTTTGTATTATTCACCTTTATTGACTAGTTTAGTCCCACTAGGCCAGTGACCTTTTTTCAGGGGACCCTGAAAGTTGTTTTTGATACTGACTGTGGATATTTGGTAAGTGCACAAGTTTTCCCATGTTCTTTCCTGTGGGCATAGCCAGAGCCAGAGGGCTGCTACAGAAAAGGGACTGTCATACAGGAGAACGAGGGAACTATTAAAATAAGACTTTAATTAGTGTTGCAAAGATACAAGATTAGATAAATGATATTGATGATCTTTCCAATGTTGCTAATGATTCCATCGGGAAGGATATATGTATTATGGAACTTAACAGACTGGCTAAGACCTTAAGCCAAGTGTTTACAACAGAGGAACCTAAACTAGGAACTGCAGTTTTCTTGTCAGAAATAGTTACTAAATGTTTATTAGATGATGTTTGTACATCTAGCATGTTTGTTGCTGATCCACAGCCATTGGAAAAAATATGAAGATTACACCCTGATTCAACAATATTTGGAAGGTGAATCTAAAGATAGAAATGAAGCTGAAGGTTTATCTGTTAAGGTAAATGACTTTGTTACGCATGCTAAAAAAGTATGCTAAGGCTGTTGCAATTACTTCTGTGAATAATAAAATGGATGTATGAATTAATAATCAAATGCCAGTGCTGCAGACAGAATCTAAAAGTGGCAAACCCATAATAGAATCTAAAAGTGGCAAACTCATAGATAGATGTTGTATATAAGCTCATAATTCCTTCAGACTTTTGTACATAAGATATTTGTGCTCTTATTCACATTGTTAATAAGGATTTTTTTGTGAGATAACTTGTGAATCTTTTGGATTAGCTGAGAATTTTTTTTGTTTTTTAATTCATTTGATGCTGAATCTTGGAATGAATTTAATATCAAAGGCAACAGACTGATTTTATGGAAAAGTACATTTACAATTTAAAGTATAATACTTGAAATAACATGACATTTATACTTTGAAGACAAATGTTTGCAAGTGTTTGATATTAAAAAAAAGTATTGATGAAACAAAATATGGCCTTTTGGCTTTAATGTTTTAGTTTGTTTAAAAAATGTTGAAGGAAAAATATTAATTTACCAAACATGGTTGTAATAAATTATGTGCCCTAAAATGTGGCGAGGTTGGACATTCTGGTAAACTGTATGATTCAGCAAAGGAAATATGAAATGTTCGACCACTATTGGTTTGACTGTATGAAACAAAGTGATATTTCTAATCATGTGCAATCTGGCATGGAAGAAAGAGCTGATCCTCATTTAGACTGAAATATGGTAAGTATAGATAATATTACTCATAATGTTAATGGAGATAACAATGTTGAATCTATTGAAGCCATATATAATATAGATATAGCTAATATTTATTTTAATTTGTGTTATAATAAAAATAATTATTATGAAAAATAGTGATGACAATAGCACTATAGAATCCAAAAGAGAAGACTAAAATAAAAAAAAAAAACTGTAAAGAAAGGAAAATACTAACCTTGTAGCAGAAGATTTAATATATTGCAAAGGTGTTTGATACAGAATGCTGATATTACTTGCTTGCAAGATGTTAGATCTCTTTTGAGAATTAGACTAGAACAAACTGAAACATTTTCTGGGAAAATATTATTTGGAGATTTGGTGTTGATGATTATTTAAGAATTGTAATTCTATTTAGAAAGTCGTTGTATTCACTGCATGTTATAATTGTTAGAATGGGAAGATGCATTTTTGTGATCTTATAAATGGCACACAAGTGTGGGGATTAAGTCATGTATATGCATATTTATTTATTTGACATTTGGTAACCAGGAAAGTATGACTGGGTAGAGATTACCTGTTTTCAGCACAGGCCTGGGGAGAAAAGCTCCACAAACAAACAAAGAAGAATAATTTATACATGGACCTAAGCAACATTACAAAAACATTACAAATACATGAATTAGTACAGTACTCTTCTAACAAAATATTCATTTAAATTAATAAAGTTATCTCTTATTACAGTTGAACAAGAGTCTAGATTGTAAGTGAAAGGAGAAGCATATTAATGGAGCTAAGATGTGTAAAAAGTACTACATTAGAAAAAGAAGAGTGGAAAGTCTATATTGCATAGTTGTAGTATTATTAAAAACAGTAGGAGAGCAATAAGGGATAAAAGTTTGAAGTGTAAGTAGTTTGCATGTTGGAAGTCATTGAGAGAATTGCTAGGAAGGAAACAAACATGAACAAATCCAAGATTTTGAGAGATATTCCTTGAGGAGGGTCTTGAAGGTATGGTAGTGAGATACCTGACTGATGGATACAGGTACACTATTCCATGGCTTGGCTTCACAGTGAGAGTAAAGGCTGAGACCCTTTGACTCATAGTACTAAAGGAGTAGAAGTAATTACAGTTATTATCCAGTATGTACTTGGTAGAATGAATATAATAATTCTTGGGTATTCTGACATCCCCACTCTGGGCTAGTAATCAGGGAGCCGCAATCATCACCACTGACACTGGATAGGGACATTCACTTGGAGCAAAAATTGATGCACCCAGTATTTTCAGATGCAGCTCTCTACATCAAGCACAATTTCCCTTAAGAGGACACAGGGAACACACTCAGTCCAGTGTCTGCGTTTCTCTCTCTGTCTCTCCGCAGGTCCCCAGTAAGGCTCCTCACTGGCACAGCTGCAGAGTTAAGTCCTCAGCTGAGCATTCAAGCCAAGTCTTCCACCACTATCTCTGTGAAACCAGTGCTTCATGTCCCTGTTCCAAACACACACACACACATACACACACACACACACACACACACACACACACACACACGCTTTGAGATTTGATTTACACACACACACACACACACACACACACACACACACACACACACACACACACACACACACACACACACACACACACACATGTGAAAGGCTGGCACAAGATTACTACCTATGCCACCTTCTGCCCAAACTATAAGGTAGTTACACCACCACAAGACACTCCAAGATCAGCTACCCCAAGGCTCTTACAAGGGCACCCAATTATCCTTGTTTGAAATTAATATTAATACAAAAATGGCAATGTTAACCAAACAGCCAGGCTTCCAGAGTGGCCACAGTGTCATCCAGAGATATAAGTACACTTAAAGGTTAAAATATTCTCTAAAAGGACCAGCCACAATAAAAATATAAATATATTTAGTAATAAATTATACAAGAACATGAAAATACAAAATGTGTATTTACAGTAAACACCAGCATTTCAGTCACAGGAAATATTAAAAATAGCACAGCTGGAAAGATTTGCAGAGTTACAGAAAAACAATACTTAACTATCCTCACTATATTTTCCTGCCTGATTTAGAGAATTACTCTTTCTACTTATTTAATAGAGCAAGGCAAGTTGGAGTAGGTGAGGGATCCTTCTATGTCAGGATTTAAGAAACAGACTGCCCTGAGACTTCTGGCTCACCTAGTATTAACACATTATTTCTGTACATTATGGCATCACATACATCTGGCCATCAGACTTCTGGTTACCATGCAACCTCCCATTGTTAGAAACTGCAAGGATTTGGCATCCGCATGGCAATAATACAAACACAAAAGCACTGCTCAGATCTGGCGCAGCTTCTGGAAGTCATAAAACAATTACAAACTTCCTGTCCTACAGAGACTAGCAAACAATGCTTCTTACAGACATTGCATCTGTGGCTTCATTCAAAACTTTGATATAACATTGTTATGGCCTAGGCCCAGTAATTTAATTTCCTTGCTATTTCTCAAAGTCAGGTGAATTGAGATTAACCTCTTTTCTTCCAGTATCCTCTGTTACAATATATACATTTAAACAGTTACAATAATGGATGTACATTTCTTTTCTGCCTAGCAGGTCACACTGTTGATACAATTTTAACACAATCAGCTTTACAAATACATTTTTCAATATAAGTATCTGTACAAATCAGTTTGATATACAGATGACATAAAATTCTTTACAAAATTCCAGCTATCTGTGTTAGTATATGTTATGCATCCACTACCTTACTTCTCCTGGCATAGCTGACAGTACCTAATATTGTCACTGGTATTTTAACTGTACTTTGTGTAAAAGTGCTGGAAAATTGGTTCTAATGTTAAAACTTGTAGAAATTTTATGCAATGTGGATAGCTGAAGTAGTGATGCAGTTTCATAGATTCAGACATGCATAAAAGAGGTAATATAAGGGGTGAAATTGACTTTACCTTCACACTATTTTAAATAAACATGTTTATATGACATACCTTTTCTTCTCAAACCGCTATGATATGCAGTATGTTGCAGGTACTATGCCAAATGTCATTAAAGAGGGCAAGAGACTGAAAAGTTCTAGAGGTGATATTGTTCAACCTGCTTTTTTTAATTAAGAAAAGAACACTTATGGTATGATTATCATACAGATACTACCTATGTATACTTATTAAGAAAACCAAAAGATTACATATAAAGACAAAGCCTGAAAGGAGGACATAATTACAGAAAAGTTATATTGGAGAAAAAAAAGTTACATATGTTCAAGAATGCAATAATAACATGGGAAAGGATGAAAAAATGCTTTTGAATATGAAGTCTGAGATTGATCAAGAGAATATGCTAAAAAATATGTGATTTTTTTCCTGGAAAAAAGAAATGGCTTCACCTTTTGGTTTAAGGAATTACTAGCTGATGAAAGAAGGACAGACATATTGAGAAATGAGAAGGGAACATTATCACTACCAAAATGGAAATTCTTGACGTTATTGAAAAATATCTTGTTCAAAAATATGCTAGAATAAACTTATATCTCGTGATCAATGTTATGTCATGAAGCATCATTTTTTATCAGCATTACATTTATTTTTGTTATGGAAAAAATAAATTGCTCTTAATTTTTTTTGAGAAACTTACTATGGCATAAATGTATAGAGATTTGGTTGTAAGAATATAAAATTAAGAAATTTCATTGTGATCTACTACAAAATTATAATGATAGGCTGAAAACAATCCTACCTTGGTTTGTGATTTGCAGAGTTGACTGGTACAAGACATTTTATTTGAATTTATATATATATTTTTTATCACTGTTTTTTCACTGTTAGTGGGTAGGAAGCAATAGCTTATTAACAAGATTTACTTTGATTCATATTTTGTTGTTTTACCTTTAATTTAACTGCTGGCTGTTAGAACAGGATAGGTTTTAGACAGGCAAGCTCTAGCCATCCCAAGGGGCCTAGACAGCTATAAATTCACACAGACTGCAGAGAGGCAAATCCATGCATATCTAAACAATTCCACCTTGGTTTGTGATTTACTGTGGAGCTGAGTGGTAAGAAAAGTTTTATTTGAAATTATTTTATTTGTTACCACTGTTTTTTACTGTTAGTAGGTAGGAAGGGATAGTTTGTTAACAATATTTAGTTTGATTCACATTTTGTTTTACCATTAATTTAACTATTGGTTGTTAGAAAGGGCTAGATTTCAGACAGGTAAGCTCTAGCCATCCCAAAGGGCCTAGACAGCTATGAATTCACACAGACTACAGAGAGGAAAGTCCAGAGCATATCTAAACAATCCTACCATGGTTTTTGGTTTATTGATCTTTACTGTTAAAAAGTGTGACTGCATGTGATAGTGAGCAGAAGCTACTGCTTGCCTTTGTGCATGACTTAAATGAATTACAGTGTTTTGGTTTGGAGAATTTGTATGGTCAGAACAACTTTACTGTACTTACTTTAGTATTTAGTTGTATGTTGCTTGTGCAATTTTTATCATAGAAGGTGATTTAAGTTCTCTGAATTCTGTGGTTACTGATTTTGGTTACTCTTTTCTTTAACAATATTTTGTTTGAAGTGGAATATGGATTCCTTAAATGAGTATGCAATTAAGGATTCGCTAATGCATAAATCTGTTGTACAGTGTAATAAATGCTATGCATATTTAAAGCTAACAGCTGATAACACTGGTGATCTGTGTTCCTTGTGTCAAAAGGTGGATGATTTGCTTACCATTGTTAGAAGTAAATATAGATTTGATGATGATTGCAGCTGTGCAATTTGCACAACTTGGAGAACTGTTGTTTCATATATTAATAACTGGCCTGGTGAGATAAATATTGTTTGGCACAGAACAAATAGAACACATTTAGGAAATGATGCATCTATTGTCTGTAAAGATCATCAACCCCTATGAAACAAGCCGATGCCCATGACAACTATGGAATTCTGGATGCAAGTATTCAGGAATCTGAGGATCCAGATTGTTTAGAAGGAAAGAAAGAAAGGAAGAAGTTCACAACAAATAAGGAAGAAAAAGAAACCTGATTAATGTGTGTAAAACAAAGAGAAGACGCACTAAAAAGGACACTGCTTTGTTATATAATTCACAGGTTACAGGGAATAATATTTTCCCATCAGAAAACCTTCAGTCTACAGAAAAAGGCATGATGTTTCCAAATGAGAAGATAGAAAAAAGAGGCAAGGGGCAGGTGAAAAGGAAGAAATCAAAACTGAACATTGAAGAATTGTTGTGCTGTGGATTTACAATGCCAGCTGGATGAGAATTTAATCTTCTTCTTCTGTCGGCTTTTCCCAGTTAGGGGTCGCCACAGTGGATCACCTGTCTGCGCATGACTGGTAGTGGAGTTTTACAGTGTTGCATTGCCAGCCCGGCACCCAACCTTCCACAGAAGGCACACACATGCACGCACTCACACCTAGGGCCAAGTTAGTGTCCAATCCACCTACAGCATCTCTTTGGGATATGGGAGGAAACTGGAGCACCCGGAGACAACCCATGCGATCACAGGGAGGACATGCAAACTCCACACAGAAGGCACCCCAGCCAAGAATTGAACCAGAGAACCTCTTGCTGTGGGGTGGCAATGCTAACTGTTGCACCACCATGGCCGGCCCCTGGATGAAAATTTAATACACAGTGAAAACAATGGGATTAATAAGACTAATAGTGGTGAAGCTCTTTCCTTTGTAGCAATTGATAGAGCAGATATTATTGTATTAGAAGCTGAAGATTCTTCAGAGTTGGTGAGCAAAGATATTATTGTAATTGGAGATTTAATTATTAGAGGAACTGATACTTATATTTGCAGAGAAGATAATGAACAATGAATAGTGTTATACTTGCCAGGAGCAAAAATAGAAGATATGAGACAAGTCTTGGAAAACCTTAATGTAAGCAAGTAATGATCTGTTTTTATTCATGTCAGTACAAACGATCTCATCCACAAGAATTCTTTGGCTGTTAGTAGGGAACTGACAGCCCTTTTAGTAGTATAGATTGTACTTGTGTTCACACATATTTTTCACAAACCACTTATAGGAAGGTCAGGTCATTGTGAATGAAAAGATTTTTTGGGTAAATACCTACATGGAAAAATGTCCTGTTTTAAAAAATGCATATGTGTAGAACATCCAAGCCTAGTTTTGGGCACACATGTATTTGGACAGGATAAGATCAGGGAAGAGAATTTTTGCAGGAGACATTTTACAATATTTGACTAACACTAGGCAGGATTTTTGCCAGGTCAAAAATTTTACAGTTGACAGATAGCAACATTTGATGCATCTCTGATAGTTGTTAATGCTAGCAGCATTAATAATAAAGTTTTTTTATTGGAAAATGTGCTACATTCCCACAAAATTGATGTTGTTATTGTTTGTGAAACATGGTTAAAGAACAATGACTGGAAATCAGTTCTGTCAGGGTATAAATGTTTTTACTGTAACAGACATTCTAATAAAAAATCAGGTGGAAGTTTTATGATAGGGATTAAAGATAGTTATGAAAGCTGTGGTTATTACATATTCAGTAATAATGCCAATACTATATATAGACTGTGTAACTTAATAAAGACAACCCTGGAATATATGACGATTGTTGGAGCATATAGACCACCAAAGTCAAGTGCAGATGACCTAGAGGAATTCATGCATTTCTTGCACAAAACACAGGAGGAAAGAATAATATTAGCTGGGGACTAAAATTTAGCAGAAACAGACTGAATAATATTGATTCAACAACATTAGTAAGGAAATTATTCACAATGTATATTCAGGAACAACAATTGCTTCAGATTGTAAAAAAAAAAAAAAAAAAAAAAAAACTACCAGACGACGGAACATACTAGACATTGTTTGTATTCCTAAAGAAATTACTGTTACTTCAAGTCAAGTTTTACCATTGTTGGTGTGCAGTGATCATGTGATTCAAAAGGATAATTTGTTGCTAGATAATTCTGCAAAACCGAAATCTAAACCAATGCACAGAAGGTTAATTACAGATTGTATGGAAGCAAAACAGTCACTATGTAAAACTACCTGGAGTGAGATGTTCAGTGGAAAACTGCAGATGGAATGTGCAAAAGAAATTATTTGAGTGCAAAACAAAAAAAAAAAAAAAAATGTTTAACATCAGGTTCTAGGCATACAATGTCAGGGGGATATATTTCCATAAGAACAAGATATCTGATTAAAATATAAGAAATGGAAGAGAGGTCAAACTACAACTTTGAAAACTGAAATAAACAAGCTGGACAAACAGATTAAGCATTGTGTGAGACAAGATCAAGATAGATTTGAAGGAAATTTATATAAAGATATTGAGCATAATAGGAAACCTTTCTATAGATATAGAAGGAGTAAAGACATACAAATTGATAAACTGTGTGCAGATTCTAAAATTTATTTTCAGACGCAACAGATTATAAATATATTTACAAAATCTTATGCAAAACAATTTGGCTCCACAAAAGGGGTGATATGTTGTCCTAGTAATATCCATGTAAACTCAGATACTGGAATAAAATTAGATTATATTGAAAAAGAACTGCACAAACTGGATCCAAACAAAGCACAGGGAGGAGACGGAATTTGTAACAATGACCGAGGAACATTTCAGCAAGAACTTACAGTACCATTATAACCGTTATTCACTAGGTCATACAAATATGGGGAGATTCCTCAAGAGTGGTGACATGCACTTATTTAACCTGTCTTTAAAGGAAAAAGGAGACAGAGTCATATAGACCCTTAAGTCTACTTTCGTGGGGAAAAATAATGGAGAAGGTAATACTGAATAACTTATTGTCAGAGCTGGAAATGTTGGGACTTGAAACCATATATCAGCATGCATATGTTGAAAACAGATTTATTACCAACTGTAATATGATATTCTATAACAATATAATAACAGATATGAATGAAAAATTGTGTTGTAATTTATATAGATTTAACTTTACCATTTGACAGGGTCATAAACAAAACATTGATCCATAAATTAGAACTACTAAGTATTGATGTACTCTTGATATGATGGATAATTGCATGGCTTACAAATAGGACATTTCAAGTATCATACAGTGACTGAACATGTGAAATCCTTGGTTACAATTAGGGTGTCCTCAGGGCTCTGTCCTAGGCCCTTAGTTGTTTAGATCATATCTTTCAGACCTAACTTTTTCATCTGTGGTATTCTACAGTCTATATGCTGACAACCTGAAATTGGGTAAACTGATTACATGTGTTGCAGATAAGGCATGTCTGCAAAATGATTAAATTGACCATTTCAGCACAGAAGAATAATATGCTGATAAATACATCAAAAACTAAGCATATGAGATTTGGGAGACATAAATTAAAAGGGGAATATTTAATACAGCACACAGTGATTGAAACTGTAGATTATGTTAAGGACCTGGGTTTATAGTAGATCCAGCTATGAGTTTTTCTAATAATATCAACCAATTGGTTAATGATAGTTATAGAACTACAGGTTGTATAAAAAGGTATATAAAGTCCAGGAAATCAAAAGTGATGAAGTCATTGTTTGTTAGTTACATTAGACCCAAACTTGAGTATGGATAACAATATGGAGACCCTATAAGAAAAGAAGTGTGAGTAAACTGGAAAGAGTACAGCAGAAATATACCAAGGGTATCCATGGATTTAAAAAAAAATAAGTTATTATCTAAGAGGAGATCGTATTCAGGTATGCAAGGCATTTAGAGACAACTACCTCTGGGAATGTTTGGGGTTATCAAAAAGTACTAGAGAATCACCAACCTATGTAGAAGATTCTATAGGAATGAGAAGTGTACTAATTGGTTCTGTGTCAGAATAGCTAATGCATTGAACAGACTACCAAATCACATTAAACCAAGTAAGATATTTTTAAAAAAAGTCTGGGGACTTATTATGGGAACAAGCATTTTGGTATATTGGCAAGCTAGAAGGGCATTAATGCCCATGATTGAAATATCTGTGTGTATGTATGTATGTATGTATGTATGTAAGACAAAATATTAATTGGCAATATTTATGTAAAAATACAAAAGTAATGTATGGACAGATAATGGATATCTTTTTTACATAAAAATATGGGAAAGCAAGGATAGTAATATACAAAGTGATGAAAGAAAAAGATTTTAAAAAATATGAAGTTTGTGACTTTTAGATAAATTGCCTGTTAAATGTTTAATGGAATAAAAATAGCTTACAAAAATATATACTATATATCTAGTTTAAGAATCGATGAAGCATGCTTTACTGGCTTGTTTAAGGATTCAAGCAGTATGGCAAAATGTTTAGAAGCATTTCAAAACAGTTGTTTAGTTAATCTTGAGATGACTATGATATTTTGTAGACATTATGATACTGCAAATTCTAATACTGAATATGCAGATAAATTATTAGTGGATGTTTTGTGGATGATGCATAACATGAGATGTCAAATAGTACTCTTTCATGGATTGTTTGATGTGCATGTGCCAGCATCACTATAAAGCATTGGTAAGTATATTGTTGTTCAAGTAAGTGTTTCACCGTCATCATCATCATCATCATCATCATCATCATCATCACCATGCCCCTTTTCCCATTTTCTATATGGGGTCAGGGTATTAAGTCAATTGTTGCCATCAATCTGTATTTAATGCCACATTCCTACCTTCTTCAACACTCATGCCTGACTGTTGCAGGTGATTCTTTGCTGCATTTTATTTAGAAAGCATTTTGTGCTCAGTTTTATAACTACTAAATTTGCAATGAAAGCAGGCTTTTGAGCTATACACTTTCATTCTGCAGTATGCCCCTTATATCTTAGACTATGGTGGGGTTTATATCCATATATCTTATTTCTTTTTTTTTTCCATAATCAATTTTTATTATTTTTTCTGAGTTATCATACAATATTACAGAAAACCAAAAAAAAACAAACAATGCCCAAATGAAACTTATAAAAACAATACTACAAAATATATACACTATATACATGAATGCTTCCATCAATTAAACAAGGTCAATATAAAAAGATAAGAACTTCTGACAGGAAGTGGCACAGTGGTGCAGCGGTTAACGTTGTCGCCTCACAGCAAGAGGTTCTCCGGTTCAATTCTCGACTGGGGTGCCTTCTGTGTGGAGTTTGCATGTTCTCCCTGTGTTTGCGTGGGTTTCCTCCCACATTCCAAAGACATGCATCTGGAGCATTTCTCCCCGGGCCTCCGCTGAAAACAGGCTCTGTGGAACCTAGTCGGACATTCCTGGTCAACAAATGATAAATAAATAAATAAAATAAAATATTAAAAGATCATTTATCAATATACTAAATAATTAATGCTGAACAAAAATTTAAACATATATGTCCAGGGGTTAAAGTGGATTCAGAACATTAAGCCAACAGAATATTGAAAATTTTCTCCCATATTTTCGGATTATTTATGTTTTTCCTATGATCCTTAATTAATAATTTGTGAGCTAAAATATGTTTTATCGCTAAACCTTTAAAGTTATCCCATGAAGTTTGGGATGGATTCAACCAATTTGTAGCTATATAAAGTTTCATTAACAAGAAAATATTTATAAGTATAATTATTTGGGATTTATCCAAATTATTCGGAGGGATATGTAGGATCATAAATTCCCAAGAAAGTGTAGAGTGTTGATAACCCATCTTTTGTAATTGAATATATAAACTTTGGAATTCCATATATCTTATTTCTGAGTTTGCACTTACAGCATAACTAACACAGTGATCATCTCACACTGCAACATATTAGTGATATCCTACCTCTGAATACTGTATATCCCATACACGCCTGTGCAAATTTAGATATAGATAATTGCAATTTGCACTGAGACTAACACTGTTCATGACATGCAAATTTGTTTCATAGAAGGAAACAGAAAGAGTTACACATTGCATCCATCTATTTATGGTTGACAACTTGAAATGTCAGATATTTCAATATGACAAAGAATAATAAAGAAATTGAGCAATGCATCTACATCTATCATGAATTACCCCTGGCACTACTCTAAACATGGCAATAATGTTTATCCAGTGCATTTCAGGCTAGGCATACTCTGAAAGTGCTTTCTGTTTGCATTACCCAGAAGTCTCACTGACTTCCTGATCAGGCCCTTTATGAATGAGATCACCTGGTTTTGTGAAAGCAAATGAATGTCTGTCTCAATGGTAAAGGAGAGGTCCAGCAGCATCGCTGTGCTGCAGATAGTGCCTACAGCTAAGGTGAGCTGATGTACCTTAATGGGAAACCAGAGAATTACACAAGCAACTGAAGCATGCTGTAGCATAAAAGCACTGTCTTCAAGTGATGCATTTAGCAACCAGCACTGACGTCGTAACAGTCTGCACTGGCAATGATTTCAGTATGATGTGAAAGATATTCCTGGTACAAGAGCTTAAACTAACATTATTCTTGTGTGAAGAAAATGTTAACTATATACTGTGACATAGTGAGGCAATAGTGTGAAAACCAATAAAAAGTTAAACAAAGAAAAAGAGCTAGTTCCTTCAATACTCCAACAAGACAAGGAACAATGTAAATATAAGACTACAGTTCTAAACAGGCCTTGCATTCCATAGGTCTCTGAAGAGAAATGTATAGTAGTCTCAAGTACACTGTTACAGTGGTGTAGGTTCTGTGGTGGTTGTCCAAGACACAATGTGAATTTCCCAGCATGCAGCAGTTTAAACTTTAATATGAAGATCACTGACCTGATGAAGAAGCCTCATGTCTAAAACAAGTCTGTGATACTTTGGCTGAATTGGATCATTCTCATTATGGAAGTTTTATGTGCCATAACATCAAATGCCTACAAAGTACACAGAAAGGCACTGTTGTACTAGAAAAATGTGCCAAGAGCAAAGCATAGAAAATGGTGCAAATTGTAATCAGTGTGTTTGTAGCATCACAATAACAAAGAAAGCAAATGTTACCCATATGAGTGGAATGGGCCCCAGGTCCAGCTGTGCAACATAAACAAGGGATGAAAGAAATATACAACAAATTAGGCTGTATTTCTTTATCATCCAGGTGTGAGCAAATTAAGCTTTTCTTGCTCATCAGGTTTCATACCTATACTTAATTTTAAACATTCTGGGGACAAGCTTTCACTGCATAAATTGAAAATACTCAGATTTGGTTTCCACACTGTGAAATACCTTAACATCAATAAACGAGGTACATAGGGTATTTGCACCATTGTATGAAACAGCAGTTACAACCTTGCTGTCATCATAATAAACCGATGATGTAAAAATCTGGTAATGTGGATATGGAAATGGTGAAGGCACCATCTATTCAAGTCTGGTGTGGCTGAAGAGATAACTGCTGTCCTGAGCAACAGCGGCACTGGAAGTTTTATTGTAAAGTTACAGACAAGTGATGTATAGTTACCCACTGACTAGAATCATAGCAAAATCGGAAAATGGATTCCCCAAGGTGAGTGGATCTATTAATAAGAACACCGGCATCATTGTAAATGATTATATGACAGGGTATGTGTTTGAACTTTAGTTGTGTAAAGAAAGTAGTAGTGCTGATTTGGTGGTTGTAGTGATCACACAAGTACAGCCTTCAATCACATCCACAGTTAGAAAAGTCATCTGTTTAATTGCAAAGGGGAACAGTACAATCTGATTGAAAAAGCTTTTGCTGTGTTCATAGAGTTAATAAGTTAATGGTTTCTCACATGTAGCCTGATGACTGTATAATAAGACCTTTGAAGAACAAAGCATATTTCAACTTCCTCTGCTAAACATCTTTTCTCTGGTAAGCAGACATAGCCACCTTTGGTAACTTGAAGTTAGATTGTAAACCATGATCTTTTTTTAAGTACACAGTGTTAACCCATTTGTATGCACTTTTTATAAATTGCTTTGACCCCAGTGTCTGCCACATAAGATCATCACTTCTCATTTTCAACTGACACATTGATTCTTCCTACCTATTTTTTTTCCATTCAAGGTTATGGATGATTTTCCTTTGGGATGAGGGGTGAGGGTGCTTGGAAGTTTTTTTGGTACTTGCATATTATCGCAACTAGATTTCCGAAGGCACATAATCTGTCCAGTTTGGAAGAAAACATGTCAGTTAACCTAACAAGGGGTGTGTTAAGTCTTATGACTATTTTGTCAGCTTGTTTTTTCATACAGGAAGATGAATAACAGAAAAATTAATGTGGCTTAGTAGCAGTCTTTCCCAACCTGTACAGCTGAGTGCTGCTTTGCTGGTTTCCTTAATGTTAGAAGTCATGAAAGTCACAATGTTCCCAACAAGTCAAGGAGTCGGGAACATAAGTGCACCCAAAAAAAAAAAAAGACATTCCTTTAAACCAGCTGTAACAATATCTGTAGATGTATTTCCCTCTCTCCAGTAAGAGGACACCTGTGTGACACTTAAGCTAAACCAAAATTACACTCCGCTTCAGTGTCAAACTGTTACCGATTTTCCCTAATAACTGCACAACCTTACATCACATACTCCTTCCAAACTCAAACTTCAAACCCACTAAAAATAGACTACACTCCAAAGGTCATTACTTCTTTAAACTTGCCCAGAAAATCTGAGAAGTCCTACCCACAAAGGTAAATATTAAGCTACGTTCAAAATCAAACTGAAAAACACCTTTTCAAACAAGCAAACTGCAACTGCTTCCAAAATATTAACATTAATTAGGAATAGTGCATGTCATTTTTGAAATACTGATGTTAACAAGACAAATGAAAAGGAGGTAGTAAGGCGATACTTGTGCAGGCAGTGACTGACAGAATGAAAGACTGATGGAGGAGTCTGAGTTTTCGCCATTTTTCCTCCTGCTGCCTCATACCAGATGTGACACAATACTACTTCTTCACACACCCGTTTCAACCGTAACATTCCTGTTTTTGCAGTAACAGGACATTTTCAGTACCAGCACTCATCTGTACTGAAGTATGCGAAATTTGCAACTGCGAAAATCTGGTTGAGACAATTAGTAAGTATCGTTTTTTTTTTATAATGTTTAGGATCATAGCTGATTTCCTGCAGGCTGTTGGGTGATGGTGCTTGGAATATTTTTGAATATACCACACAACGTCTTATTGGCTGAGCATGTGTTGCACTTTGCTGTGTCAATGTGAGTACATGCCTTCATACAACAAATGTTCCCAGCAAGTTTTGTGTGCACTCCTAAGTAGTCTGGTGGGCCTTGTACATTGGTAGGCCTTATACATTTGTGAGAAATCATTTATGTGTAGGAAAGGCCTGGCAATTTACAATTACCATTCCCTTGGATGAGTGAGCTGACCTCTATGACTCATACCTATCATTCCTTTTTGCTTTTTCCAATGTTTCTTGTGTCAGAGGCACATGGGATATATGCAAATGACTGTTATGAACATAAGGTGTTTCAGCTAATTGGCGATTCTGAATGCCCATGACTTGTTTCTTTGTTTTAATGGACAATTTCAGGCCAATAAAGCCAACCCCCACTAGCTGATACAAGAGGTTTGGGCGGTCACTAAGTGGAAGTTCTAGCTTTGCTGGAGTTTTTATTTTGTTTTACTGATTGTTTTTTCAGTGACCTTCTTACTTATTGTTTTAGTTTGTTGTTTGGGATATTTTTGCACTGACCCTAATGATAATGGACATCAGCTGGGTATAACAGCCCTGTGTTTCTTATGCTTAGTCAAACACTCTGGTTGTGCTGTGCTGATGAGGTCATAACAAGGCCAAAATATGCATATCCACTGCTAGTGGGGTTTGGCTTTATTGGCCTGAAATTGTTCATTAAAATTATGAAACACGTCATGGGCACTCAGAATCGCCAATTAGCTGAAACACCTGATGTTCATAATGGTCATTTGCATATATCTCGTGCCTCTGAGACAAGAGGTTTGGAAGGTCACTTAGTGGAAGTTCTAGCTTTTCACTCAGTGGAAGTTCTAGCTTTGCTGGCGTGTTCATTTTATTTTTACTTATTGGTTTTTCAGTGACCTCTCACTTATTGTTTTAGTTTGTTGTTTGGGATATTTTTGCACTGACCCTAATTATAATGGACATCAGCTGGGTATAACAGCGCTGTGTTTCTTATGCTTAGTCATGCACTCTGCTTGTGCTGTGCTGATGAGGTCATAACAAGGCCGAAATATGCATATCCACAGCTAGTGGAGTTTGGCTTTATTGGCCTGAAATTGTCCATTAAAACGACGAAACAAGTCATGGGAATTTAGAATCGCCAATTAGTTGAAACACCTGATGTTCATAATGGTCATTTGCATATATCCCATGTGCCTCTGATACAAGAGGTTTGGGAGGTCACTCAGTGGAAGTTCTAGCTTTGCTGGAGTTTTCATTTTGTTTTTACTGATTGTTTTTTCAGTGACCCTCTCACTTATTGTTTTACTTTTTCCAGTGTCAGAATTAACAACACTTCAACTTCCTCTTTCATGTCAGCAACTCACATTTGGTCCAGTCTAAGAAATATGCATGCAATCAGGCAGACAAGTCCCTCATCAAGGAGTGGACTGAGACAGTCGATTATTTTTCAGGGACCCTCTCCAAAAGCTCAGGGCTCCATGAATTCTAAGCATAAAAACTTCAAGGAGATGGGTTGATATTTCACTTTGTACAGGTTATATAATTACTACAGTAAATATAATAGGATATTAAGGTGTTTGCCATAGATAATGACTGAGACTAAGTCAAAATCTATTTTCCTTCCAGAACCTACTTTTTGACCACTGGCCCAGCATGCAACAAGCCTGAATTGTTTCACTCAGATGGAAGTGAGAAGCAGAATTGAGTTAAGCAGTGCATGAGAGCTAATGTTCAAAAAAGAAGACCTGAGGGCATAAAGAAATACCATTTTCTACACACAGCCTTGCATCTTCCAGTACCCATTAAAGTACTACTAGAGGCCCATTGACTCCTGTGCCTTATTCCCTGTAATAAATAGGATATCACTATAATCCAGGTATTACTTACAGCAGGGCTTCTCCTGACATATTATAACATAATCCTGAACATTTAATTTTATCATGAGCCAGAAATTTATGAAATTATTTTTTTTTTATTTTCTATTTTTCTGATCCCTTGATGACTATCATACCTCTTTTTCATTCACCCATATTGTGGCTTTATTTCCTCAGTATACAAATATCCCACATTTCCACCCATTCATTCTTCTCATGGCTGAGGGTCTTAAGTTCTTCGGTGCACATGCAAATGTCATCCCAAGGGATTATATATCATAAGTATCTGCAAGAGGTAAGTGTTTTGTTTCTGAGAGAAGTAACAGACCAGTCACCCTGCCCACTTGAAGGCAAAGCACCTTCTGTAATCCCTGGTCTTTACCAGGAATTAAACGTGGAGTCCCCAATTCCAGGTATACATACTACATCTTCCTCTTAGAGGGAGACAATCAGGAAGTGCCTCGACATTCCTTCCTTCTGCTCTTGGCAATCTCTTTTTCTATAAAAAAACAAAACTAAGAAGCCAATAGCAAAATGTTTATTCTCTGGGTATCTCGACCTTTCGCCTTCAAGCGATTGTAAACTGCATGACCACAAATTCTTAAATAGTTACATGATAATGAATCATTATATCATTATACTGAAACATTTTTAAAAAAAACAAAAAATTGAATAATAATTACCACAATAAACTCTCCCACCATTCCCACCATTTATTGTGATAATTATTATTCAGTTTTGTTTTTTTAAAAACATGTTCAGTATAATGATGTAATTGATGTAAAATGAGTATTTAATTGTTTAATTAATTCATTATGATATAACTATTTGGAAGAATTTGTGGTCATGCAGTTTACTATCCCTTGAAGGTGAAAGGCCGCTGTACCAGGAGAATAAGCATTTTGCTATTGGCTTCTTAGTTTTGCTTTTTTATAGTTATTAGTTCATGGTGTTGTTATTATAATCTCCTTTACTACCTCAGTTGCTAAACCAAGATGTGCCTGTTTTTAGTCAGTCCTTTACCTAGCTAGACCATGGAGCTGGCTATCATCATCTTCTTTCGGCTGTTCCCATTAGGGAACACAGCGGAACATCTGTTTCCATTTCTTCCTGTCCTCTGCATCTTGCTCTGTCACACCAACCACCTGCATGTCCTCTCTCACCACATCCATAAACCTCATCTTAGGCCTTCCTCTTTTCCTCTTACCTGGCAGCTCCTTCCTTAGTATCTTTTTCCAAATATACCCAGCATCCCTCCTCAGCACATGTCCAAACCAACACAATCTCACCTCTCTTGCTTTGTCTCCAAACTGTCCAACCTGAACTGACCCTCTAATATACTGATTTCTAATCCTGTGCATCCTAGTCACAACCAGTGCAAATCTTAACATCTTTAAATCTGCCACATCCAGCTCTGACTCCTGCCTTTTTGTCAATGCCAGTGTCTCCAACCCGTATAAAATAGCTGGTCTCACTACCCTCTTTTAGACCTTCCCTTTCACTCTTACTGGTACCCGTCTGTCACAAATCACTCCGGACACTCTTCTCCACCCATTCTACCCTGCCTGTACACTCTTCTTCACCTCTCTTCCACACTCACCATTACTCGAACTGTTGATCCCAAGTACTTAAACTCATCCATCTTAACCAACTCTACTTCCTGCATCCTCACCATTCTTCTACCCTCCCTCTCATTTGCACACATATATTCTGTCTTAGCCCTGCTGACCTTCATTCCTCTCCTCTCTAGAGCATATCTCCACCTCTCCAGGGTCTCCTCAGCCTGGTCCCTACTCTCACTACAGATCACAATGTCATCTGCAGACATCATAGTCCACGGGGCCTCCTCTCTGATCTCATCTGTCAAACCTGTCCATCACCACTGCAAATAAGAAAGGGCTCAGAGATGATCCTTGATGTAATTCCACCCCCACCTTAAACGTATCTGTCACTCCCACTGCAGTCCTCACCACTGTCACACTACCCTCGTACATATCCTGTACCACTCTTACATACTTCTCTGCCACTCCCGACTTCCTCATACAATACCACAACTCCTCTCTGGGCACCCTGTCATATGCTTTCTCTAAGTCCACAAAGACACAATGCAACTCCTTCTGACCTTCTCTGTATTTCTCCAACAACACTCTCAGAGAAAATATTGCATCTGTAGTGCTTTTCCTGGCATGAAACCATACTGCTTATCACTAATCATCACCTCCCTTCTTAACCTAGCTTCCACTACTCTTTTCCATAACTTCAAGCTGTGACTGATCAATTTTATCCCTCTGTAGTTACTGCAGCTCTGCACATCACCCTTATTCTTAAAGATAGGTACCAAAACACTTTTTCTCCACTCCTCAGGCATCCTCTGACTTTCCAAAATTTCATTAAACAATCTAGTTAAAAATTCCACTGCCATTTCTCCTAAGCACCTCCATGCTTCCACTGGTATGTCATCTAGGCCAACAGCCTTTCCATTCTTCATCCTCTTCATAGCTGTTGTTACTACCTCCTTGCTAATCTGTTTCACTTCCTGATTCACTATCCCCACATCATCCAACCTGCTCTCTCTCATTCTCTTCATTCATCAGCCTTTCAAAGTACTCTTTCTATCTACTCAACGCATTCTCCTCACATGTGAATATGTTTCCCTCACTATCCTTTGCCACCCTTACCTGCTGCACATCTTTCCCAGCTCTGTCCCTCTTTCTAGCCAATTGGTACAGGTCCTTTTATCCCTCTTTAGTGTCCAATCTCTCATACAACTCTCCATACACCTTATCCTTAGCCTTCGCCACCTCTCTCTTTGCCATGCGCCTCATCTCCTTATACTCATGTCTACTTTCTTCATCTCTTTGACAATTCCACTTCTTCTTCACCAGCCTCTTCCTCTGTATACTCTCCTGTACTTCCTCATTCCACCACCAGGTTTCCTTGTCCTCCTTCCTCTATCCAGATGTCACACCAAGCACCTTTCTAGCAGTCTCCCTTACTAGTTCTGCTGTAGTTACCCAGCTATTCGGTAACTCTTCACTGCCTCCCAGTGCCTGTCTTAACTCTTCCCTGAACTCCACCTCACAATCACCCTTTTTTTTAACTTCCACCATTTAATCCTTGGCACTGCTTTTACACTTGTCTTCCTCTTCTTGAACACCAACGGCATCCTACAGGCCACCGATCTATGCTACTAAACTACACTTTCCCCTGTCACCACTTTACAGTCTCCAATCTCCTTCAGACTGGCCCTGCTACATAGGATATAATCCACCAGTGTGCATCTTCCTCCACTCTTGTACATCACCCTATGCTCCTCCCTCTTGTTAAAATATGTATTCACCACAGCCATGTCCATCCTTTTTGCAAAATCCACAATCATCTGACTTTCTGCATTCCTCTCCTTAATACCATACCTACCCATCACTTCCTCATCCCCTCTGTTTACTTCACCAACATGTCCATTGAAGTCTGCTCCAATCACTAGTCTCTCACCCCTGGCTATATAAAAGCATATTTTTGCCTCCAGTTTTAATAAATCATTACACTGCTGTAAATGAGGAATTTCTGCCTCCTTGTCCAAGCGTTAGCATTTTATGTTTACACTTGACATTACCATCTTTGCCTACAGTAGCATTATCACTTTCAACACAGGGCTTTAATGTTAACTGTAAAGGGAGCAGTGCCACTAAAGGCAGTCTCCTAGACCATCTCTATTCAGTACAATGTCAGTGAGGTACTGGTAATCTAATTTTTCCCAATTTTCTAAGCATATGTTAAAACTAGACCATCAGGCTGGAAAGGAAAAAAGATGGAGTGGTAATAATTATCTACCTCCTGGTTAATCATGTCTACTAAAATGCTTTTTTTTGTCCACTGTTTTTATTTTTTGCCTGTTAGCCCAGTCTTGTAGGCTCAAGTGCAATCTTTATCAGGTGTTTCCACTGCAAGAATGCAGTTTATGCAGTAACATGGAGAGGTATAACAATCAAGGAAAAGTATACTAAGCAGCAAAGCTAACAACTACCACGAGGTATTAGGGACACCACACATTTTAGCTCAAAATGATGTTCTGTCTCTCTCAGAAAATTGGATATATTTAAATGCTTAAAAGATTCCTCACCAGGAGAATCCAGGGCATAAATATCCTGTCCTACACAAATAGCCTAAAGGGCCTGTCTCTATTCTCTATCCCACAGCCTTCTGAGACTTGATCTATGCCTAGGTTATGAGGCATCCTAAGATCCAAACCTGGTGGATCTTTTGCACATTAGCAAAACAAAGATCACTAGAAATTCCAGATCCAAGGATTTGGACTTCCCTTGTGACATAAATAGAACATGCCAGAGGGACAGATATGCGAGTCAAAGGATCCCTGTGTTATGGAATAGGCTGTCCATTCATGTGAAGCAGAATTCATCCCTGACCCTATTAAAATGTAACCCGGAGCACTAGATCAGAAATTGCAAATGCACCCCAGTATGGCTTCCATGTCTGTGATCGACAGAGTCTGTCACTAAGTATAATGTTTCATCAATTAACATCCCCCTCACAAGTCCCTTAGTTACCTCCTTACTAACATTATCCCCCTCCTAATAGACTCCCAAGGTGCTCGGGGACAATATTGGGTTGGGGTGCATGGGTAGGCTTATAAAGGCTCTAGAGGTCATTACCCTAGTAACAACCTATGAACATATGGCAAGTTCTAAGTTAATACCACTCATAAAAAATATATATATATATATATCCCCACTCTAGTTCCCTTTACTGATTATTTTTTGTTTTGTCGCTAATATTTGTGGTGAAATGATGAGAGCTGTGGTAAAATGCGTATGAGTTGAATGAAGAACATGCTTTTCTGAAGTCCTCCAATACCTTCAGACGTAGTCCCATTAAGGGCATATCTGTATGCATAGCCAATGGCTAACTGTTGTTTGCCTAATTTTCTTCCTGTTACTTTTGATGGGGAATTGTCATTCTCCATTTTAAAAGAAACATTAGCCTCATGTAGTCCAGTTGGTTCAAAAAGCTACTTATTTTGTTCTGTAGCTCTATACAGAGTATTTTATATATTTCTGAATTATTCACTATGCTAGGGATGTTATAATGTTATGACTCTGAAATTGTGAGCTAAACTGCAGATGAGTGGGTCTGTATTAATCATTGCACTTCATTTCAGCATGTAGTAATATATTACGCATTATGACAAAATTAACACATACAAGAAAATATAAACCCACCAGAGGAAACTGCCATAACGAAACCAAACAACATCTGAAACAAATATCACTCATGAAGTAATGTGGATATGGTAAAATAATTTAATACATATTTTGCACTTTTGTCTACTCATGCATTGGAATTCTTCAGAGCAGTGCCACTTTCATTTAATTACACTTAAAATAGCACTTAAGTTACATGTCATAGTATTTTAACTTATACAAATCACAAACAATATGTATAAAAAAGGCACTAAACAGCCTATAACTGTAAAGTACCTTGCAAAGGTAAGGGAAAATAGCTCTTGTACTTTACAAAAAAAAGCACCTAAACAGGCATGTCCAAGGGTCAGCTTCTGGTGATTTCTCCTGTCCACCTGGTGAATCTCAGCATACTGGGGCAATGCAGCAACTGGCTCATGTACACAGACAACCCTCTCCACCTACCACCCATACTACAACCTGTGAGAGATGCACTTACATAGCCAAACTGGAAGCAAAGCTCTCTCCAGCCAAGGTTGTGCTAGACAGTCAAGAAGAGAAGGTTAACACCTGCACTGCACCTGCACTGCACCTCAAGCAACACATAGCCCTTCAAAACCCACACCGTCAACACCCACACATAGCAACACTAAACCCACATATGCGGAGGTGCTTAACATTAACCTGCCCAAGCAACAAGGACCTCTGAAGCTGAAATGCAAACAAACACCAATCACAACCAAAGTGACACATAGCTCACAACACCAGTGTGCCACCCACCAACAGCTCCTAAGGCAAGACAATGCACCCAACACTTTAGTCATAGGTGACGCTATAATCATGCACACTGACATCCACTCACCAGGCTGAACAAGGAGAAAATTACAGTCAGCTGCCTGTCGGTGCCAGGATCCACCACATAATGCATGCACTCAAGTCACTCCACAACAAGTACAAATATGACTCTGTCGTTGTCCATGTTGGAGTGAATGACTTGAGACGTACCTCCCTGGACTACATGAAAAGAGACATGGAAGAGCTCTCGGATTATGTATCCCAGGCAGATATGACCCTAGCCCTGAGTAGCATCCTGCCTTTGCCCAGAATTATACCACAGTATAAGGACAAAATGATTGACTTCAACAATTGGCTAAGCTTCCGGTGTCATTCAAAGAGGATCCAGTATCTGTCTGCCTGGGATGACATGAGCAACAAACCATGATGCTTTGCCAGAGATGGTCTGAACCTGTCACCCCTGGGATTCAGGTTACTGGCTAAAGCTCTTGCCACACCTATAGTGCCTTTTTTAGGCAAGGCTCAAAGGGCAAAACCACCACTGTAACAGATACAAGCATGCAAAATCTGAAGGTAATGTTACTCAATTCTAGAAGTCTAAACCTCAAAATGCACTCTCTCGAAGCACTCCAAAAAATGGAGAACACCGATATCTGTGCAGTAAGTGAGACCTGGTTCAAGACTCAGGAGAGCACTCCTGCAATATCAGGCTACAACTCTTACCACACTTTTCGGCCACCAAACCAAGATCGAAACACTAAAGGTGGAGGAGTGTCCATATTCACCAAGTATATTCACACCTCCAGGCTAGGTGCCCAACACAATGCATCTGAAATTCTCCAGGTGCAGCTATCACTAGGTAAGACTGCAATCCAAATTGTAGCATGCTACAGATCCCCCACCATGCCGCAAGATTCTCACTACACCTTTTTAAACATACTGGAAAATATTAAGATACAACCAAACACCCTAATACTGGGTGATTTCAACGGGTTCATATTAAAACACCGAACAGTGAAAACAGAGAATGGTGTTTCATCGACACATATTCAGCGAAAGCTGAAAATGTCGTAACCACAGAACAACGATTTCTTTCCTAGGGAAGTAAATTGCAGTTCCAACGCCCCCCAAAAAAAAACATTAAACACTTCCAAACACATACCTTAACCCTAATTATACCCCCCCAAAAACCAGTAAACACTAAATACACATATGCACGAAACCCAACCATACATCTAATGGAAAAAAAAAAAGGTAAACATTTTAAAAAATATGCCCTTACCTTAACCCGCACCCTAACCCTAAGGTCAGTAACTTTCGCACATTTACATAAACAGTTCCAAACACATACATGCTTACTTTAACCCTAATCCTACCCCCCAAAACAAAAGTAAACAGCTGAAAACACATACACACGTAACTCAACCATACATCTAACGCAAAATAAAAAACAGTAAACACTTTCATATATATGCACTTACCTTAACCCGCACCCTAACTCTAAGGTCAGTAACTGTTGCACAATCATGCTCAGGAGCTATACCGGACAAGGGACCACACTACACTTCGGAACAGGCAAAGCAACTAAGCGGTCAAGTGACTTCTTTCCCAGGGAAAGAATTCGCTGAACAGCCACTTCGCTGTTTTTCCTGTTCGCCCTACATGTGCCAATGAAAACGCATTCGAAAAAATGCATTTTTGTCGTACTAATAGGAACCCGATTTCAACTACCCTGCCATTAACTGTGAAAACTACTCGGGTACCAACACCTTTACCCAATGGTTCTTGGAATTCATAAATTCCAACGCCCTGAATCAATTAATCCATAGTCCCAGCAGGGGGTCCAGTTTCCTAGACCTGGTCATTACCAACATGGGAGATAGATGCTCCACACCAGTGGTCACCTCCTCATTGGTCAGGTCTGACCATAAGCAAATCACCCTTGACATCCACATCCCACCCCCACCCCCAATAAGGAAACCTCCATAAAAACTTCTCCAAAGCCAAATTCATGCCATTCAAGTCAGAAGTGACAAACTTCATGACACCCATGCAGATGGGAGCTAATAATCTGACTGCTGAACCTTATACTAAGGCACTGTATGAGCACATCCACTCGTGCATGAATCGTGCCATCCCAGATAGAACCAAGATGCTCTCCTCCAAAAAAAGGAAGCCAATCTGGTGCTCCCCTGCCATAAACAAACTATACAACAGAAGGAAGAAACTTTTGCAGAAAAGAGAAAAAACCCAGGATGCATAAAAATCCCTTACAAGCCTCAGTAAGAAGCTGAGATCCCTCATAAAATCCTCCAAAGCTAATTACAAAAATAAAATTGCCAAAGATTCCAAAGACAACCATAAACATTCTATAGTTATGTCAAGAATCTAAATGGCAATGCTCAGATCTGCTCCGAGTTACAACAGAATGACATTAAATATACTGATCCCAAAGACATTGCCAATATCCTGACAGACTGATTCAGTGCCAACTTCACCCCCTCTCATCCCCTAAATGGCCCATCGCAATACAAAAAGATTGCCAAATTCCGGTAATCAAGGCCACACAGGTAGAAACCACACTCTCCAAAGCTAAGACTAATGCATCTGTGGGACCAGATGACATCCTGGGCTGTGTAATACATGAACTACAAAATGAACTGGCACCTCACCTAAGTGTCATGTTTAATCATAGCCTCACCTCAGGCTTTGTGCCCACTGAGTGGCGCACAGCTACAGTTATCCCACTCCACAAGGGGGGATCCAACTTGGATCCCGGGAACTACCATCCCATCAGCCTGACGAGCCAGATCTGCAAGGGCCTGAAATGCATTATCATGGAACTTATACACATAGACACTGGCAACCTTCAAACATAGGACCCCACCCAGTCTGGGTTTGTGAAGGCTGATCTTGTCTCCTGAACCTGATTGACTTTTTCAAATCAGTCTCCAGAGCTGTGGACGAGGGTAAGGCAGTCCAAACAGCCTATCTGGACCTCGCCAAGGCCTTTAACACCATCCCCTACTCTGGAATCATAGACAAACATACTAAGCGGGGCATAAATCCCTACGTCACTCGATGGGCTACCAACTGGCTTACTGACAGAACCCAGACTGTAAAAGTAGCTGACTCCAAATCCAGATCCAGACAAGTGACAAGTGGAGTGCCTCAGGGTTCAGTCCTGGGACCACTCTTATTTGGCATCTACTTCTTTGAAGTACAGGCAAACACTAAGGGAATTTGGCTAACAAAGTTCGCAGATGACTACAAGCTGGGAGCCATTGTTGAATCCCCAAATGATGTGGATATTCTACAAAAGGGCCTTACAGAAAAAGATGCTTGGGACCAGAGCCATGGGCTCAAGCTTAATGCCAAGAAATGTATAGTTATTCCCTTTGGGAAGAACCATGTACCATGAATTACCACATAGGTGGCAGTACACTAAACACCGAAAGTGTGATGAGAGACTTAGGGAAACAGGTGGACAGTGGTCTCACCTTCGATAACCACATCGCCACAACAGTCATGAAAGTTTTCTATGTGGCACACCTCATCACTAAGGGCTTTTCATCCAGAAAAAAGGAGGTCATTGTTCCACTGTACTCATCCCTCATTAGACCCATTATAGAGTACAATGCCCCATTTGGTATGTACGTCACAAGACATCTGCAACAGCTGGAAATGCCACAGAAATACCTCACTAAAAGAATCACAGGCCTAAAGCAGATGCCCTATGGTGACCATCTAAAAAAACTCCAGCTATACTCTGTGGCATATTGTCTACTCAGAGGTTATCTCTGGTTAACATAGAAGGCCATGTCAAACCCTGAGTTGTTGGGCATGCTCCACTTAAAGAAATCCCAATCCCTCAGAGCCACACGCTCCAGGGATCTAAACCTTTTCATCACAATAGGCAAAACATGCTGGAGGGATAGGTTCCTGACCCAGAGACTCCCCATACTCTGGAATAGACTGCCCATACATATCAAGCAGAGCACCTCCTTGGCCCTCTTCAAAAGGAACCTTGATGATTGGATGGGAGATAGGAAATTCACCCTGGGGATCACGTCAGTCGCCCTGCTATACATAGGTCCAGGGAAGTAAATATTGTGGGAAGAAATATCCAGGGAATTGTTATGGCTAGGCTTGTATAGGCCCTAGGGCCAATAGCCTAGTACCAACCTATGAACCTATGAACCATCAACTTTTTATGTAAGTGACATCTCTTTTAAAAAACAATTTATGCTGATAGCACCATTTAGTGCTATATATATGTTGGCATTCAAGGACAGCTGCCATCTAGTCTCTGATTTTTCTAGCCAATTTAAATAATCCTCACCACTGTGAACTTCCAATATGTGGTACAATACATAAAATGATAATTTCCCATCCTTTTGCACTTTATTGAATGTGTGTAAAGTGCATTATTTATACCTTTTGTTTTAGTAATATAAACGTTCACTAATTCTCTTTGTAAGATACATCATGTTTTTTTAAATGATTTGGTGAAAATATATTACTCTATGTTTCTTTCACAGGTAGTTGCTAAATTAGTTAAGAATGGGATTTCTTATAAAATAGTAGTAATACACACTGAATTAAATTACTAAAGGAAATGGTTTGTTTTAGAAATTAAAAAAGGCATAGTATTCCTGTTTAACATTCTGAAAGATCTTAAATGAAAAAAAATGTATACATTGAGGTGTGGCAATCCTTATATTAACAGCAATCTTAAACAAGGATATTTTACTTATATTTTGTTGACTGGGTTAGTCCCAATAGGCTAGTAGCTGCTTTTCAGGGGAACTACCCCTATTCTTTTTGATAGGTATTGTGGGACCTTTTACATCCACCTGTCCAACTCAGGTAGATGGGGCCTTGGTTTAATTTCTCAAATGAGGGATGACACATTTTGGAGTGCAGCACACACCTCACACTGTACTGCAGTGTCAATGATCCGTCTACCTGCTGTGGAAATATAACCCACAGCCTTCTGCACCAAAAGTGAGTCTGATACCTGAAGTATCACTGACCCTGCAACAGTATACTACACAATTGTGGGACTGTTTCAGTAAGCAAGCTATTATTTGTTTTCCTTTTTTAATCAGTTTTATTAAAAGCAAGGTCAGACAAACAAAACAAAGAGAGGCACAACTGAAACAACACAACAGTAATGACAGCTACAAATTATTGTCTCACAATGTACATCACTCATTATCACCCTCAGCAGTATTTCTGTACTCCTGTTGTTCCTTTAATCTAGACACATGACAATGCAATTTCACAGTAAAACAATTTTGCATATAGTTCCAGAAATGGAATATCAATGCTTAATGGAAAGAAAGAATTATTTAAGCTGGATCAAGAATTCCACACTTAAAACAGGCTGTGAAGTAAGCATATCCAACATCCAAAACTGAACCTGGCTCTGTAATAAGAATGATCAATACTTGCTCAGTCCTAGAAAGCCATTGATTTGGTACATGCCCAATTATCCTGAATTGAAATGTACTTCTACAGGATGCGGAATGAACTCACATTGAAATGATTACAGCACTAACAATTTACCTTGTCCTATAATTGTGTTCTTTGGCAATTAAGTTCAAGTAGCAAGTCCAAAGAAAATATTCTCATTTCAGTCTTATATCCAAGAACAAGCCTGACTGACCCTGAAGGGTAGTTATATATGTTGGACAGGGAAAGACCAATGTGGTCATCTTGCTAGTTCTATACAGCCAGGGAAGAAAGGCTGGATGAGTAACGGCTTTGCAGAAACTCGTAACTTGAAAATTCTTTAACAAAGAGGCCAGAAACTCAATGTAAATGAAGTCAACACCAAAATAAGCCAAACAAAGAAAACCAAAAATGCCAGACTTTCAATGTCAGAAAAGATCTTATTTAGACAAATAGAGTAAATAAAATAAAGCTTTCAGGAAAACTCCCTTCATCAGTGCAAAACAGAAAAAAAATCACACTCTATAATTATATACTTATATATTCATCACATGACACAGAAACACCAACAAAACCTGCCCAAAGCAAATTTAAATATAGCAATTCACCAGCTGCAGTGTTTCAAATAATTTGAAGACACAGCACAACCCTTCACAGCACACACACACACACACACACACACACACACACACACACACATATATATATATATATATATATATATATATATATATATATATATATATATATATATATATATATAAAATGCAGAAAAGCACAATATAATGTATCTAAAATCTTACAGAAACGTTAATAAAAGAATTTATATTTACATATCTATATATCTATAACCCAGCCATTGGGGATGCACAAGCCAGTGCATTTCTTTGTGCCTGTCCCAAGCCCGGATAAATGGGGAGGGTTGGTCAGGAAGGGTATCTAACGTAAAACTTCACCAAATCATTTCATGCAGAGACCAGTAAATATTTCAATACCGGATCGGTCAAGGCCCGGGTTAACAACGACTGCCACCAGTACTGTTAGCCAACAGAGTGCTGGCAGAAATTAGGTTACTGTTGGCCGAAGGAGGAGGAGAGGCAAAAGGCATGGCCGAAGGCAGGAAGAGAGGAGAAAGGCTAGGACTGTGGTAGTGAGGGTCGGAACTTTGAATGTTGGCAGTATGACTGGTATAGGGAGAGAGCTAGCTGATATGATGGACAGAAGGAAGGTTGGTATATTGTGTGTGCAAGAGACCAGATGGAAGGGGAGTAAGGCTAGGTGTATCGGAGGTGGGTTCAAATTGTTTTATCATGGTGTAGATGGGAGGAGAAATGGTGTAGGCGTTATTCTGAAGGAACAGTATGCTAAGAGTGTTTTGGAGGTGAAATGAGTGTCGGATAGAGTAATGTTTATGAAGCTGGAAATTGATGGTGTAATGATGAATGTTGTTTGTGCATATGCTCCACAAGTTGGGTGTGCAATGGATGAGAAAGAAAAATTTTGGAGTGAATTGGATGAAGTGGTGATGACTGTACCCAAGGGTGAGAGTGGTGATTGGAGCAGATTTCAATGGGCATGTTGGTGAAGGGATGAGGAAGTGATGGGTAGGTATGGTGTTAAACAAAGGAATGCAGAAGGTCAGATGGTAGTGGATTTTGCAAAAAGGATGGACATGGCTGTGGTGAATACGTATTTTAACAAGAGGGAGGAGCATAGGGTGACATACAAGAGTGGAGGAAGATGTACACAGGTGGATTATATCTTATGTAGGAGGGCCAGTTTGAAGGAGATTGGAGACTGTAAAGTGGTGACCAGAGAAAGTGTAGTTAGGCAGCATAGGGTAGTGGTTTGTAGGATAATGTTGTTGATCAAGAAGTGGAGGAGGAGTGTGAGGGCAGCACCAAGGATCAAATGGTGGAAATTGAAAAAGGGTAATTGTGAGGTGGAGTTCAGAGATGAGTTAAGACAGACACTGGGTGGCAGTGAAGAGTTACCAAATAGCTGGGTAACTACAGCAGTGCTAGTAAGGGAGACGGCTAGAAAGGTGCTTGGTGTCACATCTGGACAGAGGAAGAACAACAAGGAGACATGGTGGTGGAATGAGGAAGTACAGGAGAGTATACAGACAAAGAGGTTGGCAAAGAAGAAGTGGGATTGTCAGAGAGATGAAGAAAGTAGACAAGAGTATAAGGAGATGAGGTGCATGGCAAAGAGAGAGGTGGCAAAGACTAAGGATAAGGCATATGAAGAGTTGTATGAAAGGATGGACACTAAAGAGGGAGAAAAGGACCTGTACTGATTGGCTAGACAGAGGGACTGAGCTAGGAAAGATGTGCAGCAGGTAAAGGTGATAAAGGATAATGAGGGAGATGGAAAGAGTACTTTGAGGGGTTGATGAATGAGGAGAATGAGAGGGAGAGAAGGTTGGATGATGTAGGGATAGTGAATCATGAAATACAATGGATTAGCAAGGAGGAAGTAAGGATAGCTATGAAGAGAATGAAGAATGGAAAGGCTGTTGGCCCAGATGACATACCTGTGGAAGCATGGGGTTGTTTAGGTGAAATGGCAGTGGAGTTTTTAATCAGATTGTTTAATGAAATCTTGGAAAGTGAAAGGTTTCCTGAGGAATGGAGAAAAAGTGTTTTGGTACCGATTTTTAAGAATAAGGGTGATGTGCAGAGCTGCAGTAACTATAGAGGGATTCAATTGAACAGTTACAGCATGAAGTTATGTGAAAGAGTAATGGAAGCTAGGGTTAAGAAGGGACGTGATGATTTGTAATCAGCAGTATGGTTTCATGCCGGGAAAGAGCACTACAGATGTGATGTTTGCTCTGACAGTGTTGATGGAGAAGTACAGAGAATGTCAGAAGGAGTTGCATTGTGTTTTTGTAGACTTAGAGAAAGCATATGACAGGGTGCCTAGAGAGGAGATGTGGTATTGTATGAGGAAGTCAGGAGTGTCAGAGAAGTATGTAAGAGTGGTACAGGATATGTACGAGGGTAGTCTGACAGTGGTGAGGTCTGCGGTGGGAGTGATGGATGCATTTAAGGTGGAGGTGGGGTTACATCAAGGATCAGCTCTGAGCCCTTTCTTATTTGCAATTTTGATGGACAGCTTGACAGACGAGATAAGACAGGAGTCCCAGTGGACTATGATGTTTGCAGATGACATTGTGATCTGTAGTGAGAGTAGGGAACAGGTGGAGGAGACCCTGGAGAGATGGAGATATGCTCTAGAGAGAAGTGGAATGAAGGTCAGCAGGACTAAGACAGAATATATGTGTGTGAATGAGAGAGAGGAGAGAGGAATGGTGAGGATGCAAGGAGTAGAGGTGGGGAAGGTGGATGAGTTTAAATACTTGGGGTCAATAGTTCAGAGTAACGTTGAGTGTGGAAGAGAGGTGAAGAAGAGAGTACAGGCAGGATGGAGTAGATGGAGAAAAGTGTCAGGAGTGATTTCTGACAGACGAGTACCTGTAAGAGTGAAAGGGAAGGTCTACAAGAGGGTAGTGAGACCAGCTATGTTATATGGGTTGGAGACAGTGGCATTGACAAAAAGGCAGGAATTTGAGCTGGATGTGGCAGATTTAAAGATGTTAAGATTTGCACTAGGTGTGATGAGGGTGGACAGGATTAGGAATAAGTATATTAGAGGGTCAGCCCAGGTTGGAAGGTTTGGAGACAAAGCCAGAGAGGCAAGATTATGTTAGTTTGGACATGTGCTGAGGAGGGATGCTGAGTATATCGGGAAAAAGATGCTAAAGGTGAAGCTACCAGGTAACAGGAAAAGAGAAAGGCCTAAGATAAGGTTTATGGATGTGGTGAGAGAGGACATGCAGGTGGTTGGTGTGACAGAGCAAGATGCAGAGGACAGGAAGAAATGGAAACAGGTGATCCGCTGTGGCGACCCCTAATGGGAACAGCCGAAAGAAGATGATGATGATGATATATCTATTCAATATATATATGTGTATATATATATATATATATATATATATATATATATATATATATATATATATATAATGTATATATACATAAGATTACTTTCACACTCTATTTTTTCTGCTTTCTATTTAACTTTAACCAGTTCCTCAACTTTATCAAATATATTGTCAAATTTCACAGTTACACTCAACAATAAATCATGTGTGATATTTTATTCAAGTTGTTCAATTCATCAAATAAATTGTTAATATGAGCATTGTTTAAATTAATTATGAAATGCATATGCTTGATTCCATGTTTTCCAAAGGGTTCTAACAGAACTTCATGTTACTCCATCCCTGCTACCAATACATTTGGATGTATATAAACTCAGAGTCCCTTAGTGTCTCTCCTGTTCCTAATGCATCCATTCATCTAATAAATTTTTTTATAGGTTCATAGGCTGGTACTAGGCTATCGGCCCTAGGGCCTATACAAGTCTAGTCATAACAATTCCCCGGATATTTCTTCCCACAATATTTACTTCCATGGACCCCTGTCTAGCAGGGCGACTGACATGATCTCCGAGGTGAATTTCCTGTCTCCCATCCAGTTGTCAAGGTTCCTTTTGAAGCAGGCAAAGGAGGTGCTCTGCTTGACATGTATGGGCAGTCTATCCCAGAGTATGGGGAGTCTCTGGGTCAGGAACCTATCCCTCCAGCACGTTTTGTTCATTGTGATGACAAGGTTTAGATCCCTGGAGTGTGTGGCTCTGAGGGATTGGGATTTCTTTAAGTGGAGCATGTCCAACAGCTCAGGATTTGACATGGCCTTGTATGTTAAGCAGAGATTGCCTCTGAGTAGGTGATATGCCAGAGAGTATAGCTGGAGTTTTTTTAGATGGTCAGCATAGGGCATCTGTTTTAGGCCTGTGATTCTTTTAGTGAGGTATTTCTATGGTCTTTCCAGCTGTTGCAGACGTCTTGTGAGGTACATACCAAACGGGGCATTATACTCTATAATGGGTCTAATGAGGGATGAGTACAGTGGGACAAAAACCTCCTTTTTTTGGATGAAAAGCCCTTAGTGATGAGGTGTGCCACATAGAAGGATTTCCTGACTGCTGTGGCGATGTGGTTATCGCAGGTGAGACCACTGTCCACCTGTGTCCCTAAGTCTCTCATCACACTTTCGGTGTTTAGTGTACTGCCACCTATGTGGCAATTCATGGGTACATAGTTTTTCCCAAAGGGGATAACTATACATTTCTTGGCATTAAGCTTGAGCCCATGGCTCTGGCACCAAGCATCTGTTTCTGTAAGACCCTTTTGCAGAATGTCCACATCATTTAGGGATTCATTAATGGCTCCCAGTTTGCAGTCATCTGCAGACTTTGTTAGCCAGAGTCCCTTAGTGTTGGCCTGTACTTCAGAGAAGTAGATGCTAAACAAGAGTGGTCCCAGGACTGAACCCTGAGGTACTACACTTGTCACCTGTCTGGAGCTGGATTTGGAGTCGGCTACTTTTACAGTCTGGGTTCTGTCAGTAAGCCAGTTGCCAACCCATCGAGTGATGTAGGGATTTATGCCCAGCTTAGTAAGTTTATCTATGATTCCAGAGTGGGGGCATGCTACCATAGGCCTTGTCGATGTCCATATAGGCTGTGTGGACCTTTTTACCCTCATCCACAGCTCTGGAGACTGATTCAAAGAAGTCAATCAGGTTCAGGAGACAAGATCGGCCCTTCACAATCCCAAACTGGGTGGGGTCCAGTGTTTGATGGTTGCCAATGTCTTTGTTTATAAGTTCTATGATAAAGCATTCCATGCCATTACAGATCAGGCTCGTCAGGCTGATGGGACGGTAGTTCTTGGGATCCAAGGTGGATCCCCCCTTGTGGAGTGGGATAACTGTAGCTGCAAGCCACTCAGTGGGTACGATTCCTGAGGTGAGGCTATGATTAAACATGACACTTAGGTGAGGTGCCAGTTCATTTTGTAATTCATGTAGTACACAGCCCGGCATGTTATCTAGTCCCATGGATGCTGTATTCTTAGCTTTGGAAAGTGCGGTTTCTACCTGTGTGGCCTTGATTATCGGAATTTGGCAATCTTTTGGTATTGAGATGGGCCCTTTAGGGGGTGAGAGTGAGGTGAAGTTGGCACTAAATTGATTTGCCAGGATATTGGCAATATCCTTGGGATGAGTATATTTAATACTATTCTGTTGTAGCTCAGAGCAGATTTGAGCTTTGCCATTTAGATTCTTGACATAACTATAAAATGCCTTGTGGTTGTCTTTGGAATCTTTAGCAATTTTATTTTCATAACTTGATTTGAAGGATTTTATTAGGGATCTTAGCTTCTTACTGCTGCTGGTAAGGGAGTTTTTTGCATAGTGGGATTTTCCTCTTTTCTGCAACAGTTTCTTCCTTCTGTTGTATAGTTTGTTTATAGCAAGGGACCACCAGATTGGCTTCCTTTTTTTGGAGGAGAGCTTCTTGGTTCTATTTGGGATGTCACGATTCATGCAAGAGTGGATGTGCTCGTACAGTGCCTTGGTGTAGGATTCAGCAGTCATACTTTCAACTCCCATCTGCATGGGTGTCATGAAGTTTGACACTTATGACTTGAGTAGCATGAAGTTAGCTTTGGAGAGGTTTTTTACAGATGTTTCCTTACTGAGGGGTGGGGGTGGGATGTGGATGTCTGTGTGTTTAGCTTATGGTCAGACCTGACCAATGAGAGTGTGACCACTGGTGTGGAGCATCTATCTCCCATGTTGGTAATAACCAGGTCTAGGATATTGGAGCCCCTGATGGGACAATGGATTAGTTGATCCAGGGCAATGGAATTTATAAATTCCAAGAACCATTGGGAAAAGGTGTTGGTACCTGCGTAGTTTTCCCAGTTAATGGCAGGGTAGTTGAAATCACCCAGTATTAGGGTGTTTGGTTTGATCTTAATATTTTCCAGTATGTTTAGAAAGGTGTAGTGAGAATCTTGGGGCATGGTGGGGGATCTGTAGCAAGCTACAATTTGGATTGTAGTCTTACCTAGTGTTAGTTGCACCTGCAGAAATTCAGATGCATTGCATTGGGCAACTAGCCTGGAGGTGTGAATATCCTTGGTGAATATGGACACTCCTCCACCTTTAGTGTTTCGGTCTTGGTTTGGTGGCCAAAAAGTGTGGTAAGAGTTGTAGCCTGGTATTGCAGGGGTGCTCTTTGGAGCCTTGAACCAAGTCTCAGTTACTGCACAGATATCGATGTTCTCCATTTTTAGGAGTTCCTCAAGAGATTGCATTTTGAGGTTTAGACTTCTAGCATTGAGTAACATTACCTTCAGATTTTGCATGCTTGTATCTGTTATGATGGTGGTTTTGTCCTTTGAACCTTGCCTAAAAAATGCACTATAGGGGTGGCAAGAGCTTTAGCCAGTAACCTGAATCCCAGGGGTGACAGGTGAAGACCATCTCTGGCAAAGCATCGTGGTTTGTTGATCATGTCATCCCAGGCAAACTGATACTGAATCCCCTTTGAATGACACCTGAAGCTTAGCCAGTTGCTGAAGTCAATCATTTTGTCCTTATACAGTGGTATAATTCTGGGCGAAGGCAGGATTCTACTCAGGGCTAGGGTCATACCTGCTTGGGCCACATGATCCGAGAGCTCTTCCATGTCTCTTTTCATGTAGTCCAGGGAGGTATGTCTCAAGTCATTCACTCCAACATGGACAATGACAGAGTCATATTGGTACTTGTTGTGGAGTGACTTGATTGCATGCATTATGTGGCAGATCCAGGCACCCGACAGGCAGCTGACTGTAATTTTCTCCTTGTTCAGCCTGGTGAGTGGGACATCTGTGTGCCTGACTATAGAGTCGCCTATGACTAAAGCGTTGGGTACATTTTCTTGCCTTAGGGGCTTTTGGTGGGTGGTACACTGGTGTTGTGAGGTATGTGTCGTTTTGGTTGGGACTGGTGTTTGTTTGCGTTTCAGCTTCGGATGTCCTTGTTGCTTGGGCAAGTTAATGTTAAGGACCTCTGCATATATGGGTTTAGTGTTGCTATGTGTGGGTTATGATGGTATGGGTTTTGAAGGGCTATGTGTTGCTTGAGGTGTAGTGCAGGTGTTAAACTTCTCCTCTTGACTGTCTAGCACAATCCTGGCTGGAGAGAGCTTTGCTTCCAGTTTGGCTATGTAAGTGCATCTCATGCAGGTTGTAGTGTTGGGTGGTAGGAGAGGATTGTCTGTATACATGAGGCAGTTGCTGCATTGCGCCAGTATGCCCAGATTCACCAGGTGGACAGGAGAAATCACCGGAAGATGACCCTTGGACATGCCTGTTTAGGTGCTTTTTTTTTTATAAAGTACAAGAGCTGTTTTCCCCTTACCTTTGCAAGGTACTTTGCAATTATACGCTTAGTGCCTATGATTAATTTCTCCTTATTAACAAGGAGAGTTGAGTGCTTGTATATGTTTATGGCTTCCTAGTGCTTTCCAGCAGGCTCTAGAGCATATTTTTTTCTTGTTGCCTTATTTTAAGAAGTTATTTTGCTGCTTTATATTTATATGGAAATTTATGCTTTAGGAGATTTTTATTTGTGGCTTGTGTTCTCCTATAGTAATTTTTGGGGGTATGTTCTCCTTTATATGCTTTATTGGAACTTAACATGTGATTTTTAATTAAAGTATTTAAATGGTTTCTTTTGTACTTGATAACGGTTCTGATGAAGTCCTATATTTTAGGGAAGGAAGCGCTCAACCATTTATTGTTTTAAATATTTGTATTAAAACCTTTTTTTGGATCTATTGGTTTTCCAGTAAGGATAGCTATGAAGAGGATGAAGAATGGAAAGGCTGTTGGTCCTGATGACATACCTGTTGAAGCATGGAGGTGTTTAGGTAAAATGGCAGTGGAGTTTTTAACTAGATTGTTTAATGAAATCTTGGAAAGTGAGAGGATGCCTGAGGAATGGAGAAAAAGTGTTTTGGTAATAATTTTTAAGAATAAGGGTGATGTGCAGAGCTGTAGTAACTACAGAGGGCTTAAACTGATCAGTCACAGCATGAAGTTATGGGAAAGAGTAGTGGAAGCTAGGTTAAGAATGGAGGTGATGATTAGTGATCAGCGGTATGGTTTCATGCCAGGGAAGAGCACTACAGATGCGATGTTTGTTCTGAGAGTGTTGATGGAAAAGTACAGAGAAGGTCAGAAGGAGTTGCATTGTGCCTTTGTGGATTTAGAGAAAGCATATGACAGGGTGCCTAGAGAGGAGTTATGGCATTGTATGAGGAAGTCGGGAGTGTCAGAGAAGTATGTAAGAGTGGTACAGGATATGTACGAGGATAGTGTGACAACGGTGAGGTCTACGGTGGGAGTGATGGATGCTTTTAAGGTGGAGGTGGGATTACATCAAGGATCAGCTCTGAGCCCTTTCTTATTTGCAATGGTGATGGACAGGTTGACAGATGAGATCAGACAGGAGTCCCCATGGACTATGATGTTTGCAGATGACATTGTGATCTGTAGTGAGAGTAGGGAACAGGTGGAGGAGACCCTGGAGAGGTGGAGATATGCTCTAGACAGAAGAGGAATGAAGGGCAGCAGGACTAAGACAGAATATATGTGTGTGAATGAGAGGGAGGATAGAGGAATGGTGAGGATGCAGGGAGTAGAGGTGGCGAAGGTGAATGAGTATAAGTACTTGGGATCAACAGTTCAGAGTAATGGTGCGTGTGGAAGAGAGGTGAAGAAGAGAGTAGAGGCAGGATTGAGTGGGTGGAGAAGAGTGTCAGGAGTCATTTGTGACAGACGAGTACCAGTAAGAGTGAAAGGGAAGGTCTACAAGAGGGTAGTGAGACCAGCTATGTTATATGGGTTGGAGACAGTGGCATTGACAAAAAGGCAGGAGTCAGAGCTTGACGTGGCATGGTTGAAGATGTTAAGATTTGCACTGGATGTGACGAGGATGGACGGGATTAGGAATAAGTATATTAGAGGGTCAGCCCAGGTTGGAAGGTTTGGAGACAAAGCCAGAGAGGCAAGATTATGTTGGTTTGGACATGTGCTGAGGAGGAATGCAGAGTATATTGGGAAAAAGATGCTGAGGATGAAGCTGCCAGGTAACAGGAAAAGAGGAAGGCCTAAGATAAGGTTTATGGATGTGGTGAGAGAGGACATGCAGGTGGTTGGTGTGACAGAGCAAGATGCAGAGGACAGGAATAAATAGAAACAGGTGATCTGCTGTGGTGACCCCTAACAGGAGCAGCCAAAAGAAGAAGAAGAAGAAGAAGAAGAAGGTTTTCCAGTTTTTTTTATTCCATCAGGTGAATTTGATGCTGGTGATACTGTTTGGCACTATGTGAGCCTTTTGGATTGCTTTTAGTTTTGGATTTGGGCTGCATGTTTGCAAGCTGTTATTTTTGTTATTTGTTACTTAATTGAAATATTGTTTCATTGGTTCATAACTGTGTACTAGGCTAATGACCATGGCTTTGCATATGAAACTCTTAAAACTTATCCTCTGCAGTCTCAAGACTCTGTAGGTGGGACAGCTTTGTGCAGAGGAATAATGGTTGCCATTCTCCATTTGTGAGGAATGAAGCCTGTTTGGAGGCTCTGGTTAAAGAGGGATAAATATCTTTAAATGTAAAGCATTCAGGAAGAACATCAAAATGTACTCACCGTAAAATCTCTGTGGACTTGATAACTCTATGAAGTTGCACCCCTAAAGACACAGATGGAAAGTAGGTGGACTCAAACTACTATAGTGCGGAACTGCATCCCTTATCACTGCTTCTACACAGTCCAAGTATGCCTATTAATGACTGTGCATTTCTATACCATTCTATGTTAATAACTCATATTATCTATTCACAGCATGTATGAAATACTGAGGAGCTCTCTCTTTTTTATTTCTGCAAGTCTTTTGGGTTTCTAATTCCATCACAGGAATGGACCCCATTCCTTATTCGGTGTGTTTAAAATTTATGAAGTTAGTATTATTTCAATATTTGATGTTAGCTAAAAGTGCTCTGTGTAACACCTGCAATATGCCCAGAAGTTACTCCTATAATTCTCATGGAGTTACATATATCAGTAGCATATCTAAATAAGATGGCAAATTTTTTTATGAGACCCATTGCTCCTACTACTATTGGAACTGTCTGGATATCCTTCTTCCACATTGTCCTCATTTCTGGTTGTTAATCTTATCTTAAGCTACGTTTTGATTTTGTGTCTCTCTATAAATAATAACTGGATTTAACAATTTCATTGATCAAATATACTTTTGTCTTCTTTTCATGGACTACTATACTGTTTTTTCTTGCATCTATTTTTTGAACTGTTAGTAACAAGTGATCCCATGTGATGTAAATTTCGTCATTCTCTGGAATACTTTGTGGCTCGTGTTTCCACTGGTTCTCAACTGCTGCAACATTGCAATGGTTGCGTAATCCCCATTGCAGCAGCCTTGTCACATTACTTTGCAGATGAGTATACTGGCCTCTGCCATTGGAGTATCACACCCAGCAACAAGATGGTTTCCAGTTTTGTTTTAAAGAACCTGTATTTGTTTGTTTCTCCCATGTGTTAAATATACTTTGTAAACAAATGTGTATATAGTCCAGTATTCTGGGCCGCCGATATTAACCTTTCATCATTTGGTTTAAATTCATCTCTTCTTAACAATTTCTGCATCAGATCCTGATCGACATGAGGTTGTTCCAGGAGTTTTCTGTACTTGCAACTAAATTTATGCCTTTTCCAAATTCCTTACCTTCTCATCTGATCCTTCTCCTTATATTCTTTATTTCCTTTTTTGACACATTCAGTTACTGCCTGATTCTTCTCTACTTCTGGTTTGATTTCCATTCCCACTGACGTCAATATGCTTCTGCTAAACTTACCAGGAAGTCAGCTTAGACTTGTTCTCCTCATGTTTTCAAACTTTCACTGAGGGTGGACCTGAGGAGGTCAGCAGATATGTATATAGTCCCATGACTGCAGCTCTACACATGTAATCAGTTTCAAGGAGGCTCATACCTCCTTCAGAATGAGGAATATATAATCTTGGCATACATTGATTTTTATATATCATTTGTTAAGCATAAAGCATTTTTTTATGGTTTTCCTATCCAGATGATCCAATCCTTTTTGGGGTGAGTCAGTCACCACAAAACTGTAAATTAGAATACGAAGAACAAATAGGTTTATAGCTTGAACTTAGTTCCTGGATGTCAGGGCTGTTTAAAATATTAGTTTTTGCCTTCTAAAATACTCTTTACTGAGTTTTGTTCACATTTGTTCATGTTTTTGCCAGTCCTTCATCAGTTCCCAAATATTTATACACTCCTCCTGCTCATGCTCCTTTATATCACATTATTGTCCCCGACTGATACTTTCTTGATGATGCAGCTTTCCTGCTTTAAATGTTTTTTTTGCACATTTACCAAGACCAAGTAACATTATTATGTCATCTTGTAGTTGTGCTTTCAACTCCTCATCTGATGAACTTTACAGTTTTAAGTCATACCTAAAAAGTAGATGAGAAGTCTTTATACTTTGCTGTTTTCTGGTAGCTAAATTGTAGCCATGACCTAATCTATTAAGTAGACAGCTTAATGGGCTAAGGGCAGTGCAAAAAGACAGCAGTGACAATGAGTCTCCCTGAAATATCCATCTTTGAATTTTATCCCTGGGAAAATAATTTTCCTTTTGTCATAGCTTAGCTATAAAGTGGTTTGCCACTATTTTATGGTCACTGTAATATGTGATCAATATAGGGTGCATCTTATATATCTGTAAATGCTCTATTATCCATGAATGCGGGATGCTGTCAAATGCTTTTTTTGTAATCTACCATGCCATAGTTAAGAGTCATCCCTTTTTTATAATTCTCCATTATGGTTTTATTTTGCAACAGTGATCATTTGCTCCAAATGACTTTCTTTTGTTACCCTTTTATTGTATTGCCATGACTGAATTGTTTTCCAAATGACTATAAACGCTGTCTGCATCAATCCCAGTATATAATTTGCACATATTTGGAGGACAAGTTATTGGTCTATAGTTTTTATGATGGCTTAGAGGTTCACTCTTAAGGAGAAGTTTCATTTTACCTTTGTTAACCAGGTTAGTGTCTGTTAGGGATTTGCATATAAGTAGTTCTTACTTTGGCTAAATCTTTGTCTAAAGATGTTAATACTTTCAGCCAGAAGTTAAGTGCTGCATTTGGGCCTGGGTTCTCCAGTTAGTTGCTTTTCTTAATTTTGTTTTTGTTTCTCTCCCATTATTTCATCCTATTTCATATACTATACATTTGATTTCTGTACTGTTTCTTTTAATTTTTCTACCCATTCAGCATCTTTGCTATGTTCGACAGGGTCTTAATAAATATTTCTCCAAATGTGTATATTCCTTTTTTTGGTGGTGCTTCTATTCCTTTTCATTTATTTCCCAGTTCTCTATATAACTTTTTGGGTTATCAATGTATTGCTTATTTTGTACTTTTCCTTTATATTTCTTTGCAGATTATATATATATATATATATATATATATATATATATATATATATATATATTACCTGTGCTCATATCTTTAGTTTATTATATGCAGTAGTGTATGATAGATCCCGCTCTGTTCTGTTATCCTATCTTTCTAAATATTTTTGTTGATCCGTTCATTCTTCTGTACTCCATTAACAGTGACACTTCTTGTTTTAATCGCTTTTATAGTTTTCTCTATTTGATGCTTCCATGATAATATTGATTTTCCCTTATTGCTCTGTATTTTTGTGGCAAGACTTTTTCAATTATTTATTTATCTGTGCAGTAATATATTCTATGTCCCTATGCTATATCGCGTGAATTTCTGTTAATAGTCTTGATTACTGTGTTCATCTGTTTTATCAGACTTCTAACATTTTGGGTCTTATTTACTTAATACCTTCTTCACTATTAAAATGTCTATCCAGCTATATTAAATCAAGCAACTCATCCCTTAGATCATTTTCTTCTAAACTGAGGGCACTTTCTCTATAGATCTCCCAGTTTAATTTCTCCAGTGTTTTGCATTTCTAATACTATGATGGGAATGGATCCCATTCATAAGTGAAAGCATGATTACAGTTTGTGAAATTAGTATTGCTTCAGTCTTTGATGTTAGTCAAAAGTGATTATTGCAACACCCACAATGTACCCAGAACTGAATCCTTCTGAAATTCATACAGAGTTACTTGTATCTGTAGCATATCTAAATATGACTATAAGTACTTTTTTATGAGAATCATCACTCCTACTACTACTGGAACTGTCTGGGTATCCTACTTTCACACCGTCCTCATTTCTGCCTGCAAATCTTGGTATTTTCTGACTTTGTGTCTTTGTGTATAATACACTGTAATCACCGGGTGTAACAATTTCAATGATTAATGCTACTTTTTTCTTCTTTTCATTCACACCCGGTTTTCTCACATCTATTTTTTTGAACTGTTGGTAATGGGGTATCCCATATGATATAAACGTCATCATTTTCTAAAATGCTTTGTGGATCTTGTTTCCAGTGCTTCTCGGCTACTTCAATATTGTAATGTTTGCACATTCCCCAATGCAACAGTCTTGCCACATTATTATGCCTTTTAGAATACAGGTCCTCCAACATTAGTGTATCACACCTAGCTACAAGATGTGTGACTGCTAACAGTTCTGTTTTACAGAACCTGCAGTTGTCTGTTTCTCTCATATGTTCAATGGATTTTGTAAACCAAGGTGTCCATTATCCTGGGCTGCCAATATTAACGTTTAATCTTCTGTTTTAAATTCGCCACTCCTTAACTATCCCTGTGTCAGTTCCCGGTTGACGTGGGGTTGTTCCAAGAGTTTTCTGTACTTGCAACTATATTTATCCCTTCTCACATTTCTTCCTTGTCATCTGATCCTGCTCCTTCTATTCTTTCTTTTCTTTTTTTGGCACATTCAGTTGCTGCCTGATTTTGTCTGCCTCTGCTTTGACTTCCGTTCCTGCTTGACACCAGTATGCTTCTGCTAAATCAAGCAGGGAAATCATCTTAGACTTGTTCCCCTCATGTTTTAAAACCTTCACTATATTTGGATCTGGTGAGGTCAGCAAATATGTATGCAGTTCTAAGACTGCAGATCTGTACATGCAACCAATTTTGATTAGAATTAATTTCTATTCAATTTTCTATATGGAGATTGTGGTGCATTTGCAGACATGAATGATGTACATCAACAGCTGTTCAATAGGGACACGTTCAAATGTCTGGCAACAGACGCTCTTAGCAGAAACCCTGTTACAAGTGCTGGAAAATAGTGGGCATGACTGTACAAATACTGTGGCAGACTGTGTTACATGTTGTGAGTTAGGGTCATGCATGTGTACAACTGGCAGCCCATAGATGGTGGCAATTCAGTAAAATTTTGTAGAAACATATAAGAAGGTAGATCAGGTGATCAGAGGTGCCCACACATATAAATATTGACAGAAATAGACTCTAGTTTGGATGATGCCATTCAGAGCCCTACATGCAAATAGATATGCCTAAGAGGGCATTTGGGTCACTGCAGTTTCAGAAGGGATACTGTATGTAATGATGCTTTGCAGTGTTGAAAATAGGAGAAATAATCATAACACAATACTTGTTTTAGTATCATTTTAGCATTGTACCAGGATCCACATGACAGACATATATGCAGTGATAGTTGGAGTGAAAAAGGCACGAGAAAGATCAATTATCCCCTCTATGTATATAAATGTTCCTAGTGTGGAGGATGTAAATGATATTAATGAGGGAATTTACATTATATCTGACAAGCAGAAAATTCTGAACTAAGGAGTCAGAAGAAATAAAGAAATAATGTTGTTTAAGGGCTCATTATACACCACAGGAAAGCAAATCAAACTATTGCTTGCCATTCCTTCCTGAAAATGATTTTTGCAGGTTACAAAGAGAAAATTTACAGATATATCAATAATACATAAATAACTGAATGAGTCTGTCATATAGTGTCTCACTGGATTCTTCTTAGGCTCTGGGATTGTGCTGTTATATGCTTCCTTCTGCATAGTGCATCCTGTAATGGTATGCTGTAGACTGGCCTCAGACAAAGTGTACTCACTTCCGAAAGCATGCTCCAGCAATTTCTGTAATACTTAACATTTGCATATACCTCATACACCTCATATAATTATTGAGGATGAATGGAATGTAAATTTCACTCTTGTGTAGAGCAGTCAAAAGGTAGTATTAGATGAGGACACAGTGAAGACCATGAAGGGTTGGAGGAATTTTACATCTCTGTCTTTTTGTAGAGTACACAGTCACTTGAGTTCTTCCTTATTTCTGCTCTGACTTGCTGCTATATGGAAGAGTTAATCATTCTAAGGGGATCTTAGGCCATTCTGTTGAATGCCTTAAAACCTTTATCTCTCTATTAGTTAAACACTGACCATTATTGGCAGTTAAGAAATTGAGTATTTTTATGTCCTAGTGGGGACCCATCTGAAAATGAATGACCTGAGGTGATCCATCAAGAGGGACATGCAAAAATACACAATGGAAGTTGTTATACATGTATTACAGGCAAGAAAGGCATTGGGCTTTAGTAGTTCCTTGCCTTTAGGAAGAATGACGCCTAGACACTAAGATAAGATAATTGGATTTATCAAGTAGCTGCATAATTGATGTCATTCTAAGGGAGTCCAGAATGTGGTAGTCAGAGATAAGATGATAGCTAATTCTTCCTGTTTTGCCAGTGATGGTTTGCACATCTCATACCAGGCCTTCTGCATGCAGGCTAATGCCTTTGCTGCCCCAACAGTGTCTTTTTAGGAAGTGTTTTCCTGCTGGACATTCCTATTTAACAGACTCAAACTTAGAGATTTGGACAACATCATGGAAGCACTACTCAATGTTGGGGGTCAAAACCAAAAGATGCTAGAACTTGAAACTCTCCTGCAACTCAAACACACTCATATTTGTGCAGTTACTGAGACATGGGTTCAGTGCAATGACAGCATTCCCTCTATACCGGGGTTTACCACTTATCATGCCTTAAGACAATTGAGTAACAGTGGGCATGTATTTGTAGTTGTTAGAAACATGCCTACTTCACATCAAATTACTCACGACCTTAACTTGATACTCCTGAAGATCCAAATTACCCTTAGTAAATCCAACTATTACTTCATTGCTATCCATATATCCCTATCAATGACTCTCAAAGATAATGCAAATTACCTTAACACAATTGAAACATTGAATATCATAGGTTTATAGGTAGGTACTAGGCTATTGGCTCAAGAGCCTAAGTAAACCTAGCCAACAAGGTTCCCTGGCTTATGCCACCCAAGAAAGTTAATTTCCTGTGCCCCTGTCTAGCAGAGCCACAGAAGTGATCCCCAGGGTGTATTTCCTATTTCTCATCCACTCATCAAGATTTTTCTTGAAGAGTGCTAATGAGGAACTTTGCTTGACATAGATGGTATAGGAGTATAGGAAGTCTCTGGGACAGGAATCTATCCCTCCAGCATGTCCTGTTTATTGTGGTGACAAGGTTTAGGTCCCTAGAGTGTGTACCTCAGAGGGATTGGGATTTCTTTAGGTCTAGCATGTCCAACAGCTCTGGGTTTAACATAGCTTTATATGTTAGGCAGAGATCTCCGCGGAATAGATGATATGCTACAGAGTAAAGCTGGAGTTTTTTGAGATGGTCAGCTGCTGCAGATGTTTTGTGAGGTACATTCTAAAAGGGCTGTTGTACTCTATAATGGGTCTAATGAGTGCTGAGTAGAGGGGAACAATTACCTCTTTTTTCCTGGATGAGAACCCTTTTGTGATGAGGTGTGCCACCTAGAAGGATTTCCTGACTATTGTGGCAATGTGATTATCAAAGAAAAGACTACTGTCCACCTGGGTCCCAAGGTCTCTTATCACACATTTGACATTAAGTAGACTGCCATTTATGTGGTAGTTCATGGGTACAGAGTTTTTACCAAAGGGGATGACAATGCACTTTTTGGCACTGAGTTTGAGGCTATGCCTGTAACACTAGGCATCTGTCTCAGTGAGGCCCTTCTGTAGGATGTCCACATCATTTGGGGACTCTACTATCGCTCCTAGTTTGCAGTTATCTGTGAACTTCATTAGCCAGAGGCCTTCTGTGTTAGCCTGTACTTCAGAGAAGTAGATACCAAACAGGAGAGGTTCCAGGACTGAACCCTGTGGTACTCCACTTGTCACTGGTTTGAAGTCAGATTTGGAGTTAGCAACTTTTACAGTGTGGGTTCTGTCACTGAGCCAATTGACAACCCATCTTATGATGTAGGGATTTATACCTAGTTTAGTGAGTTTAGTTATAATTCCAGAATGAGGGATGGTGTCAAAAGCCTTGGTGAGGTCAAGATAGGCTGTGTGAACCACCTTATCCTTGTCTACAGCTTTGGTGACTGCCTCAAAGAAGTCGATCAGGTTCAGAAGGCATGATCTGCTTTTCACAAACCAGAACTGGGTGGGGCCAAAGTTTGGAGGTTACCAATGTCTTTGTTTATGAGTTCCATGATTATACTTCCCGTGGCCTTGCAGACCAGGCTCGCCAGGCTAATAGGGCGATAGTTCCCAGGATCAGTGGTGGCTCCCCCTTTGTGGAGTAGGATAACTGTTGCTGTGCACCATTAAGTGGGCACAAAGCGTGATGTGAGACTATGATTGAACATGGTGTTTAGGTGGGGAGCCAGTTAATTCTGAAGTTTGTATAAAACGCAGACTGGGATGTTGTCTGGTCCCATGGAGGATGTGTTTTTGGTTTTAGAGAATGCAGCTTTTACCTGCATATATGTGATTACAGGGACTCTGCATTCTTCCTGTATAAACATGGGCCCTTTAGGGGGTGAGAGTTAGCACTGAACCTATGTCCCAGGATGTTGGCAATATCAGCTGGTTCTGTAATTTTCTTGCCATTGTGCTGTAACTCAGAGCAGATCTGGGTGTTGCCATTGAGATTCTTGACATAGATATAGAATGCTTTGTGGATACCTTTAGAGTCAGTGGCGATTTTGTTTTTGTAGCTAGCTTTGGAGGATCTTATAAGGGATCTCAGCTTCTTACTGAGGCTGACCAGGGAGCTCCTCCACTCATGGGATTTTACTCACTTTCGTTTCACTTATACTTTCTTCTGTTGTAGAGTTTGTTTATGGCATGAAACCACCAGATTGACTTGCTTTTTTTGGAGGATAGCATCTTGGTTCTGTTTGAGATAGCACGATCCATGCACTCGTGTAAGTGCTTATAGAGTGCATTTGTGTAAGATTCAACAATTGTAACTGTATTGTCCATCTGCATGGGTGTCATGAAGTTTGCCACTTCTGTCTTAAGAAGCATGAAGCTGGCTTTGGAGAAATTTTTAACCATGGTTCCTTAATGGTGGGTGGGGGCGGGATGCGGATATCTAGGATGATTAGCTTATGGTCAGATCTGACCAATGAGGAGTTGACTTCAGGTGTGGAACACCAGTCACTCATGTTTTTAATGACTTGGTCTAGGATATTTGTGCCCCTGGTGGGGGTATGGATAAGGTGATCCAGGGCATTGGAATTTATGAATTCCAGAAAGCGTTGAGCGAAGGAGTTGGTACATGAGTAGTTTTTCCAGTTAATGGTGGGGTAGTTGAAATCACCTATTATTAGGGTGGTTGGTTGAACTCTAATATTTTCCAGTATATCAAGAAAAGAGGAGTGGGAATCCTGGGGCATGGTGGGGGAACTGTAGAAAGCTAAAATTTGGATTGCAGTTTTGCCCAGAGTTAGTAGCACTTGGATTACCTCGGATGCATTATGCTGTGCAACTAGCCTGGAGGTGTGAATATCCTTAATGAATATGGACACACCTCCGCCTTTGGTGTTCTGGTCCAGGTTAGATGGCTAAAAAGTGTGGTATTAGTTATAGCCTGGGGTGCTCTCTTGAGCCTTGAACCAGGTCTCAGTCACTGCACAGATATCGATGTTCTCCATTTTAAGGAGTGCCTCGACTGAGTGCATTTTGAGATTTAGACTTCTAGCATTGAGTAGCATTACCATCAGTTTTTGCTTGCCTGTTCCTGTTACGGTGGTGAATTTGTCATTTGAACCTTGCCTACAAAAGTCACTATAGGGGCGGCAAGACCCTTAGCCAGTATCCAGAATCCCAGGGGTGACAGATGCAGGCCATCTCTGGCAAAGTATCGCGGTCTGTCAATCATGTTGTCCCAGGCAGACAGATACTGGATCCCCTTAGAATAAACCCAAATACCTTTTTGCTAGTGGGACTTCATTTACCCAAGCACTGACTGGCACACTTATACTCTGAAAATAGTTATGCTTAGCATTTCCTAATCTTTGTTAACACCAATGCACTGGAACAAATTGTAAAACTACCCACTAGAGGTTTGAACACCCTTGATATGGTTCTTACCAGCATAACCCCTTCTTGTACCACACCCTGCACCTTCGCATCCCTGGTTAAATCTTACCATAAACAGATAATCTTCTCTGTCGGGCCTAGTTGTACTGCCCCATCAGAAAATTAGACCATCTTTAGAGACTTCTGAAGGGCAAACTTACTTCAGCTTGTAGAATACATAAGCAAAATTCTCAACAATCCCTTTTTAGTAGACCCATCTGAGAGGGCTACCACTTTCATCTCTAAAATTTTCCAGCACTAAACAGCTGCATAGAAAAGGCAATACCCATCTGCCCTAAATATGGTAAATTCTGAAATAAATATCTCTGGTGGAAGCACAGTTTCAATAAATTGTATAGCAAACGAAGAAAAATAATGAAAAAGTTGTAATTCCAATCCACCTTCATTAAGACCACAGTGAAGCATGCCAACAAAGAACTTAAGAGTTGAAGCTTGAGGTTTTCCACTTCCAAACTACCACAGGCAAAGTCCCATACCATATCCTTGCAAGCTATAGGTCCTCCTTTATGACATAGAAAATCAAAAACACATACTTAAATGTATTGGGGATAATCTACATTCCACCCAACACCATACTCATTGGCTACTTTAATTGCCCACTAGGAACTGGAAATCATACTTGATCATTAATATGTAGGCCCTGACAGTCATGAACATTGTAAACACAAATATCCTGGACCAGAAAGTCTGTGTGCCCACTAGGGGTGCTAACATAAAGCTGTCTCCATTTAACATAAAAAAATGAAATAAAATTGAAACCTGTGACAATTATTCCAAGGAAACTTCCTACTTCTAAGTGACACTTGGGTAAAATTCTAAGCCCGCCCACCAACCCAAGGGGACACTGTTCCCTACACCGAGTCTTTCACAACAACTTCTATAATCATGTATACAGCTGTGTAGAGGTTGCAGTTCTTACCCAAAATAAATTCTTAACAAACTCAAAAAAACAAGTCACCCTGGTGGAATCACAACATTAATAGATTATATAACAAAAGGAAAAAAATTTGGGCCAAAAATAAGAAGTGCAATGTCCAACAAGGTAAGGACTCCATCAAATTAAATAAACAACTCAGATGACTAATTAAGTAATCCAAGCCAAATCTGAGGTAATAGTAGCTTTCAAGGCTAAAGACAACCACATGACATTTATTAGGGATGTCCAAAACCTAAAAGACAATATACAGCAAAGTGCTAAACTAATTGTAAATGGACCCACCTATAATGACCCTCAGGATATAACAAACCTACTAGGTAATAAATTCATCTCAAATTTTACCCACTTTCTCCCCAGGCAACTCTAGAAATATCCCCAACTATAGCTTCCCCCAGCTATCACTAGGGAACATGTCCTCAATGCAATGACCGCGGGCAAAAAAAAACACTGCATCAATGGTACTTGATAATACCCAGAGATGCCTCCTTAATAGCAGGAAACATGTGATGTTAGGGCATCTAGAAGCACTATTCAGTTGTAGCTTCCAAACAGGCTTATCTCAAGTGAATAGAGGACTGCAACTGGTATCCCACTGCACAAGGGTGGGCCATTCATGGACCCAGGAAACTGCCAACACATAAGCATGATTAGTGCCATATGCAAAGCCATGGAAATATTTATCCCAGACATAATAAATAATGACATAAGAAATCTTCAGACACTGCATCCAACACAGTTTGGTTTTGTTATGGCAAAGTCATGTCTGTTCAACCTGGTGGCCTTCATAGAGAAGGTCATCAAAGCAATTGATGAGAGTAAAATGGTGCATACTGCATACTTTGACCTGGCTAAAATATTTGATACAATTCCCCAGTTAAGCACTGAAGACAATATCTCTGAATTATCTATAAACCCATATGTCACCCACTGGATAGCTGACTAGAAATAAAGATAAGGATCTCTACCACTACAAAAAATCCAGTCACTTGTGAAGTTCTTCAGGGCTCGGTGCTGTGGCCCCTCCAGTTTGACATCTGCTTCTTTGAAGTCAAGGCTTATGTCAAAGGTCTCTGGCTGACCTTATTCACATGTTATTTCAAAGTAGGAGCTGTCTTTGACTCTCACAAGACAACAACATCCTCCAAGAGGGCCTGACTCCGACCAATAACTCATGCTGAAGTCACGGTGTTAAACTCAATGCTAAGAAGCACATAATTTTATCATCAGGTAACACAGCTACTCCTGCAAATAACTACATAGCTCATACACCATCAAGAGTAGACCAAGTAGTTAGGGACTTGGGAACACATGCAGACAGTGACATGGCATTTGAATATGATGTGTTTATAGTAGTAATAAAATCTTACCGTGTTGCACAACTTATAAGCAGGGGTATGGTATACAAGTCCAAAGGTGTTATTGTTCTGTTGAACTCTGTCCTCATAAGACCAGTCTTTGAGTATAATGCACCCTTTAGCATGTACCTGACCATGCATATGCAACAACTAAAGTGACCACAGAGGTTCCTCACATGAAGAATACATGGTATAGACCACCTCAAAGTATTCTCCTTATACTTGTTCTCCTACAGGCTGCTGAGAGGTCACCTATGCCTGGCATACAAAGCATCTTCTGATCCAGCCTTAATGAACCTGTTGCACATCCACAAAACAAACAGCACCAAAAGCAATCCAGGTTCCCAAACCTAGCCTGCAAGATAAATAGGACATGACAGAGGAGCAGGTATATGTCTCAGATGGTGTCTTTTTGATGGACCAGGCTTCATATCCACGTGAAACAAAGTTTTTCCCAGCACTTACTCAAGTGAAACTTGGATCAGAGGATGGAGAATCCCAAATTAAACCCTGGGTTGGCAACTATGTCTCTGTTAGGCAGAGGAAACTTGTAAATGCTCAATCCTTCATAGGTTCATAGGACAATACTAGGCTAGCTGCCTTTGTGGACCATTTTAAGCCTAATAAATTTGTCTTTTTGATCTCAAATTAACCTATCCCATTTGAATGTAGATTTGTGTTACCCATCCCATGGTTGATAATTATATTTTAAACATTTTGAAAATAACTTTGATCATGCCATAGATAATTTGAGGGGATCCATGAATAGGATAAAGTATCTGGGTACTGCCTCTGTCCATTAGTAGTCCAATGGTCAGTCCTGTATTAAATTTTCTGTTTTCCATCCATAGATCCAAGTTGCATATAGACAGGGATGGACTTTGTTTTATGTGGATGGGGAGCCTGTTCCAGAACAGTAGTATCCTCTATGAGTTACACCTGTACCTCCAAACCATTCTGTTAATGTTACAGAAGAGGTTTAGATCCCTAGATGGGGTGTTTCTCATGCGTAGTTTTATCTATCCCCCCCATAATGTGTGGGAGCAATACTTTTCTAATATCTATTTATCTCTCCCTCTCTCTCACTCTCACACACACACACACACACACACACACACACACACACACACACACACACACACACACACACACACACACACACATATATATATACACACACACACACACATATTTATATTTATTATTGTATTTGGGCCAGGAGCCCATTTTCAGTTGAGACCCGGGGAGAAAAGCTCCAATTACAGACAAATAAAGTATACATAATAGTTTAGTGTACAATTAAAAACATACATAATAGTTTAGTGTACAATTTAAAATCAATCATTAATTGGCAAACGCTACAAGTACACATAAATTCTGTATTGCAAAGGAAAGCAAAAAAACTTTTTTTTTTTTTAAATGATACTAAAACTGCAAGAAAAATGCAGAGGAGCTAGAATTTTCAGTGCTTGATATCTTACACCTTCTGAAATGCAGGCCCATGAGATATCTGAAAAATGACCCCATAGGGATCTCTTCTTGACAGTTCTATTGGGATGTTCCTGGGGTGAATACTTAACTGTGATGGGTCTATCTGGGTGATAGGAAAACAATTGTTTAAGCTCAAACATTGCTAGGAATGGTAATAAACTGCAGCTTCTTTAACTGTACTTTAGACAACTTTGGAAACAGTTATGTTCATTTACTTGAAAGTAGTGCTCATATTATCTGTTGCAGCAAGGGTATCAGGAGGTGAAGTTCTAGGGCATACAGTGGGTTGAAATCCTTCTTGCCAGTCAGTGGGATTGTTTATTCAACTGCTAAAGCCTGTACTTTTCTATGCCATTAGCAGCCTGGAATATGCTCAATTCTCTGAATATTATGAGATAATTTGTGAAATTTGGCAGGAATTCAAGTGCTCATTGGTTATTTTAGTGCACTCTTTATTGGGTTACAGAAAGCACTCCCCACTATTTTAAATTTATGTCACTAATTATTGCACTAATTTTTTTGAATGGCAAAAAAAGAACTATTTTAAACACTAGCAGCAAGCAGAGCATGATATATGTCATTCAGACTATTATTTGGGTAAATGATATATAACTGTCATGTGTAGTAGCAATTTCATATTATTATGAGGATTTTTTTCTGATCTAACCAGTGATCATGAAAAGGAAGTGGAGGAATAAGAAATATTATTATTATTAATAATAATAATAATAATAATAATAATAATAATAATAATAATAATAATAATAATCATCATCATCAGGCAAATAGTATAAGTAGGCACATATAAAAAGATCATAAATTGGTTGTGTTTATAAGCTTTTCTTTTATCTTAACTTTTCTGGTGTTTTTTTTGTTGTCAGAATGACTCATGTATTATAGATATGTGAGATTGAAATACTAGTTATTATGTAAATCATGAATCCATCCATCCACAACCCCTTTTCCCATTTGTGTGTCACTTCAACAGTGGCAATCATCTAGAGCCAAGGTTCACACTGCTGTGCGGTTATCCCTGCTGAGGCTGTTCTTCCATATTACACCCTCGCATGCACACCAGCACCTATGACTAAGTTTGGGTGTCCAATCCACCTACTACATGTCTTTGGAATGTGAGATAAAACCTGAGCCCCTAGAAGAAACCCAAGCAAACACATGAAAGACATGCAGACTGTGCAGAGGATGCATCTCAGCCAAGAAAAGAACCAGGGAACCTCTTGCTGTGAGGTGACAATGCTATCTGCTGTGACACTATTCTGCCAAATCCATAAATGCAAAATGATTATTTAATCTGAACATTTTCAAATGCATTTAATAAACTTACTTATTGACCTTTGTTGAAATGTAGATTAATACAGTAGGTTAGTTATCTGGCTTATGTCTTTATTCTGAATACATTTTATATATAAAGTATAAATAAAAACACTTCCTGTATGTTATATTTTTTCAATATACTACAATAATGCATAGGTCATAAAGATAATGGCAACAGTTGTTTCTCTATATAATAACAACAAATAATGTTAGTGTAGTTAATCTAAGGCTTCAGTCCAGAAGATACTGGCTTTCCAACATGTACTGCAGTCCTCGTCTTGTGTTTAAATTTGGTAACAACCATTTAAGCTCCTTATTTGAAAAATATAAAAGGTAAATTAATTTCCAAAAGCAGATTTTAATTTAATTGTTAGATAAACCTGACACTATAATTTATAGGTCATAAAGATAATGGCAACAGTAGTTTCTTCATCTTATAACAACAAATAATGGAAGTGTAGTTAATCTAGGGCTTCAGTCCAGAAGATACTGTTTTGCAACATGTACTGTAGTCCTCATCTTGTGTTTAAATTTGGTAACAACCATTTAAGCTCCTTATTTGAAAAATATAAAAGGTAAATTCATTTCCAAAAAGAAATTTTAATTTAATTGTTAGATAAACCTGATACTAATTTTATGCAATTGCCTAGGATTACAGCTTTAACAAAAATGTTAGAATAAATCTGAAAGATGTGAATTATTTTTATCATCAATAATCCTTGCCTCTTACTAATTATTCTGAAAGATGTGAATTATTTTAAAGATCAAAAATCCTTACATTTTACAAATTATTATATTTTTAGCTCTGAAACACAAATATAGTTTATGTGGAGAATAAAACTGATTGTTTATGGTGAGCCAGTCCCCTTTCCAATCACAGTGTCCTTATATTTCAGATAGATAGATACTAATTAAAAATTAATACTGGAAAGATTATATTAAAACTAACTGATTGCAGAGGTTTACAATGCTTTTCATTTAATGGTAATGATGAGGTGAAAGTAAACCTTCTTTGCAATCTTTTATATCATACTGATGTGGCAAGATATCTACTTGGAGTTTAAATACATTTTAAAAAGTAGGAATGTTAATTAAGAAATAGTTTTAAAAATCTTGATTGCAGTAAATCTAGAGTTCAAGTGTGTGAATCTATTTATGCACATATGGAAAAGACCTCAAATAAGAAATAAAAAAAAAGATTTAATCAGAAAAAAGTAATAACTCAAACATATTGCTACTGCATTCTTAAAATACTGTACTTTTGCCTTATAAATAGTCATGTTATATACTACTGTTTCTCTGTTTTTGTACTAAGTATCTACAACTTGAATTGCTGTTTTTTTTCTTATTTTTTAAATTACTTTCCTGGAGATTTTTTCCTAGTGTCTCTCCTTGAGGACAAGTTATGAAAGTAGTAAGAGTGAAACGTTCTTGAACTACAGAACAAATAACCAAATGAAGAACGTTAGCTACCTCTGTGTCTTGAGACGCTCTCCTTCAAAAGCAGTTCCAGATAATGTCAAAAAATCTCGGCAAAGTCCACAGCAGCAGCAGTCAAATGATTTTATTATACAAATACAGTGATAATCCAACAGTTAAGCGCTTTCATTTGCTCCACGGCAAGCTTCATCAGAATGCTGAAAAATGAGCCTCCTAACATTTAAATAAACTTTTTGGCGCCAAAACCAAACTCTTTGAATACTTTCCTTTAAAGAGATATTGCAACAATATGTCAAAATACTACTGACAATGAGCTAATATCAGTACTTACATCTCAACTTGTCATAATCACAAAAAATATACATTAATATATAAAATTGAATGAAAAGAAATAAAAATATGATTGAACTCACAATAAATACGGCGTATAAACAATGTGTGGGTAAATATAAAACTAATAAAATGTCAGAATCTGATATTCTGACTCTGATTGTATATAATATTCTATCAAAATATCCTATATACATTACTGAACATGTAACTTATGAAAATATAAATATTATTAAAAATAATCAGAAATATCTAAATAATACAAATATAATACCTATATAATTGGAATGATGAAATACATTGTAGTGCAGTGTGAAGAACGTCACACAAATCTATAACCACTTATAAAAAACTAAATGTATACTAATATGGTCTGATATAAGCCACATGTACCCAAAATAGCCTTGTATACTATGTAGAAATTGTCAATCCATAGCTAAGAAGGGTTTGATGGAGATTACATCATTCAGTCCTGGTGGATTAGAAGAATCTAAAAATACTTGCCAGTAGTATTCTTTGTAAGACAGCAGTCCTTTAAAATCTACCCCCTTGATGTCTGTTAAAACGCTGTCTACTATAGCAAAATTGAAATAGTGTCTATCTCCACACTTTTTAATGTGTCTGTACAGTGCATTTTTTCATCTTTGGTTTTGATACTGTGTAAATGTGCATATATGCGCTTATTAAATTTCCTTTCAGTTTTTCCTATGTAAAAACTGGAGCATATCATGTGTTTAGCCAAATATATAATCATTTTGGTGTTACAATTTCCCTGTTTAAACGTAATTATTGTTCTATTTACATTCTCTAACACAATGCTATTTTCTTGAAGTATTGTGTGACATTGATTACAATTTCCACATTTTTTAGTACAAGTGTTATGAGACACTATATTCAAATTGCTTCTCTCTAAGTAGTTCTTAATAATCTGTCCCATCCTAAACACAAATTGTGGTCCAGATTTTTGGACATTATCTGGAACTGCTTTTGAGGGAGAGCATCTCAAGACACAGAGGTAGCTAACATTCTTCATTTGGTTATTTGTTCTCTAGTGTCTCTCCTAAAAAAAGGCTCTCTGGGCTCAGTCGGACTAACCCAGTTAACAAATGTAAAAATAAAAATAAATAAATCAGTCAATCAATCAATCAATCAATAACCTAATAAAAAGTCATTGAGTTTCTTACTCATTAAGCCTCTGCCCAAGGTCTACATAATTTAGTAAGAAGGACAAAATTGAACTATAAATTAGGCTGTATAAATAATATCCAAAATCCTTTAAATAATAGCAAGCATAAGATATTAAGGATTACTTTAAATTGTTCAAAAATCATTTTGAAAAGATTAACAATAATGCAAATATATTTCAGTTAATTCAGATTTATAGAACTAAATTAAAAACAGTATATCTCAAACATTACCAAGAAACAATATTAATAGCAATGCTAAGTGTTCATATATTATAATAAAGTACTAACAGATAATAAAACACCTGGTATGTATGAGCTTGCACCCAAACGTTATGAAAACTTCCCACAAACATTAGTTTTGTAACTACTTAATGTTTACAACATTCAAAATTATAAAGTAGGTCACTCTACTTGGACATGCATGCTAACTATGTCAGTAATAAAAGAAGGTAAAATCCAACTGATTATTTTTTATATAAACCTCCATATATCTTTATTGATAATCAGTTATGAAATATTCATGTTTATTCTGGTAGACAGAATAAACTGTTTTTTATAATAGACAATGAATAAACTGATTTCATCAGACTCAAAATAATATTTAAAAATTAATTAATTAATTAATTAATTAATTAATTAATTAATTATGTACACTACAATAACAGACACTTACATTTTTTAGATATTGACAAAGCTTTCTGTTCCTTTCATTACACACATCTCTTTAAGTATTTGAGGGTTGTGATTAAGAAAGCAATTTTATAGATGATATATAGAATCAGTAAAAATTGTTTATAACAAGTCATTATCTTAAAATAAAATTGGATTACATTTTGCTATCTTAACTAAAAAAGAGAAGAACACAAAAGGCTGTCCTCTTTCAACACAATTATTTCCTCTAGCAGTTATTGTTGTACCCAATGGAATCAGACAAGAAAGCAATATTAACAAATTTATAGTAATAATGATATAGAATAAAATCATTATTCAAAGGTGATATTATTAATAATGAAAACATATTAATTTGTTTATAATTCATCCTGATTATATGTTAAAGGATTTTGTGAAAATATAAGGCCGGATTCACGAAACATCCGTGTAAGACTTAATATGTCTTACTCGGAGGCTGCAGTTGAACGGTATGATGTCAGCATGCCATGCATATTCATGAGGGCATGCTGAATCATACCCAAGTCTAACACGGTCCGTGTAGGAAAGTAGGGAGCGTGTCTGATTGCCGAGTACAGCAAAGTGACATGCCCCCAGAAGAGTCAGAGTCCTGAAAGTAAACACCCACGAGCGAGTCCGCTGAAATGTCAAGGAACACAACACCACACATCCCCACAGACTAAACCCTACTGAAAATATGTAAAATGTAAAAATAGCAGTTTCCTTTTTTTTTTTAATTTCCAAAATGTTTGCCCGCATTTGCGCTCGTTTGAGTGGGTATGCCCTTCGCTCAACCACAGTTAGCAGATATGACATTGAAAAGCATATAAGATCTACATATGCAAATTAAGCAAAGTAGCAATAGCGTAGCGGTAGAGAAGTCACCCAAAGAATAGGTAGTCACGGTTCAAGCCCCACAACATCCCCCTCCATTTTTCTTTAAATAAGTATGAAACAATTCCCCGATATATATTAATTTAATTTAAGTAAAATGCAATGAAATGGCCCATGTATTTCTGAACAAAACCTATATTATGTATATATAAAAAGGATCATAATTGCCCATAGCTTAGCAGCACTTTAACAAGCTTACTATGAGTGCCCGTAGCTGAGCAGTGCTTTAACAAGCGTAATATGAGTGCCCGTAGCTGAGCAGTGCTTTAACAAGCTTAATTTGAGTGCCCGTAGCTGGGCAGCACTTTACCCAGCTTAATATGAGTGCTTATGGCTAAATAACACGTTACTCAGCATAAGCTGTTTGCGCGGAGCTGTGCAGCGAGCCAACCAGCTTACCGTTGGGCAACGTTGGGCAAGCTGTAGCAAGGTCGCCTTTACACACAGACACACCTACTAGCCTGTCTAGACAGTAGTAAAATAAAAAAGCAATGGCAAGGATCGAACCCGGGATAGTGTGCACCATAGTCAAAGTACTGAACCACTAAGCCATGACAGTTGTACTGAGAAGTACAGTATTACCATACATATAGGAATGAATGAAAATATAACCATGACAAAGCAGGTTTGCTGTAAGCAGAGAACTATCCAAAATGGCCAATCACAGATAAGTGCGGGAAAACTGGCATATATAAGCCCCATAGGCAGGAATACACACCATAACTGATTGTGGTACCCATTTGCAGTCAGGATGACAGGTGCAGGAGAGGGAAATCACTTTAGAGCACAAAGGTGGGGCATTGAGGAGTCAAAATATATGGTTTGGCTCCTAGTCCATGATCATGAAGCGCAACTCATGCAGGGCCAGGTTCAATGGGGAGCGTATAAGGCAGAGGCGTGGAACCAGTTGGCACATGATCTCACCAGTGCCACAGGCATTCCGAGGACTGGTGAACAGGTCCGTCACCACCATGCAGACCTGAAGCGACGAAAGGAGGACCAACTGAACCGATGGATCCAGGAGGCCCCCCAAATGCCCAATGCCCCACTACTGAGTAAGTATCTATGTAATTAAGTATGTAAGAAATGCTATCCTAGCCTATAGTATGGATAGGTATGTTACAATATTCCTTCATTTATATTACAGCTGCAGGTGTTCGTTCCATGAATTGGCAAGCCTATGCTGATAGGCTGTCGAGGTTGCGCCACCAGGCAGGTTAGTAATTATTCTGCTGGTATTGGTATAGAATATAAGTGGGACAGCTTGTAAAAGAGTTCAGTGTTGTAACCCAGTAATAAAGGTCAAATAAGCCTAGAAGAAAGATTCTGCTAGTATTGTAAGATTAGATAAGTGATGCAGCCTGGAAAAGAGTATTGCAATCCAGTAATAAAGATTAAACAAGTCTCAAATACAGTTCCCACCTGTATTGTAATATCAGATAACTGCTTCAGCCTGAAAATGAGTGTTGTAATCAATCAACAAAGGATAGACAACTGTCGAATACATCCTTGTAAATTCTGCCATATGAAATAAGTGAGCCAACTGGAAAGGATTGTTGTAACCCAGTAATAAATGTTAATAAAGCCTAGAATTAAGTACCATCCTGAAATGTAAATATAAAATAAGTGAGAGCATGTGAGAAAGAGAGTTTGAAGCTACCGAGAAAGCTGTAATAAGTCTGGAATAAAGGTATACTGCATTCACTCAATGAAATGAATGAGACAGCCACAACCAAAGAGTGAAATGTCTTTAATAAAGTACAGAACCTGGACTGTGTCTGTCCCACAATTTGTATATGTTGCTGTACCCTTGCATTAGGGAGATAGTATGGTTATATGAAATGCTGAACATCCACAGTTGTCTAGACCCAAATAAATAAAATGTAGCAGGATGATTTACCTGAACACAGCCAGATATGAACATATATGAATAAAAATGGAATGTATATTAATGTAGCAGTAACATCCCCATCACCAACATTCCTAAGGTTACATACATGAAACTGTACTAATACATGTAGGGGATATATATCTGCATCTACTAGGAATGTACAGTATATGTATAGGTAGTTTAAGTTGTTAATGTAATATTTCTCCACCCTACCCTATTTTCACAAATTATGCCATTCCACACCAAACTGGGTATGTGTATTCACAATTAATTCCCATGGACATTTGTCCTGTTGGTTTATACATATCTGCATGTACGTTGATGCATGTGCCCTGTTCACATATCCAAACCTGATGGCCTGTTGCCACCAATCAACCCTGCATGCTGTTGGAATGTCCAGTGTTGTTCTAAATATATATGTGTTATGTTTGCTGCTCAATGTTCGGAATTCATGTGTGTTTGGTTAATGGGAATACTGATGCATGCTGTTACAACTAATTTTGAATGGTGTTGTTTGTTACTAACCCAAAATACCATAAAATACTGCTAAACATAGGACAACAGGGAAGGCGGGTTCCAGCGGACCCACCTCTCCCACCTCAGCTGGCGAGTGCACCTGGCACCAGTGCCCAGGCCGGGACCTCCTCCTCTGGTGGCCCTGTGCCACGTTTGGGTGGAAGCTCTACAGGGGATCGGGCTCATCCCCCCAATGCAAGTGTGGCCGGAGGAAAGCCTCCACTCACCCTCCATAGGGTCCGGTCTGTGGTGCATACTGAGATCAGGCATTCTGTGACTGATCCCCTACGCCAGCTTGAGGTGAGAGTGGCGCAACTCACGGGTGTGCCTGCCCATCCTATCCAGCCCCCAGGACAGCCCCGGCCTGAGCTGTGAAGGTGCAGTGGTAACTGCCCATGGGTGGGGATCTCAGTTCCACTTTTGCCATCTGTGGGCTCATGGGCTTGCGATATCCAAACATCCGTCCCCGTCAATTGTGTTTACCCACCACTTGTGTCATACTCCGCCCCTGTATGCATCTTGTTTGTCTTGTCTGTTAACCTCCCCAACCTACCTCCTGAAATATACCTACTTCCTGTACCTCACATTCCACTCTCACCTGAAAAAAAAATGAAAAAAGGGCACTCTGTTCCCACAAAAAAATTACGCCCCATACATAGCTGCCCATTTCGCATACATGTCTGCTGGACATGTAAACTGATAATTACAATTGGCTGTACAACATATTTTGTTGTCCTCACCCCTCTCTCAGGGGTGGAAGGTGTCAAATCTCACTCGAAATTTCTAACATATGCACAGCTGTTGCTGGTAAAGAATTGGGCAGCTATGGGCCTTCCCTACATTCTTCCTGCACATCCCGAGCTTGTTTTCCTACTGTCCTACCCTCTTTGTGCC
>NC_056732.1:1135216254-1135343754 GCF_019279795.1 Protopterus annectens | reverse complement strand
TATCCCAAACAGTGTGAGTGCTGGTGTATACTAGTTTGTTGTATGGAGTGTGGCAGGCACTGTCAGACAGTTGTGGACTGAGCACTGATATGTGGTATCGAACATGTGTATCCCCTGATAGACAGACAGATGCTATATATGGCAGTTAAGTGATATCAGTACATTAGAATATTAAGTGTGCCACATGACTTGCTCACATATTTTTCTTTTCCTTCCAGGGTGATGGTGCATCAGTGTAACCCACCTTATACAGCAGCAGAGGATCAGGAGATCCACCAGAGCCTGGTGCAGAATTTCCCTGTGCTGTTTTCCAGGACCAGCCAGAACCAGCATGAGAGGGCTGCACTGTGGCAAGATCTTGTCCGTCGGGTAAATGACATAGGCATGCATAACCGGACATATGAGCAGGTACGCCATCACTGCAGTGATTTAATTAGACATGTCTGGCAGTGTGCGTCTGATATCCACAGACAACATCTTGCCACAGGTGGTGGGGTACCTATCCACCCCCCCTCACCAGTGCGGAGGAGCACCTCCTAAGTGTTGTGGCTCCAGGCCAACAACTACAACATCCACAAACATGTGTCATCATGGGGGCCGGAGCCACCCAGCATGTTGAAATAGAGTGTGCAGGTAACATGCCATATCTGTAGTTGACTGGTCTCTGTACTGGTAGTTTATGCATGTGTGGTCGTTTATGCGTGTGTGAGATATGTACTGTGTGTGTAGCTGTTAACCTGCCTATTCTTCTGCAAGATTGATATTCTGAGCATAATCTGTACACCTGTGAAAGCCACCTGTTGTACTACTGTACTTTATCATACTCACAGTATCAATGGCACAGTTGTGGCCACTGGCAATCACTGTCATATTTTTGCAGGTCCCTCTGGAGTAACAGCAAGGCAGCCAATCCATGCTGGTGAGTGTGTAATAACAATACTATTGATAATGACATGTGCATGTCATATGGAGGTGTAGTGTGTGCACATGTAACACCTACGCATAATGCATGCTGTGCATGTTTGCTGTGAGACTATGCATATCCCATTATTCTCAGTAGCTGCCTCACTCACATGCAATACACAGAGCATGACACACATGTCTGGCAACACAGTACTGGACATTGTATAGGCATATCTGATACACATGTACACAACACACACATGTTTGGCATAGACACTACACCTTAGCCTGCTACACATGTCCAATTATGACACCTGCTGTATGGCCACCCTTCAGTATCCCACTTATCCTCTATGCAGCACACATAATATATCTGAGGGGTAGAGGCCTACCATGTCTTTGTGCAACAGTCTTGAACAAATAATACATTCATGTTAGGCAATGCTCACTATTGGCCACCTTACACACCCATGTAACAAGTGGCTGTGTAATTGTGGATGTAGTCATGTTACTGCACTTCAGGTACAGCATGCTAGCTGCCTGTCTGGCACACATTACTATTGTTGACTGACCACAAGAAGTATGTTGATCATGGCTCACGTTACTACACCACATCCAGTTTCACTGACCACAAAAGTACACATAGCAGTTATTGCGTAGCACCGTCATGTGTTGTGTGTGTGTGTGCAAATATATGCACTCACAGCTTGTAACACTTGCACAACATTGTTATGTTCTTGTACACATTGTGTCCCAGGGTGGAGACAATCACTGAACAACTACACACAACCATCAAGTACACGTATACTGTTATTAACAAGGACTGTCTACACTTGCACTGCATGTTCCTGTGCAACACATAATCTGCATGCTGACATGTGTGCAGTGATGTTTTTCCTTGTGATACTGTCACCCACCCTCAAACAGTATTGTGTATGTGTTGGATTGCAGGTGTGTCTGTGTTTGTATCTGCTGTACTGAGGAGTGTGCCTGTGTGCCTGTGTGCCTGTGTGCATGTGCGCCTGTGTGCATGTGTGCCTGTGTGCATGTGTGCATGTGCACCTGTGTGCATGTGCGCCTGTGTGCATGTGCACCTGTGTGCATGTGTGCATGTGTGCATGTGCGCCTGTGTGCATGTGTGCGTGTGCGGCTGTGTGCATGTGTGCTTGTGCGCCTGTGTGCATGTGTGCCTGTGTGCATGTGTGCTAACATCATGTACACATTTGTAAACTGTGTTTCCTATCTTCCTCTCACAGGTTCTGATGTTGCTCTGGTGGAGTGCAGCAGGGAACCTGAAGCCACTGCTGGGGATAGTGATAATGATGATACATGTTTAATAGCACAGAGAGGTGTGACAGCGTCTGTCGTTGGTCAGCCAATAGACACTACACAGCAGTCAACCCCATCAATGTGCACAGTTATCCTGCCGATACATCCATTGTCAGGAATGTCCTTAGCTGAGGGACAGCATACAGTGGGCATTGACCAGGGTAGTGTGGTATCATTGGCACATGCATCCCCTCACAGCAGCCATGGCCAGATTCATGACATGGTACCACACAGGCAGATATCCAGGGGTTCTCGTGGGAGCATCCGTGGTCATACTGCCCCTGTCAGATGTGCCCACAGAGGTCTTTCAACCTCAGCTATGTTCCGGGCTGTAATGCAGGCACAGGCACATATGGAACGGTACACCAGACAGGGTCTGAGGGAGCTTAGAGCACATCGCACTGCTATGAATGACACTATGCGTGATGTTGCGGCTGCCATCTGTAATATCAGCGAGGTCATTGATAGACGTTGGGGGGACACATTAGATCTCTTCCATAACTACATGTCCAGGAGCCAGGACAGTGCAGGACGGTTGAGGCATCGACGTGGACGTATGCCAGCAACATCATCAGCTGGCAGTCGTCGCGGATGACAACAAACCCGCAGCCGCTCCCATAGTGCCAGTACCAGCCCCTAGAAGACCACGTGCATGTGGCTCTGGACAGTCCCAGAAGGGACATGTGTCCAGTCAACATCCCGCTGCTTCTGATGACAGTACCCAGTCTGGCTTAGTACCTGATATTGTCGGTAGAACCCCTGCCTGGCACAGGTACTGTGTTTGTGGCCAGAGACAGTGATCTGTATGACCTGGCAGGTACCGTCTGTGGCTGTCCACAAACACCCATATATGGCAGCCACATGGTGGAACTGTGGCAAGCATACACACACACATAATGATAACACCTAGAGCTAACACACACACACACACACACACACACACACATGCACACACACACACACACACACACACACATTGCATCAACATTGCCCCATGTTGTACTGTTGTCCCTCACTAACACACACACACACATACATGTTGATTGGATGTGTCAATGGCAGACTCTGGCAAACCGAGTACACACCTTGTGCATATGATGAAACTGTGCCACCTCCTGCCATCTGTAACATTGATGCAGGAACAGGATAGCATAGTGCTGATGCACAGGGTGACTACATAGCACTGTAGCAATAATATCATGTTGTTAACAGTACAGTGTAATGATATCGTTGTGGGTATATTCGAGCATGCATGATGCATTAACTATGATTGTCACTGTAGTTTTGTATACACCAGTGTTAATTCCCAAAGTGTACTGTCTGCACATGTGCCACATGGCTGTTGTGTGTACCTGTGCCTGCATGTGTTGGGGTGTGGACAGTACATGTGTGATGTTTGCAGCGCAGAGTTGCAGGTGTACATTTGTGAACATGGTTAGCATGGAACATGACATGGTTTGACAGTATGCTGTGGGTGATACGGTTTCCATATGTCAATGGTCTGCATTCTGGTACTACACACAGCCTACATAGCCTGACATTCCGTGTTCATTACATGGATTCTCCTCAACTGATACACAGATGTAGGAACCTGGTGTCAGTGATATCCCTGCAGTACTACACTATACCAGTAGCCATTCTTACTGAGCCCTACGCATCCCTGGGAATAATACTCTTTGGCATATAGCAGTCTCACGTACATGTCAACACACTAAGGATATGTCCATCCACTACTGCAAATGCATACAGTGGCCTACAATGCATTCTACACATGACACACCTAACCACCACAAGGGTATCGTACAGACATATACCTGTTGTCCAAGCCATGCTGTATTGCTGTAACGCAACTGTAGCATTGTCATCGGCATGTAGTTAACATAGTATTCCAACAGTACCATGTAGGTGGTAGCACCCATCATGTAGAATGGGTAATGGTGTGTACATGTGGACAAGTGTTATCTTGTCTATCCTGTGATATTCACATTTCCAAAGGTATTCTGCAGTCCCTTGGTGTATCACCTAAGCAAGAAGGTGTCTGTATGCATGTTGGCAACAGTTGCCATACACCTACACTGGATGTCCATCACTCACAGACTTTGCTGTGTTTTAACATGTCTGACATATACTCTAGGCATGAACCCTCACCCACATTAATCTATCAAAGCTTTCATGGGTGTGTGTCACATAGTTGGCCAAGGACACAGATCACTGCAGTAGCCTGCATTGTCACCAACATACATGTATGGCCTAAGGTCTGGTAAGCTGCGGAACATGCTGGCAAAGGTAACAACTGTAATCATATGAGGCAGGCTTCACACATAGGAACTATTAAAGGTCACAGGTACATATCTGTATGTGGCACACACATACCTGATGTGTGCATTGAAATTACTGTTATAATAATATGTCATACAATAATAAAAGCAAAACACACGACACATTGACAAACACATGTCATTTGTTGGATTCAAATCCCTACCTAACTATGTTATGATAGTTGAAAGAGATGCATTAGCACAGCACGCTATTTGCATTACTGGATGATTTCCCTTCTCCTGCTGTATTTATAGGGTGCTGACATCATCAGTCTTTCCAAAGAGGAATGTACATCTTTTAGTGTGTTATCCCAGTCTTCAAAAAGGCCATTCTTTTCACAGAGAATTGCATGCATACACACCCTCCTACCACCCCACACACAGCATTTGCAAGATTCAAACCCTTACCTAACTATGTTATGATACTTGAGAGAGACGCATTAGCACAGCACGCTATTCGCATTAGTGGATGATTTCACTTCTCCTGCTGTATTTATACGGTGCTGACATCATCAGTCTTTCCAAAGAGGAATGTATGTCTTTTACTATCCCTCAGTATGGGGGAAAACAATATCTGTGCATTAACAGATGCCTAGTTCAGGGTCACATATGCACACTGGCACTGCCAGTTTATGTTCTATACCCTGCTTCATGACCACAGGACTTGTAACACACAACACAAGTAGGGTGTGTATCCATATACATCACAGATACACACATCTCTGGGTTGGTACCACTGCACTAAGCATGACAGGCCATACATATACAACTACCATAGTGCAAAACTGCCTTTTGGTTTGGTGTGTAGTTCAGACCCCCCCCCCCCCATACCCAGGAACCACACTCGGCTTTCCTGGGAACAATGTAAGATATGAAGGTCTTCACACACACCATTATAGTGGTTGACTTCAGGTACACAAATATTGACTGGGGATACTACTCAGGCCCTCAACAACATCACCCTACAGCCACTACAATTTGTGGATCCATGTGCTATGGCACAACCAGTCACCACACCCACAAGTGGGAATACATATTGGACCTGATCATCACCAACATGGGGACTCTATGTTCCACACCAGAGGTAGAGCCCTCATTGTTAAGATCAGACCATAAACAACTTTCCCTGGACATCCATATCCCATCCCCACCCCAGCCAAGGAAATCACTGTAAAGAATTTCTCAAAAGCAGACATTGCACTTGTGAAGACTGGGGTGGAATACTTCAAAGGCCCCGTGCTGCAGGATAATACAGCCCAATCTGCAGAATCCTTTACAAATGCATTGTATGAGCACCTGCAGGTATGCATTGATCATGCTATCCCAAATAAAACCATGACTTCTCCAAAACAGGAGACCTGTCTGGTTGACCCCGGCCATATATAAGCTGTACAACAGAAGGAGGAAGCTACTACATAACAGAGCAATATCCCACAGAGGGAGGACATCTCTGAACAGTATTGGCAAGACACTTCAATCCCTCATATAATCATCACTTGCACGTTTTGACAGTGAAATTGACCAGACACTACAGATAACCACAAGGCCTTCTTTAGTTATGTCAGGAATATGTGTGGAAACAACCCAGATATGCTCTGAATTGTTGCATAACAGCACAAAATATGCCAAACCTACGGACATAGCCTACACCCTGGCAGACAGAGTCTGCACAAACGCCCCACCCCTTACCCCCCAAGGGTACAGATGCCCAACCCAAATGAATGTAACCTCCCTGACATTACAGATGCACAGGTGAAAGGTGCCCTCTCTACAGCAAATAACACAGCATATGTATGGGACCGGACGGTGTCCCAGGCTATGTCCTACATGAGCTCTGAGTAGAACTGAACACTCACATTAAGTCACTGTTCCAACTTAGCCTTACTACAGGATATGTACCCTGAGAATGGCATACAGATACAGTGCTCCCACTCCACAAAGGTCGTGCCACAACGGACCTCAGGAACTACCACCCCATAAGCCTGACTAGTGTGGTAGAAAAAGCTATGGAGCGTATTATCATGGAAGTCATAATCAAAAACATTGTGAGCCTCCAGACAGTGGATCATACACAACTCGGCTTTGTTAAGGGCAGATCTTGCCTCTTACACATAGTTCTTATCTTTGAAATGCTTACTGAAGCCATGGATGAGGGCAAGGTAGTTCACACAGTCTATCTGTACCTTGCAGAAGCCTGCAACACAATACCACACTCAGGCATCATACATATGCTTACCAGCTTAACTATCAACCCCTATATCACTAGATGTGTTGCTATCTGCCTCAAGGATGGAACCCACATGGTCAGAATTGCAGGTGCCATGTCCAATTCCAGACCAGTTACAACTGGTGTCTCACTGGGCTCAGTTGTGGGACCTGTCCTGTTCGGTATGTACTTCTCTGAGGTTGAGACTAACACGGGGGGATTATGTCTAACAAACGTCACAGATGACTGCTAACCGGGGGCCATAAGCAACACTGCAGCTGACACATGCTTCCTTCATAAGGTCTCACAGAGATGGATGCTTGTTGCCAGAGTCATGGCCTCGTGCTAAATGCTAAGACATGCATAGTCATCCCCTTTGGGGAAAACAAGGTGCACACAAATCACCACATAAGTGGTAATCCATTAAGTACAGAAGATGTATTTACATATTTGGGGACCAATATAGATCGTAACCTCTCCTTTGCTAATCACATTGACAGAGTCATTGCAAAGACCTTTATATAGCCCTCCTTATCACATGGGGGTTTGCATGTAGATCATGAGAGGTCATTGTGGCCCTCTACTAGTCACTCATCAGGCCCATGTTTGACTACAATGGCCCTTTTGGGGTGTACCTTACCCAACACCTGCAGCAACTACAGTGTCCACAACAGTACCTCCCCAAGAGGATCATGGGCTACACACAGATATCCTATGCAGCTCAACTAAAGGATCTCCAGCTCTACTCAGTTGCTTAATGCCTACTGAGAGGTAGTCTATGCCTGACATACACAGCCATGTCAAACCAGAAGTAATGGACATGCTCCACCTCATAACATCCAAGACCCTTAGAGCTACACACTCCAGGGACATAAACCTCAGCACAAAACTAAATAGGACATGCTGCAGGGACAGATTCATTACTCAAAGGCTCCCCTCACTCTGGAATTGAATCCCAATTAAAGTTAGACATAGCCCCTCGCCAACCCCCTTCCAGCAAAATCTAGCCGCATGGATGGGAAATTGCAAATTCACCCCTAGGATCTCCACTGTGTCCCTGCTTGACAGAGGCACAGCAAACTAGCCTTAAAGAGTGCCTTCTGTGACCTACTTTACAGAGGCACAGTAGGCTACTCTACTGGGGAGGCGGACACCAAATACACTCTGCCTAGGCTTATGAATTCCCTAGGGCAGATAGCCTAGTATCAACCTCTGCACCTATGTTTATGTTGGGGATGCACAATATTTGTTGCTGATACTGTTTTCAGGTCTTTATTGCCGTAGTTTTCCCAATTTCTATGAACAACTTGTGTATCTGTGTAACATGTTTGATCATGACAGGGTTCCAGTATATTAATATATGTGTCTGTTGTCATTTAACTGTGTGCACAGGGCAGATTGCTGGATCGTGGGAGGTTCCTGGCTTAACACATACAACTGCCAGATATGTGTGGCCAACTGCTATACTCCGACATGGCCTAAGTGTGTGAGCATGCCCAGTTCAGGCTTTCCATGGTTTGTTCCCTGACATATGTCTCATTTATCCAAGTGTGTGAGCATGCCCACTGGGACCTTTCCATATGTTGTGATCTGAAGTCCACTACATTTGTGGCTGTGTGTGAACATGACCAATACTGACATTTATACTGTGTGTGTTGGAAGTCATGTTGTGTTCTTACTGCCAGACTCCTTTGTGTCATAACTCAACAGGGATTGTGCTGTGCCTTCAGGGTTTCCATGGGATAGTTTGCAAAGACTTGTCAACATTCTTTCATACTGGCTGAACACTGTAATACTGTCATGGTGTACTGGTTCAGTACATTCACAATGGTGTACAGTGTCATGGGTTTGAGTCCCATCACTGCTTTAAATGTTCATACTGAGCAGACCAGACTGGTTAAGGGCCAGTTGGGCAACTTTGAGCATGTTGCATTTTGTTATGGCCTACTTAAACCAGGCTTGTCCAACATTGCTGTGTATTCACCAACTTGGGTGAACATTACCAAACATTACTCCACATTGACCACAGTTGTACTAGTTGGTGTGTGTGATTCTGTTCATAGGTTCATACTAAGCTATCTGCCCTAGGGCATTTATAATCCTAGCCAGAGTGTGTTTGGCTTTCAACACACATTTTAAGTGGAGTTTGCCATGACATTTTTCAAGGTTAGAATACTGTGCCTCTTTCTAACAGTGACATAGAAGTGATACCCAGGGTAAACCTACAATCTCCCATCCACTCATCCAGAATCCTCTTGAAGAGAGTCAGTGAGGGACTCTGGCTAACCTGGAGTGGGAGTTTACTCAAGAGTGGGGGAGCATCTGGGTTATGAATCTGTCACTCCAGCATGTCCTATTTATTTCAGTCCTGAGTTTCAGGTCTCTTGAGTGCGTACCTTGATGGTATTCTGATTTTCCAAGGTGCAGCATATCCATTGATTCCAGGTTGGAGATGGCTTTATACATCAGGCACAGATCACCTCTGGGCAGGCAGTATGCCACTGAGTGGAGCTGCAGTTTCTTTAACCGGGCAGCAAATGGCATGTGTTTGAGCCCTTTGATCCTCCTGGTGAGGTAATTTTGTGGTCTTTCCAGCTGCTGCAGGTGTCTGATAAGGTACATCCCACAAGGGGAATTGTACTCAATTATGGGCCTGATGAGGGATGAGTAAAGAGGCATGATGACCTCCCCTGATCTAGATGTGAATACCTTCATAATTAGGTGGGCTTTATGAAATGTTTTTCTAAACACTTTGGCCACGTGGTTGTCAAATGAGAGATTGCTATCAACTTGGGTCCCCAGGTCCCTTATCACTTCTTCCATACTTAATGGGTTACCACCTATGTGGTAATTTGTGGGCACTTAGTTTTTGCCAAAGGGGATGACTATACACATTTTTGCATTTAGCTTGAGGACATGCTAATGGCACCAGTAGTCTGTTTCTATTCGGCCATTTTGTAGGATGCTTGTGTCAGCTGGAGGGTCGATTATGGTGCCCAGTTTGCAGTCATCTGCAAACTTGTTCAGCCACAGTCCTTCTGTGTTGGCCTGTACCTCCGAGAAATATATACCAAACAAGGGAGGTCCCAGGACTGAGCCTTGTGGGATGCCACTTGTAGCTGGTTTGGGATCTGACATGGCTCCAGCATTTCTGACCATGTGGATCCTGTCCTTGAGCCAGTTTGCAACCCATCTAGTGACATAGGGGTTTATATTGAAGCTGGTGAGCTTATCTATAATGACCAAGTGGGGTATTGTATGGAAGGCTTTTTCGAGGTCCAGGTAGGCTGTGTGGACCACCTTCCCCTCATCAATGGCCTTGGTGACTATTTCAAATGACTCAACCAGGTTTAAGAGGCAGGATCTGCCCTTAACAAAGCCAAACTGGGTAGGATCCAGTGTCTGTAGGTCCCCAATATCTTTATTTCTGAGGTCCATGATGATCCTTTCCATAGCTTTGCAGACCAAGCTAGTCAGGCTTCTGGGGCAATAGTTTGCAGTATCCATTGAGGCACCACCTTTGTGGAGAGGGACCACTGTTGCTGTACACTGCTGTTTGGGTACATATCCTGTGGTAAGGCTGAGAATGAACAGTGGTTTTATGTTTGTGTTCAATTCTTCTTGGGGTTCATGTTGGACACAGCCCAGGACAATGTCTGGTCCCATTGATGCTGTGTGTTTTACTTTGGAGAGGCTGGCTGTTACCTGAGCATCTGAGATGTCAGGGGGCCAGCACTCTGCTGGGATAGATATTTGCCCTTTTGGTGGGGAGTGGGGGGGGGGGTTTGCACTGAACCCGTCAGCTCGGATGTTGGCAATGTCTGTGGATTTGGTGTATTGTTTGTCATTTTGGACTACTTCTGAGCATATCTGGGAGTTCCCACTCAGGTTCCTACCATAACTAAAGAAAGCCTTGTGATTATCCTTAGTGTCCTGTACAATTTTTATCTCAAAGATGGCCTTAGACAATTTTATGTGTGGCCGTAGTTTTTCAATAATACTGATCAGAGATGCCTTCCCTTTTTGGGATTTTGCTCTATCATATAGTAGCTTCCTCCTTGTATTGTATGTTTTTTTATGGCTGGGATCCACCAGACAGGATGCCTACCTTTGGAGGATTGGATCTTGGTTTTATTTGGGATTGCATGATCCATGCATTCCTGAAGGTGTTCATAGAATGCGTTTATAAAGGGTTCTGAGGTCTGGGCCATATTTTCCACATGCACAGGGGCTGTGAAGGATACCACCTCAGTTTTGAGGAGTGTGACATTTGCTTTAGTGAAAATTTTTCACTGTGGTTTTCTGGCCATGGGCTGGGGTCAGGATGTGAATATCCAGTGAGATTACGCTATGGTCTGATCTTACCAGTGACTGATACACTTCTGGTCTTGGGCATAGAGTCCCCATGTTGGTGATGATCAGGTCCAATATGTTTTCCCCTCTTGTGGGAGTGGTAGCAAGGTGTTCCATAGCATTTGAGTTTATAAATTCTAGGAACCTTTAGGCTAGGGTGCTGCAGCTAGGGTAATGCTCCCAGTCTATGTTTGGGTAGTTGAAGTCGCCCAATATAATGGTGTTTGGGGAGACCTTCATATTTTCATGTGTTCTCCAGTCATCGAAGTGTGGTTCCTGGGTTTAAGAGTGTGGTCTGTAGCAGGCTATGAACTGGAAGGCAGTTTTACCCACTGTTAGTTGCACATGGATAGTCTCTGATGCTTCATGCTGTGCCACCAACCTGGGGGTGTGGGTATCTTTGACAAATATTGATACTCACCCTCCTTTTGTAGTTTGTTCCATGTTTTGCAGCTGTAAAGCATGGTATGAGGTGTAACTTGTTAGTGCTAGGGTGCTCTTGGGAGCCTTGAACCAGGTTTCTGTTACTGCACAGATATCAACATTCTCCATGCTGAGGAGAGTTTAGAGTGCATGCATCTTGCAGTTTAGACTTCTGGCATTGAGTAGCATTACTTCTAGTTTCTTATCCCTTATGATACCTATGGAGGTGGGTTTGTCTTTTGAGCCTTACCTACAAAAGGCACTATGGGGGTGACAAGAGCCTTTGGCAATATCCAACAGGCCACAGGTGACAGGTGAAAGCCATCCCTAGCGAAGCATCATGTCTTGTCGAGCATGTCATCCCAGGCTGACAGGCATTGGATCCCCTTTCACTGACACCAATACTTAAGCCAATTGTTATAATTGATCATCTTGTCTTCATATTGTGGCATCGTGTTTGGTGAGGGTAGGATGATACTCAAGGTCATCAAGTTTGCATATACTACATGGTGGTAAATGCTGTTTAGCACTACCTTACATTGCTTAACACATGGCAATCATGCCTCAGGTGGTGCGGCAGGGCTGCCTATGTCGGATGCACATACTACACTCCCTGCACATGTTTGAAAGCAGGTTGTGTCAACTTAGGCATCCCTTTCACTATATGTGGGAGTCAGAGAGAGGTATCATTTCCAAGGTTCCTACTGAGCCAGTGCATGTGCTATGCATTGCCTCTTTGCCAAGGCCAAGGCATACTGGGCATGCCTCCTTCTGCCTACTGGGGCAGGCTCAGGTTGTTCCTCCTCCGAGTCATGCTCTGCCTGTGATGGCCTTGGCAATGGTGGGGGGCTGTTTGGCCCAGGCCTATGCTGGTCCTGCTGCAGCTGTTTTTGCAGAATCATATTATGTAGCATAGCACATACCATGACAATTTGGGTACATGTAGTTGGTGAGTATTGCAAGGCTCCACCAGATGTGTCCAGACACCGGAACCGTGACTTGAGCAACCCAAACACATGCTCATTTCGTGTTTGTGCGTGTGCCTCATTATGGCATTCCTGTTCAGGTGTGTGTGCGTTTCTGATGGGTGTCATCAGCCACGGCTCCAGTGAATAGCCAGCATCACCCACTAAGTGACCATGTGGGATGTCCCCATTGGCAAATGCCTGGTACAGCTGTGTCAGATGCCAGATATGGGAATCATGGTAGCTTCCGGGGCAGCCAGCACACACATTCATTATTATGCCCTGGGCATCACACATGACCTGGCAGTTGAAGGAGAGGAAGCCCTTGCGGTTAATGTAGACCCTACCCCACTCACCAGCTGGTGCTTTGATGCGTATATGCATGCAATCTATTGCACCCACTACCTCAGGGTATTCTGCTATTTGCTGGAAGAGATGCATATTGCTGGCCAATACCTCACAGGAATTGGGGAAATATACATGATCACCGACATGTGCTGACATGGCATCCAGGAACTGGTGCAGTACTCTGAATGCTGATGCCTGTGATATCCCCTTCATATCACCAGTTGGTCTCTGGAAGGTACCTGTTGCTAGTATTCTTAGGCCAACACATACCTTGGTTTCCACTGGGATGGGTTCCCCTCTGTTGGTTCTGTGTGTGAGGCGTGGCCTGCACAGCTCAACAATTTGCTGCAGGAGGTCTCTGTCCACTCTATAGCGCTCCACTGTCTCCAGCTCATGTAACCCCTGGTAGGTGACCCTGGGACTGTACACTCTTCTCCATCTCCTCACTGTGGGTTGTCTGGCAGCATTTGCGTTGTCACCACCCTCAGCATGTTGCATATGTCGCCTTATAACAGCAATGGCAGCCCCTAGCATTTTTTGTCTGAGTTAAGCTTTTTTAGTTTTCACTTCTAGTAGCTTACTCCAGTGTTGCAGTGTCTCTTGAGAGAAACAAACTGCACTGTTGTTTGCAGAGTTTTAAGTGCTGGCCTGGGCTAGTGGTCTGCCTGTGTAATTAGCTGATTCTGATTGTTTTCACCTGCTAGCTCTACTAGTATTCCCTGGTAGCTTCCTACTATTTGTTGTGCTTCCTTTTTCCTTTCTGTTTCCTCAGGGGGGAGCGACGCACATACAAGCGCAAACATGCTCACAGCAGCTCACACGTGTGCACACATGCTTAGACGGACTAAAAATTGCTTATTCGGGTTAAAACGCGCACACACCAGGGCAAACACACTTACAGGTCTTTAAACAGCCTTATACATGCTTACTCCGGCTTACACGCGCGCACTCATGCTTTCACGTGTGCACTCTGTCTTACTCAGGTTTACAGGCATGCACATGTGCGCATACCCGCTCAGCAAGAAACTTTGGTGTTATCCACAGTATCCACCTTCCATTTCTTGGCTTTTGCTGGCCTACCTGTTGACACACCTCTTTCCATAATGTCTAACTGACAGCTGACACATGCCCCTCTGCTCCTATGAGCTTCACTACTTTCATACATACCCCCCTTGTGATGTCACCTATCTCCTACTTTGTTACTCCCCATATCCTACTCCTACACTCCACTGACTGTGCTCATTTGCTATGTAAAAGTGTGATTCACTATCCTAACACTCATTTACATAGGATTGCCTACTAATGCTTGGTTACATGTCTTAGACTGGGCTTCTCCCCTTAGCAACCCCTACTCGGTGGCCATGTTGTCTTCAGCCTGCTATTCCCTTACATTGTAATTTAACAGTTTTCATAGATTCCACGTTTGTGGCTTTTATTTTCTTATTTTATGATTTTTTTTAGCGCACCCCGTTTGCGTGGTGCTGCGCTACGCTTAAACATCGGAAATCACCGAAAAAAAAAAAGTATTTTTATTTTAATTTTGCATCTGGGACCATTTCCAATGGCTGTATATTTGGCCATTGGCATGCTTCCTCAACCATATGCAACCTTTATTTGGAGCTGACAAGGCTCCATTGTGCTATTTGCAGAACGGTACTCAGTTGTCAACTGAGTACATTTCTGCAGCTAACACGGCTCCTACTCGGACAGGTTTGTGCTTCCTGGATCGCAGATTTACCTCATTTGCATGCCTTTCGGCTGCAAGTGAGGGAATTTGCATATCCCAGCCCTGTCCGTGTAGGAGACGTTTTAGGAGCTCTCTTACATACCCCTACAAGCTGTTCCTGGATTGCTCGTTGGATATGATGGCTGCATGGAGTCTTACTCTACTCGTACACTCCGTGCAAGCCATCGTGAATCTGGCAGATAGTGTTTCTAATGACATAAATACAGAACAAATGCTCAATTAATAAATCAACATTGTGATGCTTAGTGATTTCAAGTTTAATTGGAATGAGAAATAAATAAAGTATTTTGGTATAATTTTATCAAATATCATACGTCAGATCATTTAAAATAGTTATGACTTAATTTTCAGTCTTAAGTACATAATTTCACTTTGGACTCCTTTGTTTTCATTTGAAGAGAAAGTAAAGTGTAAAATGACTTTACTTCCAAAAATATTAAATCTTACTCATCTAACTTAATTATTCTTTTACAAACAGGCAAATTAAGGAAATACAGCAGTGTTGTTCTTTTCATGGCCAGAACAGAATGTTGTTATTACATTGAATAATATTACACACTAGTTTAATTGATGCAGTCTGATGTTCTTGTTTCAGTTTTTAACGTCAAAGACCAATGAATAGATCTGCCTTGCTCTGATAAATGTAAATATATGTATATGTTTATTTGTAATAATAATAATTATAATAATAGTAATAATAGATAGAACATCTCTACACTGTTACTAAATATGACATCAAGCAAAATGATTTAGTTATTTTTTCTATACCTTTTTTACATCTCTCATGAACTCTGAGTACATTAATAGCATTTTGAAACAAATTAAGGTTTCAGTCTTGATATAGATAGGAGAAAGATGCACCTATTCATTAATTATTTCCCTCTATTTCTCTTTGCTATTATTTTTGGTTCCACTATGATTGGACAAAACTGAATGCAATGAGAATCTGAATCTCTGAACTGCATTTGCCCAAAAAAAAAAAAGGCAAAAGAAAAGTGCTTTTTGCAGGGGTAAGCACTTCTTCTACCCAGAAGTGGGGGTCAAGTCCCCCCACCCCCAGCAAACATATATATACCAACTGCATGGTTACTCCAACTTAAAGAAGGAGGAAATTACCTCATAAAGTTCACCACTGCCAGTAAAACTCACAGACATTGATTTCCAGTAGAGGAACACCAATCGTTGGAAGGTTGAACCTCAGAGAACTGAAGTTCAAGAGTTTAATTTTCAACCACCGGTAAGGTAAAGACTATTCCTTTTCAAATATATCCAGTAATACCAGAAATCAGGAATTGAATTTATCATTTCAGTGAATTTCTTCTCTCCTTTTTAATTAAATAATAAAATAATGGTCTGTACTCTCCCTTTCTCCATACAATCAGAAAAGTAAACCAGATAAAAATAAGAATATATTTTGTTTTTCTCAAGGACTTTGACCTTAATCAAATGTATTTGTCAAAGATGGTGGCGGTAGCTGCCTAGGATACCTTTGGCTTTTCATGTTTCATTATTCCTGCCTGTTATCATTTTGATTATTCATCTTATTAAGCTGCATTGTCAGTGTTAGTTTTGCTATCATTTTTATTGGACATTTTCAGCAGAGATCTGTCAGTAGTGACAATGCTTTATTGGAAACTCCAGTGCTTTACATTCTTTGGAATACATTTTGACATAAAGATAGCTGAAGATACTTGCACTAGGAATTAGTTTGAAGTATTTTCCTTTTGCCAGCTAAGACAGAGCTTTATCAGAGTTGCCAGAGTTCTCAGTCCTTTTACATCTGGACTTGAACATATCTGAGTTACTATGACTAGGAGCTGTTTTGGCTTGCTTTTGCTGAATTACATTTTATTGGGGGAAATGGCATTTCTGTTCAAGAATGTGACTCATTTAGAGTTAACATTAGTGGGAACCACTCTGAATTCCTTTTATCAAGATAGTAAGAGCTGCTAGAATTCACTTTACTAGTGAGTGCTGTGTTTTATATTACTTTTATGAGCTGGATGACTGAATCTAGATGGCTGGCTTAGAGGAGCTGGTCTTGGTGGTAAAGCTACTGAGACTGACATGTTTTATATTTTAGCATGTAGCACCTTTTTTTTCTTTAATCACTCACTTTTATATTTCTTTTACTATAATGCTTAACTATAATGCAATGAACAAAACTCTACGTATCCATTTAATGATTAGGGTTCTAAATGCCATATTAAGCTGTTGCACTTGTAAGCCTGACAACCGTGTAAGTCAAAGAAGGTGGCTAGCAGTTGTCTGATGGTAGGTTGAATAGGAGCATTGATGGACAATATTCAAACTGTTGGTAACCAGATTTATAGAAACTCAACTTTATCAGTCCATCAGCAACAGCTAGCACCTATCTTGTTCATCATTTGATCCCCTTTTATGGTAGTTGCAGTACTGTTTAGTATTATCACACAGTTAGAGTTGATATTCAAAAACTTTCCTTGCAGAACTGTAACTAGTACTATGAAGTCACATTTACACATTTCATTGCTTTTTCATTGCATCTATAACAGCTGAAATGAGCTTATGCTTTTTAGTTTAATTCTTTTCAAAGGAAAGGACTACCCATTACTGCCATACAGCATTCCCACTCTATACTTGCCACCTCATATGTTTTACGTTATGGTTTAAAATACTTGTATGTTCTCATGTGATGCATTCACAATGATTAACTACTAAAGACCACTTTGACCTCAAAATGTTCATGCATATTCACTTTAGTTGTCTGTCTTTTATTCAGTGGGAAAGAAGAAGTGTTTATTCTTACTGATCATGAGTTTAATGCTTTTTACTAAATACAAAGTTGCTGATACAGAGATACTAGCCTTTCAGCTAGGTATTTTCTAAGATCAGTGTCTAAGTTATTACTAAACAAAACAATTAGGGCTTGAGCACTTGAAGCAGAGTTAGGTACAGAGCATGTGACCACTAAAGAATAACACAACATAGTCAGAGGAAAATAAATCCAGTTACATTTGTAGATAATGACTATAGTACAGTTATACTATTCTGAACAGGGTTCAATTAGCTTTCAGAGAAATATTTTTTTTAATTACTAGTTGAATGTTTATTTATATCAGGCATATTGACTACACTCTTTTGATGCTTTTTTATCTCATTTAAAAGGTTCCACATGAAAAGGAAGTTCAATTAAAGTAAAAAACATCTTGGTTGCAGAACAGAGAATAAAAATAAAGGCAAAGGTCACACCACAACAGAATAATAAACAACAATGACACAAGATAAATTATAGTTTGGCAATTCTACAGCTATGTTCATGGTAATTTAAGGGGATGCTGAGAGACAATGGATATAGGAATAATGGGGTCATGGAAAGTGTGAGGTTTGGTCGATCAGGTTCTTGGAAAAGGACATGGAAGGTGAAAATAGCCATTGTCATTAAAGGAACAAAGACTATTTTAGGAAAAGAAGAGAGTGATAATGAAAGTGAATGAACGGCAACGAAAAAGTTCCAATATGAAGTATAATATTTTTTAAGAATAATCATTTAATTTACTTATTTACTTATTTATTATTTGTTTACCAGGTAGGTGGGTTATCTATTGACCCTCCTCAGTCATGACATGGGCTCACTTTGCAGCAGTGCAGATATAGTATAAATACAAAATAAGCATGGAAAGAAATACATAAATAGGAGAAAGCAAGTCATTGCATACAAAGTCTAAGTGCAATGGCAGTTAGCTACAGTTATCAATAAGTAGACATATATGAGTTGTAATTAAGAGTTATATACAGATAGAGTAACATCAGATAATATTTAGAGCAATAAATAATGATTCAGGTACAAACACATTACTTATCCTTTGATGAGCGGTTTAATCCTAATAAGCTAGAGGTTGAGCAGATTAATCCCACTAAGCTAGTGGTCTTTCTTCAGGATGACCCAAGGTGCTAAGAGAAATTTTGCCAGGATATTTCCCCTACACCTTTTAATATGTCTTACTGGATCTTTTAAGTCTGCTTGAGTTAAGACCAACTCAAGCAGATAGGACCTTTGTGTAATATCTCTTGGCAAGATGATACATTCAGGAGTACAGCACCACCTGTTACCTCACTGCAAACACAGTAAACCATTCACCTGGAGTGGAAATAGAACCCTCTGCCTTCAGGTTTTCCAGCACTAAAGGCAAATTGGATATCTGTTGCATCATTGACACGACTAAGAGTATTAATATAATAAAAACAAGCCCAGCAAACACCAAATACCTCTGCAGAAAAAAACACGAAATTGTAGAACAAAAGAAAACTGCTGAGGTAAGGCTCCAGAGTCTCTAAAATCTTTTTTTCAAAAAAGGCGCAATGAAATCAAATACGTATGCAGTACTGATTTAATCTCACACAAGTGCTTGTACACCTGATGAAGCCTGATGTGAAAGCGCTTGTGTGAGATTAAATCAGTACTGCATACGTATTGGATTTCATTGCGTCTTTTTTGAAAAAAGATTTTAGAGACCTCAGCAGTTTTCTTTTGTTCTAAGAGTATTAATATGTTCAGTACTGATAGCTTGAACCTGAGTTCTGAATTAAGCATGGAAAGAAGGAAATCGGGTCGGCAATGGTTTTGTAAGAAGGATTGAAATTATATATAGATTCAAAGGTGTTTGGGAAATGTATGCATGACGGGGCAATGCGAAATATGTGACAAACTTAATGTAGGTTTTAAATGCTAACAAGATTCTATAGACAAATAATACCTAGTGATGTTTTAGTACTCTTCTGCATAACTCAGTCAGTGCCCAGTGTGCTGTTGCAAAAACACCACCGAGGATGTTGTGTCTGGGTTGTATTTGGGTTTGAAAGTTTTGAGACATTTCCCTGAGGAGACACTATTGGTTGGGGACACATGACTGAACTGCGGTTCAACTGCAGAGACACAAGGCTGCAAAAAATTCACTGTATATACATACAAGCATAAAGATTCATGCTCACAGAGGGAGTAACCCAATGAGGAAAATGGAATGTATGTGACCTGTTTGACTTGGAGCTTCCATGGACAAGCAGGCAGGTGCAGGCCTGGCATCGGTAGCTGAAGATGTTACTAAGATGGTCTGATGTACATCTCCCTGAACTATTTAACATGCTGCAGCAACAACAAAAGTTGTGAGATGCCTGCAGAGAATTCCTGCCCAGGGGTAGGCCTGTTATTCCTAGTCGTAGAGCTATTATAGCTAGGGAATGTTATCTAAAATGCATACCGGAGTATCAGCGTGACTATGACAGCATACAGGATTTCCTCTGTGCTGTTGTATATTTCTACAATGTATAGTTATATCAGAATGTGTGGTACAACAAGCACGGCACCAATTACTTCACTGACACATTAATAAAGGCATTGCCAGTTGGACACTACAGTTGCTCTGCCACTGACATTCCCACTGAACTTCCTGTTGTAGCTACGTGCCATATTGCTTGCTGTTCTTAGAGACCTAGGAGGCCATTGACATTGTTTCCCCCTTTACCTGGTTTATTCTAACCATGAGCATGCTGCTGCATGCTTCTCTGTGCTCACAGTAAATTTGCTACAGTTGTGTATCTGTGCAACTGAATTGCAATTCAGCCATGTTTCCACAGCTAATTAAGCATACATATAAATGTTGTGCAGCTTATGAGCTATAATATGTCTGTGATCTGCAGTTTTATATTCAGTACTGTTTATCAAAAATCCTGCTGACACTGACTGTGAGAATAGTGTGTGTGGGGAACATGGCTGAATTCAAGGGTTACCGCCACTACCAGCATTCCTACTGGTGGTAGAATGTAGTTAACGTACATCACTAGATGCAAGGCTCAAAGGACATTTCACTGTTATCAGTAATGGTTTCATTGATAGCCTGCTATTTCTGAGAAAATACTGAGCATAACACTGCACCCTTAGTAAAAGAGGCATTCACTTGTGAATGGTTACTGGAGCACAGTGCTGTTATATTGTGAATGGCTACTGGGGCATAGTACTGTGTCAGAAATCAAAAACATTGAATGCATGGAATGTTCAAAGACTGATGAATGCAAAAAGCTGGCATGGCTCATTTTGTTGAAAAAGTTGACATAAATATGAGATATTTTCCCTTTTTTATTTAATGGAGCTCATACAGTAGATGTGATATGCACACCTTATATGTTTCAGGCTGCTATCTGCATGGCAAGAACTCTTTTTGTTAAAAAATCATTTGAGGTGATTTAATGTGCTCCAGTGTCATAGGTCACATACTAAGAAATGTAGTATAACAGATTATTTAAATTATTATTTCTCTATTTCACAATATTGTTTTCTCTGCAAAACACACTCAAAACAGCTACTAATCATGCACATAAGATTTCAACTAATTATAAAAACTATGGGCCGGATTCACAATGGCTTGCATGGAGTCTAAGGGTAGAATAAGACTCCATGCAACCATCATGTCCGACGAGCGATCCAGGAACAGCCTGTAGGGGCGTGTAAGAGAGCTCCTAAAACAGCTCTTACACGGACAGGGCTGGGACATGCAAATCACCTCAATTGCAGGCGAAAGGCATGCAGATGAGGTAGATTTGGATTCAGGAAACCCGAACCTGTCTGAGTAAGAGCAGTGTTATTTGCAGAAATGTACTCAGTTGACAACTGAGTCCCATTCTGCAAATAGCGAAATGGAGCCGTGACAGCTCCAAATAAAGGTTGCAGCCAGTGCAGGAAGCATGCCAATGGCCAAATATACGGCCATTGGAAATGTTCCCTGATGCAAAATTAAAATAAAAAAATTTTTTTTTCGCCGATTTCCGATGTTTAAGCGTAGTGCAGCACCGCACAAATGGGCTGCGCTCTACAAACCAGAATACTATAAATTAAAACCCACAAATGTGGATTTTATTGAAAGTGGTAATGTACAATGCAAGGGAATGGCAGGCTGAAGACAAGATGGCCACCGAGTAGAGATTGCTAAGGGGGGAAGCTCAGTCTAAGACATGTAACCAAGCATTAGTAGGCAATCCTATGTAAATGAGTGTTAGGATAGTGAATCGCTTGTTTACATAGCAAATGAGCACAGTCAGTGGAGTGTAGGAGTAGGATATTAGGAGTAACAGAGTAGAAGATAGGTGACACCACGAGGGGGGTATGTATGAAAGAAGTGAAGCTCATTGGAGCAGAGTGGCATGTGTCCGGTGTCATTTAGACATCATGGAAAGAGGTGTGTCAACAGGTAGGCTAGGGAAAGCCAAGAAATGGAAGGTGTATACCATGGATAACACCAAAAGTTCTTGCTGAGCATGCATGCACGCGTGTGCACGCGTGTAAACCCGAGTAAGACAGAGTGCATGCATGTAAACATGAGTGCGCGCGTTTAAGCCGGAGTAAGCATGTATAAGGCTGTTTAAAGAGTTGTAAGCGCATTTGCACAGGTGTGCACGCGTTTTAACCTGAATAAGCAAGTTTAAGTCTGTGTAAGCATGTGTACAAGCATGTTAGCTGCTGTGCGCATGTTTGCACTTGTGCGTGTGGCGCTCCCCCCCCCTGAGGAAACAGAAAGGAAAAAGGAAGCACAACAAATAGTAGGAAGCTACCAGGGAGTACTAGCAGAGCTAGCAGGTGAAAACAATCAGAATCAGACAATTACACAGGTAGTACACTAGCCCAGCCTCATACTTAAAACTCTGCAAACAACAGTCCATTAAGTTTCTCACAATAGACACTGCAATAAGCTAACAGAAGTGAAAACTGAAAAAGCTTTACTGAGACAAAGAAATGTTAGGGGCTGCCATTGCTGTTATAAGGCGACATATGCAACATGCGGAGGGTGGTGACAATGGAAATGCTGCTGGACAACCCACAGTGAGGAGACGGAGAAGATTGTACAGGCCCAGGGTAACCTACCAGGGGCTACATGAGCTGGAGATAGCACTATAGAGTGGACAGAGACCTCATGCAGCAAAATGTTGAGCTGTGCAGGCCACGCCTCACACACAGAACCAACAAAGGGGAACCCATCCCAGTGGAAACCAAGGTATGTGTTGGCCTAAGAATATTAGCAACAGGTACCTTCCAGAGACCAACTGGTGATATGATGGGGATATCACAGGCATCAGCATCCAGGGTACTACACCAGTTCCTGGATGCCATGTCAGCACATGTCGGTGATCATGTATATTTTCCCAATTCCTGTGAGGTATTGGTCAGCAATATGCGTCTCTTCCAGCAAATAGCGAAATACCCTGAGGTAGTGGGTGCAATAGACTGCACGCACATATGCATCAAAGCACCAGCCGGCGAGCGGGGTAGGGTCTACTTCAACCACAAGGGTTTCACCTCCATCAACTGCCAGGTTGTGTGTGATGCCCAGGGCATAATAGTGAATGTGTGTGCAGGCTGCCCTGGAAGCTACCATGATTCCCATATCTGGCATCTGACGCAGCTGTACCAGACATTTTCCAATGGGGATATCCCACATGGTCACCTAGTGGGGGATGCTGGCTATGCACTGGAGCCGTGGCTGATGACACCCATCAGAAACGCACACACACTTGAACAGAAACGCCATAATTACACAAACGCACAAACACGTAATGTAATAGAGCATGTGTTTTGGCTGCTCAAGTCACGGTTCCGGTGCCTGGACACATCTGGTGGAGCCTTGCAGTACTCACCAACTACATGTACCCAAATTGTCATGATATGTGCTATGCTGCATAATATGATCCTGCGAAAACAGCTGCAGCAGGATCAGCATAGGCCTGGGCCAAACAGCCCCCCACCATTGCCAAGGACATCACAGGCAGAGCGTGACTCGGAGGAGGAACAACCTGAGCCTGCCCCAGTAGCAGAAGGAGGCGTTCACAGTATGCTTTGGCCTTGGCAAAGAGGCAACGCATAGCACATACACTGGCTCAGTAGGAACTCTGGAAATGATACCCCTCTCCGACTCGCACATAAAGTAAAAGGGATGCCTAAGTTGACATCTACTTACTTCCAAACGTGCAGGGAGTGTAGTATGTGCATCTGACATAGGTAGCCCTGCAGCACCGCCTAAGGTATAAATGCCATATGTTAAGCAATATAAAGCAGTGCTAAACAGCAATTACCACCATGTAGTATATGCAAACAAAATCGCACACACCAACTAGCACAACTGTGGTCAATGTTCAGTAATACTGGGCAATGTCCAGCAATGTTGGTGAATATTGAGCAGTGTCGGACAAGCCTGGTCTAAGTAGGGCATAGCTGAACAAAAGCCAACATGCTCATATTTGCTTAACAGGCCCTTAAGCAGTCTGGTCTGCTCAGTATGAAAATATAAAGCAGTGATGGGCCTTGAACCCAGGCTAATGTGCACTTTAGCCAAAGTACTGAACCACTAAACCATGACAGTATTACAGCAGTCCACCTGTATGACGGAATGTTGATAAGTCTATGCAAAGTATTCCATGGAAACCCTGCAGGCACAGCATAATCCTTGTTGAGTTATGACACAAAGGTGAGTCCTGCAGTGAGAACAGAACCTGACTTCCAACACACACAGTATAAATGTTAATATTGGTCATGTTCGCACACATCAGCAAATGTAGTGGACCTCAGACAGCAACATACTAAAGGGTCACACTGGGCATGCTCACACACTTGAATAAATGAGACAAATGTCAGGCAACAAAACATGTAATGTCAAAACAGGGCATGCTCACACACTTAGGCCACGTCTGAGTACAGCAGTGGGCCACGCATATCTGGCAGTTGCATGTGTTAACCCAGGAACCTGTCACTATACAGAAATCCTCCCTGTGCACACAGTTATATGACAACAGACACATCTATAATATAGTGGAACCCTGTCATAATCAAATATGTTCTGCAGATACTGAAGTTCTTCATGGAAACTGGTAAAGCAAAGATGATAAAGACCTGCAAACACTATCAGCAATAAACATTGTGCATCTTGAACTTTAGCATAGGTTCAGAAGTCGATACTAGGCTATCTGCCCTAGGGCATGTACAAGCCTAGCCAGAGTGTGTTTGGCATTCACAACCCTGTCAGATTACTACACTGTGTGTGTGTGAATAGTAGGTCACACAAGATAGCCCATGTACATTTATGCTAGTGTGCCTCTGTCTAGCAGGGACACAGAAGATATCCCAGGGGTAAATATACAATCACCCATACAGTCGTCAAGATGTCTCCAGTAGGTGGTCAGTGGGTGGCTCTCCCTATGTGAAACTGGGATTACTTTCTATAGTGAGTGGAGCCTCTGGGATAAGAATCTGTCTCTCCACAATGTCCTATTAACATCTGTGCTGAGGTGTACATCCCTGCAGTGCGTAGCTCCAAGGGAGTTGCATATCCTGAGGTGGAGCATGTTCAGTAATTCTGGTTGGGGTATAGCTGTAAACAACAGGCACACATCATATCTGAGTAGGTGGTAAGCGACTGAGTAGAGCTGGAGTTACTGCATCTGAACGAGGCAGGGCATCTGTGTGAGTCCCTAGATCTACTTGGTGAGGACCGTCCGTGGCCAGTACAGTTGCGGCAGGTGTCAGGTAAGGTACACCCCAAATGTGTCATTGTAACCAAGCATGGATGTGATGAGTATAGGGGCACAATGACCTCACTCGATCTAGATGTGAAACCATATGGGATAAGGTGGCACACATAGAAGGTGTGTCCAACCACTTTGGCAATGTGAATGTTAAAGGCGACAGTACGAACAAGTGATGTCCCCAAACCCCTAACAACTCCTACCATATGTAATGGAGTACTACCTATATGGCAATGTGTGGGCATGTTGTTACTCCCAAAGGGGATGACTATGCAACTAATGGCATTTAGCTGTAGGCCATGGCTCAGGCACCATTCCATCTCTGTGAGATCCTGATTGAGTATGCATGTGGCAACTGGAGAGTTGATCATGGCACCCAGTTTGCAGTCAAGTGCAAACATGTTCAGCTGTATTCCCCCTGTGATAGCCTGTACTAGCCTGTACTTAAGACAAATATATACTGAACAAGAGAGATCCCAGGACCAAGCTGTGTGTGATGCCATGTGTAACTGGTGTATAGTCAGACATGGCACCTGCAATCCTGACCATGTGCGTGCTATCCCTGATCTAGGTATCAATCCATTGTGTGAGATATGTGTCCAAATTGACACTGGTGAGCCTATGCATAATGGCCCATTGGGTTATTGTGTTGAATGGTTTTGCAAGGTTCAGGTAGGCTGTGTGGATAGCCGTCCCTATGTCGATGGACCTGGTAGCCATTTAAAGAATGCCTACAGGTTCAAGAGGCAAGATCTGCCCACGACAATGCTGAAATGAGTAGGACACAGTGTCTGTAGGTTCCCGATGTCTATGTGTAGGAGTCCTATGACAATATGCTCCATATCTTTGCAGGAATGGCTACATAGGCTTATAGGGCAATATTGTCTGTGGTCCGTTGTGGCACCAACTCTGTGGAGTGGGACCACTGTCGCAGTACGCCATTCCTTGGGTACATATCCTGTGGTAACTCTGATATTGAACAGTGATGTAATGTGAAGGTTGCGTTTGTCATGATGCTCGTGTATGATGCAGGCTGGGACACCATCTGGTCACATTGATACTGTGATGTACGCTGTGGAGAGGGCAGCACTCACCTGTTACTGCATGATGTCAGGGAGGTTATACTCTGTTGGGATGGATAGTTGCTCCTTAGGGGGGATGGGTGGGAGACATCTGCACTGAACCTATTTGCCAGGATGTAGGCAATGCCAGTGGGTTCAGGGTAGGTTTAGTCAGTATGCAGTAACTCACAGCATATCAGTGAGTGTCCACCCAGGTTCCTGACATAACTGAAGAAGGCTGTGTGATAGTCCTACATGTCAGGTGCAATTGTCTGGTAGAAGTGGCCCTTAGAAAAGTCCATGAGTGATTGTAGCTGTCTGCTAGTAGAGATCACAGATGCCTTCCCAGTCTGGGATTGTGCTGTATCATGTAGTAGCGTCCTCCTGATGTTGTACAGCTTATTAATGGCTGGGGTCTACCAGACAGGTCCCCTGCCATTGTAGTAGTGGGTCTTGTTGTTATTTGGGATAGCACAAACCATGCAGTCCACTAGGTGTCCATAGAATGTGTATGTAAAGGATGAAGCAGTGTGAGCCATATATGCCACTGTCTCAGGATGTCTGAAGGATACCACCTTGCTTCGGTGAAGTGAAATGTTGGCTCATGAGAAGTTCACCAAGATTACCCAGGATGGGTGTGTGGAGGGTATATGTATGTCCTGTGAGATACATGTATGTTCTGACCTTACCAATGAGGAGTATATCGCTGATGTCGAACATGGAGTCCCCATGTTGGTGATGAGCAAGTCCAATATGTATTCCCCCTTGTGGCTGTGCTGACTGGTTGTGCCAAAGCATATGAGTCCACAAATTGTAGTGACTGTTGGGTGAGGTTGTCGGGGCTTGAGTAGTATCCCCAGTCAATATGTGTGTATATGAAGTCACACAATATAATGGTGTCTGTGGAGACCTTCATATTCTCCATAGTTCCCACAAAAGCCGAGTGTGGTTCCTGAGTTTGGGAGTGTGTTCTGTAGCAGGCAACAAACTGAAAGGCAGTTTTGCACAATGGTAGTTGTATATGAATGGTCTGTGATGCTTTGTGCAGTGCTACTAACCTGGAGGTGTGTGTATCTGTGATGTATATGGATACGCCCCCTAGTTGTGTTGTCTGTTCCAAGTCTTGTTGTCAGACAGCATGGTATGAAACATAACCTCGTAGTGCTGGTGTGCATAAGCGAGCCTGAACCAGGTGGCTGTCAGTGCACAGATATTGCTCTCCTCCATACTGAGGAGAGTCCTGAGTGGCACAATATGAGGTTAACACAACTGCTGTTGAGCAGCATTACCCTTAGTTTCATTTAGCCTGTAATGTCTATGGAGGTGGGTTTGTCTTCTGAGCCCTGCTTAAAAAAGGCACTCTGGTGGTAGCAAGAGCCTTAGGCAGTATACCAAAGTCCAAGGGTGACAAGTGCAAGCTGTCCATAGTGAAGCTACATGGCATGTTGTGGATGTCACCATACACTGACAATTTGTTAGCCAACTGTTAAATGTGATATGTGTGTCCGTATACTGTGACATCATAATTGGTGGGTGTAAGATGCTAGACAAGGTCAGGGTCATACTGGCCTGGGCTACATAATCAGAGTGTACCTCCATGTATCATGTCATGTGGTCCAGGGAGTAATGTCTGAGGTTACACACACCAGCATGGACAATGATGGTGCCAGTCTTGTACTTGCTTTGGAGTGACCTGACTGCCTGTGTTATGCGGCAGATCCTGGCACTCAACAGACAGCCCAAAGTGACTATTCCCTTGTCAGGGCTGGTGAGTGGTACGTCAGTGTGTCTGAACATAAGTGTCACCTATTACAAGTGTATTATGTGTGTTGTTTAGCCCGAAGGGCAGTGACTGTGTGGCACACTGACATTGTGAACTTAGTGATATGTGGGTATTGTAGTGGGGTAGCAGGCGTGTGTGTGTCTGCTTTGGAGGTCTCTGCTGCTTAGGTAGAGTACATTTACAGCAACTGAGTATGTCAATGTGTGCTAATGTGGTTTGAGTGCTGTTGCTAGAGGATATGTGAGACTGATATGTGGTGTGTGTGGTTACCTTCACCACCTGATAGACTGTGCCAGTCATGGGTCGAGAGAGTTCAGCTCTCTGTATGTCTATATAGGTGCATCTCACACATATATCTGAGTTTGTCGGGAGGAGGAGAGGGTTGTCTGTGTACATGAGGCAGATGTGACATTGTGTCAATATCACAATATCCACCAGCTGGACTGAAGAGTACACACAAAACCGACCCCTGGACATGCCAGGATATTATCATGACATACTCTGTAGCCTGATCACAAAGGATCAGTAGGGTGTTAAGCATGTAAAATAGTATAACAGGGATTAGTGCTCATGTTCATTAGTGTTTTGTAAAAAGGAGCTGAGAAGGAGTCTAGACTGAATCATGATACCTCTTTCAGCTATGTCATAAATATCAATGTACACACATATATGTCCTGAGTCAGGGCAAGCTGTACCTGAGTGTCAATGTCGACATCATGACAGACAGGCCCATATGTACATACCCATCCCCCACTGACAATAGTCTACATCATCATACCAGGAGATATCACATGTAGAATGGATGAGCAGCTTCCTCCACTGCCAAAAGCATGGCAGCAGGAGGAATACATTGACTCCTAATATGTGTCATGCACAAACTACAGAACAAACAGATCATGCACCTGAACAGTCAGCTGAGCCGCACCCCCTACACAGGATGTGGAACCGTTGAATGTGTCACAGCTACATATGGCACTCCCCACAAGTGTTGGTGCACAACACACCATGGGAAGTTAAGTCCAGTACACCTATGAGGTGTGATCTGCAAGGTCATGGAGTCCATCATAGTTGCAGTCATAAACAGAGCTATTGGAAGCTGACACACACACAATCCTACCAACTGTGGTATGTTCATGTGCGGATCATGGTTCCCAAACATGCTAGACTGTTTGCAAGGCAGCCACCCAGGACATACATCAATGAACACATCTACACATGTGTCACATAGACTTTGAATAGCCCTTTATCAACAACCCAGACACATGTAGTATCCACAAAACCAAGAAGCTGTGCATAAATATGTGTTGACATATGACGGAATGTCAATGTGTCCACAGATAGATCACACAAGATAAGGATACTGAGGTCATGTTCAAGCTGTTGACACCTGCTGACCCACATGGACCAGTCCTGGAATGGCATAAAACAAAGTGTACACACATCACCATGTCCAGTGTGATGATGTCACTATCCTATAAATACAGCAGAAGAAGAAACACCAGCCAGTAAAGCAAATAGCGCGCCGTGTTAATGCATCTCCTTCCAGTATTATAACATAGCTAGGTAGGGGTTTGAATCCTGCAGAGTTTGTGTGTCTGCAGTTTTCTTTGAGAGGTGTTCTCTTTTTGGAGACTGGGAAAACTCAGTAAAGGAGGTACATTTCTCTTTGGAAAGTCTGATGATGTCACCATCCTATAAATACTGCAGGAGAAGAGCAACCATGCAATAAAGCAAATAGCATGCCGTGTTAGTGCGTCTCTCATTAGTATCATAGCATAGCTAGGTAGGGGTTTGAATCTTGCAAACAGTGAGTGTGTGTATGTATGCAATTGTCTTTGAAAAGAGTGCCCTTTTTGGAGACTGTGAAAACACACTAAAAGAGGTACATTCCTCTTTGGAAAGTTTGATGATGTCACCATCCTACAAATACAACAGTAGAAGGGAAAATCAGCCAGTAAAGCAAATAGCACGCCATGTTAAGGCATCACTCTCTAGTATCGTAGCATAATTAGGTAGGTGTTTGAATCCTGCCAACAGTGTATGTATGCAATTGTCTTTGAAAGGGGTGCCCTTTTTAGAGACTGTGAAAACACACTGAAAGAGGTACATTCCTCTTTGGAAAGTCTGATGATGTCACCATCCTACAAATACAGCAGAAGAAGAGAAGCCAGCCATTAAAGCAAATAACGTGCCATGTTAATGCATCGTTCTCTAGTATCATAACATAGTTCGGTAGGGGTTTGAATCTTGCAAACAGTGAGTGTGTGTGAGGGGGGGGTTGTGTGTATGTGTGCAAGCCTTTTTGGATAGTGTGAAAACACACTAAAAGAGGTACATTACTCTTTAGAAAGCCTGATGATGTCACTATCCTACAAATACTGCAGGAGAAGAAAAACCAGCCAGTAAAGCAAATAGTGCATCGTGTTAGTTCGCCTTTCTCTTGTATCATAACATAGGTAGGGGTTTGAATCCTGAAAATAGTGAGTGTGTGTGGGGGGAGATTGTGTGTATGTGTGCAATTGTCTTTGAAAAGAGTGTCCTTTTTGGAGACTGTGGAAACACACTAAAAGAGGTACATTACTCTTTGGAAAGTCTGATGTCACCATCCTACAAATACTGCAAGAGAAGGGAAACCGGCCAGTAAAGCAAATAGCGCGCCATGTTCGTGCGTCTCTCACTAGTATCATAACATAGTTAGGTAGGGATTTGAATCCTGCAAACAGTGAGTGTGTATGTGTGCAATTGTCTTTGAAATGTGTGCCCTTTTTGGAGACTGTGAAAACACACTGAAAGAGGTACATTCCTCTTTGGAAAGTCTGATGATGTCACCATCCTACAAATACAGCAGGAGAAAGGAAACCAGCCAGTAAAGCAAATAGCACGCTGTGTTAATGTGTTTTTCCCTAGTATCATAGCATAGTTAGGTAGGGGTTTGAATCCTGAAAATGCTGACTGTGTGTGTGTCACTGTTGGTTAACACGGTGTGGGTTTTGCTTTTACTATGGTATGACATAGTATGATGACAACAGTAAGTGCATTGCAGACATCAGGTATCTGCGTGGCAAATATATATGTGTACATGTCCCCTCAATCAGTACATAGGTGTGAAGACTGCATACTACATGAATACATTTGTTTCCATTGACAGGTCGTGCCGCTGCTACTCAGATCGTAGGTCACATATGTATGTATGTGACATGGCCGTCCACTGTTGTGTTCTGTGGTCAAGGTCATCTCTGGCACACACACCCATGACAGTTACTTAAGAGTAGTGTGAGTGAGGGTATATGCCTGGGGTATATGTCAGACATGGTCATACACAACAAAGTCTGCCAAGAATGGACCGTCTTTATAGGTGTACAACTGCCTTGTGGATATGCATTCAGGCCTTTAATGTGTGTGATACACCTTGGGACTCGACAATACCTATGGATATGTGGATACCAAGGGACACATGACATAACATGGGTCTGTATGTACACAATGGCACCCGACATACATGTTGAGGGCTACCACCAGTGTGGTACTGATGGGATAGTATGTATAGTACATGAGGATGACTATGCCATAGCCGACTTACTGCTATACAGCATGTATCACACAACAGGTATCTGTCTGTATGATACCCTTGTGTAGGATATGCGTCCCATCCAGGGAATGCATTGTAGGCCATTCCATGCATTCCCAGATTTGGATGGACACATCCCTAGTGTGTCTGCATGTACCTAAGGGGGCTATATGACACACAAGTGTGGTCACAGGAATGGGTGGCGGTCATCACCACTGGTTAGTGTTATAGTGTAGCAGTGGAAGGATCCAATTGATACTGGGTTCTCTACTACTGTGTGTCATTTGTCAGGACATCATCCAATGATTGCTTATAGTCATGCTGTTGAGGTTGTGTATACTACCAGACTACAAATCATTGACTGATATTAACAGTATCACCCGCAGCATAGTGTCAACCCATGTCATACACACATCTACCCATGTTAGTACATAACTGTAGTAGAATGCATACTGGCCATTGAAAGATGCAATGGGATGTTAATAATGTGTACGACAGGGTATGCCACATGTCCCATGTGTCCACTATACACGTACATCCAGACAGTGCATACCCACCATGTTCACAGATGTACACTTGCTAATCTGTACTGCACACATCACACACGTACTGTCCACTCGCTAACACATGCTGGGGCAACACATCACACATCAGCCAAGTGGCACATGGGTGGATAATACATACTCAGACCTAACAGTGGTCTAAACAATGCTACATCAACAATCAGAGCTTTGATGCATAATGTCTGCTCAGATATACCTACAAGGATGTAGTTAGACTTCCTTGTTGACAACTCGCTATTATTGCTACACTGCTATAGTGTCACCCTGTGCATCAGCACCGTGTTAGCCTGTCCCTCCGTCGATAATGCAGATGATAGGAGGTGGCACAGGTATCATCATATGCACAGGGTCGTTTTGTTGTTTGCCAGAGCCTGACATTGACCCATCCAATCGACATGTCTGTGTGTGTGTGTGTGTGTGTGTGTGTGTGTGTGTGTGTGTGTGTGTGTGTGTATGTGTGTGTGTGTATGTGTGTGTGGGACAACAGTACAGCATGGGCCAATGTTGATGTAATGTGTGTGTGTATGTGTGAGCCCTCGTTGTTTGCTTAATGTGTGTGTGTCTGCATGCACACAGCTCCACCATGTGGCTGCCATATATGGTGGTTTGTGGGACAGCCACAGAATGAACCTTCTTGGCTGTACAGATCACTGTCTCCGGCCATGACACAGTACCTGTGCCTGGCAGGGGTGCTATGGACAGTATCGGTTACAAACCCTGACTGGGTACTGTCATCAGAGGCAGAGGTATGACGACTGGACCCATGTCCCTACTAGGACTAGCCAGAATCGCGTGCACGTAGTCTACTGGGACAGACAATGGACAGGCCAGCCCTATCATTGCTGGGGCTGGTACTGCCACTACGGGAGCAGCTGTGAGCTGTGGGCCATCCATGACCACTGCCAGCTGTTGCTGTTGCTGACATGCGTCCACGTCGCAACCATCCCTCATGGTCCTGGCTTGAGGAAGACATGTTGTGGAGGGCATCTATTGTCTCCCCCCAATGTCTATCAATAACCTCTGCGTATATCCGCATGGCACCGGCAAGGTCATGGATGCTGTCATTGATAGCGGTGTTATGTGCCCTCTGCACCCTAAGTCCCTGCCTGGTGTACCGTTCCATATGTGCCTGAGCCTGCATTACAGCCCGGAACATAGTGGTCGTCATAAGACCTGTGAGGGCATGCCTGCCAGGGGCAATACATCCAGTGGTGCTCCCATGAGAACCACTGGACCTCCGCCTATGTGGTACCATTCCGGGTCTACGGCTAAGGCTGCTGTGAGGGGATGCATGTGCCATGGGTACCACACTCTCCTGGTCAATGCCGACTGTATGCTGTCCCTCCCCTATGGCCATTGGTGGTGAGGGATGTGATGGCAGTATGAGTGTGCGCATAGAATGGGTTGAACGCTGTGTACTGCCAATTGGTGGACCAACGACAGACCCTGTCAAATCTCCCTGTGCCAAAATACATGTGTCATCATCACCACTATCCGTGGCAGTGGCTTCAGGTCGCCTGCTGCTTTCGCCAAGCCCTACCTCAGCACCTGTGAGAGGAAGACAGGAAACACACGTTACAGTCTGCACATGCACACATGCACACATGCACACAGGCACACAGGCACACAGGAACACAGGCACACAGGAACACATGCACACAGGATCACATGCATGCTCCTCACTACAGCAGATACACACACACACACACAACAGAAATCCAAATCATACTCAATACTGGTTGAAGGTGGGTGACAGTATCACAAGGCAAATAGTCACGCACACGTGTCAGCATGCAGAATAAGTGTTGATCAATTCCATGCAGTGTGAGTGTAGACAGCCATAGTTAATGACAGTGTACATGGCTGTGGTGCATGTGCGCACATGTTCAGTGATTGCCTACACCCTGGAACACAATGTGTACAAGGACACGACATTTCTTTGCAAGTATTATAAGCTCTGCAATATCCTGTGCACCATCACACACAGGTATACATATCATGGCTGCATGTGTTATCTGTGTGTCACATGGATTTCCATGTCTGATTGCAGTGTCTTTGTCTGTAGCAGATAATTGTGGACACAGGTGTAGCACATGCATGCTATGTACACAAACGGGATGAGTGGTGCATGTATACGTGATGGGATACCAATCCTGGACATGGCCATTGTAACAGTATGGGGTGTAGTACCATTAGCCATTATCATCATGCATCATATAGGTTCATAGGTTCATAGGTTTATACTAGGCTATCTGCCCTAAGGCACTTATAAGCCTAGCCCAGAGTTTTTGTGGCTTACGCCACACCTTAGGTTAAAAAATACTGTGCCCATTAGTTTGTTATGCCTCTGTCCAGCAGTGACACAGAGATGATTCCCGGGGTAAACCTACGATCTCCCATCCACCGGTCAAGATTTCTCTTGAACAGAGCCAGCGAGGTGCTCTGCCTCACATGGACCGGGATTTTATTTCACAACATAGGGAGTCTCTGGGTGACAAATCTATCCCTCCAGCATGTCCTATTTATATCCGTGCTAAGGTTTAAGTCGCTTGCTCTAGTGGATCTGGTAGATTTGGATTTTTTGAGGTGGAGCATGCCCATTAATTCCGGGTTGGACATGGCCTTGTATGTCAGGCACAGGTCACCTCTGAGCAGATGGTATGCGACTGAATAGAGCTGGAGTTTCTTCAGTCTGGCAGCATATGACAGATTTTGGAGTCCCTTTATCCTTTTGGTGAGGAACTTTTGGGGTCTCTCCAATTGCTGCAGGTGTCAGGTGAGATACATCCCGAATGGGGCATTGTACTCGATCATTGGTCTGATAAGTGAAGAGTACAGGGGAACAATAACCTCACTTGATCTGGATGTGAATCCCTTCATGATCAGGTGGGCAATGTAGAAGGTTTTTATAACCACTTTAGCAATGTGAGTGTCAAAAGAAAGGCCACTGTCAACCTGGGTCCCCAGGTCCCTGATAACCTCTTCTGTGCTTAGTGGATTGCCACCTATATGGTATCTTGGGGTTACCTTGTTTTTCCTGAAGGGTATGACTATACATTTTTTGGCATTTAACTTCAGGCCATGGCTCTGGCACCAGCTATCAGTTTCCGTGAGACCCCTCTGAAGGATATCTGTGTCCGATGTACTTTCCACTATGGCTCCCAGTTTGCAGTCATCTGCAAACTTTGTCAGCCATAGTCCTCCTATGTTAGCCTGTACTTCTGAGAAGTAGATGCCGAACAACAGGGGGCCAAGGACTGAGCCCTGTGGGGCACCACTTGTGACCGGCTTGGAGTCAGACATGGCGCCAGCTAATCTAACCCTGTGGGTTCTGTCCTTTAGCCAGTTTGCAACCCATCTTGTGACATATGGGTTTACATTTAAGCTGGTAAGTTTCTCTATAATACCCGAGTGGGGTATTGTGTCGAAAGCTTTTGCAAGGTCAAGGTAGGCTGTATGGACTGCCTTTCCCTCATCAATGGCCTTGGTGACTGTTTCGAAGAAGTCGACCAAGTTCAAAAGGCATGATCTGCCCTTGACAAAGCCAAACTGGGTCGGGTCCAATGTCTGCAAGTCCCCTATGTCTTTGTTTATGAGTTCCATTATGATCCTCTCCATAGCTTTGCAGACCAGGCTTGTTAAGCTTATGGGGCGGTAATTACCAGGGTCTGTAGAGGCACCGCCTTTGTGGAGTGGGACCACAGTTGCCGTACGCCACTCCTTGGGCACGTATCCTGTGGTAAGGCTAATATTAAACTGCTGCCTTATGTGCGGGTTTAGTTCCTCATTGAGTTCGTGTAGCACACAGCCGGGGACACCATCTGGTCCCATTGATGCTGTGTTTTTAGCTTTAGAGAGATCAGCTTTCACCTGCGCATTGGAGATGTCTGGGAGGCTGCACTCTGCTGGGATAGTTATCTCTCCTTTTGGGGGGGAGAGGGGGGTGTAGTTTGCACTGAACCTGTCTGCCAGTATGTTGGCAATGTCTGTGGGTTCAGTGATTTTTGTATCATTTTGGACTAATTCTGAGCATATCTGGGAGTTTCCACCCAGGTTTCTAACATAGCTGAAGAAGGCCTTATGATTGTCTTTTGAATCTATGGGAATTTTTCTCTCAAAGTTGTCCTTGGATGATTTTATGAGTGCTCGTATTTTTTTACTAATAATGATCAAAGGTGTCTTCTCTTTTATGGATTTTGCTCTATCGTGTAACAGCTTTCTCCTCTTATTGTAAAGTTTGTTTATGGCTGGGGTCCACCAGACTGGACGTTTGCCCTTGGTGGAAAGAGTCTTGGTTTTATTAGGGATTGCCTGATCCATGCAGTCCTGGAGGTGTTCGTAGAAGGCATTTGTAAGGGCTTCCGCAGCTTGGGTTGTGGTTTCCACTGGCTCGGGGGCCTTGAAGGATACCACACCAGTCTTGAGTAGTGTGAAGTTTGCTTTAGAAAAGTTCTTCACTGTGGTATTTTTTGTTTGGGGTGGGGATGGGATGTGGATATCCAGTGAGATTAGTTTATGATCTGATCTCACCAATGAGGGATATACTTCCGGTGAGGAGCATTTTGTCCCCATGTTTGTGATGATGAGATCTAGTATATTTTCTCCTCTTGTGGGAACGGTGACTAGTTGTTCCATGGCATTTGAATTTATGAACTCCAGGAACCTTTGGGCTAGAAAGTTTGGGCTTGAGTAATGTTCCCAGTCTATATTCGGGTAGTTGAAGTCACCCAATATAATGGTGTTTGGAGATACATTTATACCCTCCAGTGTCTTCAGGAAGGCTGTGTGGGGTTCCTGAGTTTGAGAGGGTGGCCTGTAGCATGCTACAAATTGTAGAGCAGTTTTGCCTATGGTTAATTGCACCTGGATGGTTTCCGATGCTTCGTGCATTGCCACCAACCTGGAGGTGTGGGTATCCTTGATGAATATGGATACACCCTCCTTTGTGGTGTGGTCCGGGTTTTGGGGCGGAACGCATGATATGAGGTAAAACCTGATAGTGCCAGGGTGCTCTCAGGAGCCTTGAACCAGGTTTCAGTCACAGCACAGACATCGATGTTCTCCATACTGAGAAGGGCCTCGAGTGTGTGCATTTTGAGATTTAGACTTCTGGCATTGAGCAGCATTACCCTTAGTTTTTCCCATTTTTGTTTTCTAGGGTGGTAGGTTTAGAATTTGAGCCTTGCCTAAAAAAGGCACTATGGGGGTGTCAAGAGCCTTAGCCAATATCCGGAATCCCAGGGGTGACAGGTGCAAGCCGTCCCTTGCGAAGCAGCGTGGCTTGTCAAGCATGTCATCCCAGGCAGACAGACACTGGATCCCCTTCAAATGACACCAGAAATTAAGCCAATTGTTAAAGCTGATCATCTTGTCTCTATGTTGTGGCATCATTCTTGGTGAAAGAAGGATGCTGCTCAGGGTCAGGGTCATAACTGCCTGAGCTACATAATCAGAGCGCTCCTCTATGTCTCTTTTTATGTAGTCCAGGGAGGTACGTCTCAGGTCGTTCACACCAGCATAGACAATGACTGTGTCATATTTGTACTTGCTGTGGAGTGACCCGAGTGCTTGTGTTATGTGTCAGATTCTAGCGCCTGATACGCAGCTTACTGTGACCCTCTCCTTGTTCAGCCTGGTGAGTGGGACGTCAGTGTGTCTGACTATGGAGTCACCTATGACAAGTATGTTTGGTGTTGTATTTGGCCTTAAGGGCTGTGACTGCTTTGCACACTGATTTTGTGTTTTATGTGTTGCCTGTGGTGTGTCATGAGGTGGCGGTTGCTTGGGTGTCTGCTTTGGAGGCCTCTGCTGTTTAGGTAAATTTTTGCTCATAGCCTCCGAGTATGTCTTTGTGTGTTTATGTGTTTGATTCATTGTTGTGATAGCTTTATGTGAGACTGGTTTTGTGGTGTGTGTAGTTGCCTTCTCCTCCTGTCTGGTCTTGCCAGTCCTGAGTTGGGAGAGCTTAGCCTCCAGTTTGGCTAAATAGCTGCATCTCTCGCAAGTATTTGTGTTATGTGGGAGGAGGAGAGGGTTGTCTGTGTACATGAGGCAATTGTAACATTGCCTCAATATTCCCAGATTCACCAACTGGACAGGAGAGGACGCCAGCATCTGGCCCTTCGACATGCTAGAGAAATTAAGAAGTTTGGGGTGTAACTGAATGAGAGAGGACTTAGTAAGGAAGTGGGTACTCCTGGGGGGGGGGGTTTCGCTAGTGAGGGACTTTGTATAATACAGAAGTGCTAAGCCTGAAAAGAAGATGCTTTTAAGACAAGTGCTGAGCTTTTTTTTTTTGGAGAAAAAAAAAAAAAAAAAGCTTTTTAGGAACAAGTGCTGCGCTTTTTAGTTAAGGGATATACTGTTTAGATTACTAGTAGAGCAGTTCTAAGGGAAAAAATGAAGAACAGACTTTATGGAGCCAGAAAAAGTTTAACCTTGTTAAAGGCGCTGCCCGATGCTGCTCTAGTGGCAACTCCGCGCTAAATTGCGCTAAAGCACGCTAAAGCGTGCTTGATAGCAGGGGCTGGAAAGAGCCAGTAATTGACCCAATACGGCCAATAAAACTACAGTTTCAAGTCAGTAACCACTCCCATGGGGGGCAGGGGAGCTGCTCAATGTTTTTCACTGCCACTGATCAACAGAGAGACTTTCCTTTAGCCCAAGCAAAAATGGCCTCACAGAAACTTACAAACAGTTCAGGAACAGCAAGCCTGTAACTGAACTTTTTTAAATCTCAGAAAAGTGGGAAAAAAGCAAGATTTTTATGGTCACTCAAGCCCACTAAAGTGTCCTAGACCACTGCCTAGCATGCTGTACCTGAACTGCAGTGCCGTGGCTAAGTTCAAAATTACACAGCCATGTTGCACAAGGGTGTGTGAGGTGTCCAATAGGGAGCATTGCCTAACATGACTGTGTTATGTGTTGAGGAGTGTTGCACAGCCCCATGCTAGGCCCATACCCCTCAGGTATGGTATGTGTGGTGTGTGGATGACATGTGGGATACTGAAGTGTGACCTGGCAGTGGTTGTCCGGTTACACTATGTGTAGCATGTTGAGATGTACTGCGTATGACAAACGTGTTATGTTGTGTACATGTGTGTCAACTATGCCTATCTAATGTGCAGTACAGTGTTGCCCCATTTGTGTCTGATGCTGTGTGCATTGCATGTGATTGAGGCAGCTACTGACATTACTGAGATGTTTCATGTCTCACAGCAAACATGCACAGCATGCATTATGCGTAGGTGTGTTATGTGTACATGGCCTACACCTCACCAATGACATGCATAGTCCAATACCAAGTTAAGTGTTAACACACTCACCAGCATGTAACGTCTGCCCTGCTGTCACACCAGAGGGACCTGCAGGAATATGACACAGTTTGTCAGTGGCTACAGCTGTGCCATTGCTATTGTGAGTGTGCTAAACTACAGTAGAACAACAGGCATAGGTGTACAGATACTATTCAAATTATCAGTATTGCACAGAATAGGCAGCACAACTGCTAAACACAGTACACATCTCACATATGCATAATCTAACAATACAGGTAACAGTCTACAGCTACGGCATGTTACCTGCACGCTCCATGTCACTATGCTGGGTGGCTCCGGCCTCCATGACGACACATGTGTGATGTTGTTGTTGCTGTAGGCCAGGAGCCACCACACTTAGCAGCAGTTCCTCCACTCTTGTGAGGGGGGGATGTATGGCCACCCCACTACCTGTGGCAAGGTGTTGTCTGTGGATATCAGATGCATGCCGCCGGACATGTCTAATTAAATCACTGCAGTGATGGCGTACCTGCTCATATGTCTGGTTATGCATGCCTATGTGATTTATCCGAAGAACAAGTTCTTGCCACAGTGCAGTACGCTCCTCCTGGTGCTGGCTGGCCCTTGAAAACAGCAGGGTATAGTGCTGAACCAGGCTGTAGTGGATTTCCTGTTCCTCTGCAGCTGTGTAGCAAGGGTTCCTGTGATGAGCCATAAGCCTGGAAGACAAATAAACAATATGTGTGAGCAAGTCATGTGGCACACTTAACATTATACAGTACAGATATCAGTTAACTGCCATATATAGCATCTGTTCGTCTGTCACAGGATACACATATTCAATACCACATATCAATGCTCAGCCCACAACTGGCTGACAGTGCCTGCCACACTCCATATGACACGCCAGTATACACCAGTACTCAGCTCACTGTTTGGGATCCAATGCACAGCCTTGCCAGAGGGGTACATATCAAGCTAATGCATGCAGAAATATGTCATCCATTGCAATGAATGTGAAGTACAGTTACAGTATATCCAGTAACCCACCCTAGTCATTGATGCCATACCCCTACCTAACATATGTGCACAGTTGTTAGTATAGCTGGCATACTGCTGTAACAGAGTATACATGTTGCTAGGTACACACGCAAACCCTGCATCACACATGTGATTGCGGACATGGTACAGGCATCATTACACACACATCAGACATTCATACAACACACAAATGTATGCTAACACAGATGAGCATTTGCTATGTACCTTACAGTACTGTGTGCCCCTACTTTCAGATACCTCTGCCTGAGGAATGTAATCTGTGCAGACTGCAGGAAACACACAAGACAGTGTTACCAGGGAATGTGAACATACACCATACCGTGCTGTTTAGGCCTACAGCTTCAGGTCGTACAACGGTTCAAATGTCGGCTGGATTTACCAGCAGTACCACTTACTGAGCATACATGTATTGCTTCAGCCTATGATGGGACACCACAGTCATACACAAGGAACTACAACACAACATATACCATCCTACTATGTCTGCATCTGAATAACTGACACATCTTTCTCTGGCCTCACACTTAGGACACAAATGACCATGACAGAAACAACCTCACACCTAGCTATCACACAGTCACAGACCTTGCACACATTCACTGTCACACTCATTCCATCTCACATAGCAGGTATTGTACATGGCTGTGTGCATTGTGTCATAAGTAGGTAATACGCTATTGTCCCTAGGGCCTACAGCAGCCTAGCCATATGCTACCCTGGCCTGTGACAGACATGTAATTAGATTTCACTTCCTCCTGTCAACCGGATACACAGAGGTGATTCCCAGGGCGTGTTACCTATCCCCCAGACAATCATCAGGGGTATGTCTGACACCTGCTACTAAAGAGCCTTGTTTGTTCATGCTGGGTGGTTTACTCCAGAGTACGGTATATTTGCCAATAGGAGCCTATCCCTCCAGCATGTGCTGTTTAGTGAGGTTGCGGGGACTGGGGACCTAGGCCGTGTAGCCCGGTGGGATTGTGAGGTGTTGACATGGTGGTTGTCTGACTGCTATGGGTGTGGCATACCTCTGTATGTTTGGCAGAGGTAACCTCTGGGTGGCCGGTATACAACGCACTGTAGCTGTGGTTATGTGAGTCAGTCTGCATAGGGTATGTGTTTCAGGGCAGTATTACCCTTTGGGAGGTATGTCTGTGGCCTTTCCACTTGCTGTAGTTGTCATGTGAGGTACATACCACATGGGGCTTTGTGATGAGTACAGGGGAACACTGACCTATATTTCCATACATGACACATCGTTTGTGATTACACGTACCACATAGACAGATTACAAGACTAGTGTGGCACTGTCAATATCAAAGGGGAGGCTACTGTCCACCTGTGTCTCATGTTCCCTTCTGACACCTTCAGTGTTAGGCAACCACCTATCTGGTAGGTGGGTAAAGTGTTTTGGAATGGGGTATGGCACTGCAGTATCAACACTGGTGTTCAGTCCATGCCTTGGTCAACAGGTACCTGTTTCAATACGTCTGACCCTGTGTCTCCCTCTCTCAGAATATTTATATACATATATATTTATATATCACTCTATATAGACATATATATATATATATATATATATATATATATATATATATATATATGTGTATATATATATATATATATATGTATATATATATATATATATATATATATATATATATGTAGATATATAGATATATACATATATATATATATATATATATATATATATATATACATACTTGTAAACAGCCACTGCTGTACATATACATGCACATATATGCACATATACTGCCCACCTTTCATGGTGGGAATATCAATTATGGAACAGTTGTGAGACATACAAGTATGTAATAATATTGCACAGTGTTGTGCAGAATGCATTTCGCTGTCCTTAGGCCGTATAGCTGTAGCAGACCTCACTGGCTGTAACTCAGTCCCACAGCATTTAACCACCACATGACATATACCTGCACTGCTTGCTGTTTTCAATGCCACACACTGCAACCTACATAGATATGTGCACATAGCAACCTTCAAATACATATATATGTCGAGCCTTCACTAACAGTCGCAGTATGTCCCTTGCCCTATGCACATCTGCATATACATATAGATACGGACTGCTACCACATAAGGAGTGTTCACGAAATGTACAGCACCCTTCAGACACATCATTCGGATGCCAGCAAATACATCTGTGTTACATACCTTACCTTTGTATTTCTCACCTCAGTCTGTTGTACCTGCTGATGTTTTTTTTTTTTTATTTGTTTAGGTTGGTGTCTTCCACTGCCTCTGTTTGTTTTATTTTTTGTTTTGGTTGGGTAGTGTCTCCAACCGCCTCTGTTTTTTTTTTGTTTGGGTTGGTCTCACCAACTGTCTGTCTGTCTGTCTGTCTCTCTTGCTCGCTTTCTCTCTCTCCAGTTGCTGCAGTGATATTATTGCATGTGTGGACCGCAGGTACAGGCTGCTTTTCTAGGTATCTGCACATGTACATGTGATGGCCTCTGCACCAATTGGTGCCCACCATTTAGTAATTGCATGCAGCCTGCTGTGTGGTAATTGCAGTTCTCACTGTGATTTCAGGACACTGCTATAAAATGATAGCTTAGGTAGGTGTAGGGCTTTCAGTTTTGCAAGGTGGGGACCATGCTTGTTTGCTGTGGACACTCTTGTATCGGTCAGAAGGTTGGTATATGTCTCATATCTGAAGCTGGGTTGTAGCCAGTGAAATGCATGTTGTACTGAAACCTGACTGTTGCTTCTTCAAGTGCACCCTTCTCAGTGTGTAAGTTTACTTACACCTCCTAATGCTAACACTGGATACATGGGAGTATGTACTTTCTTTTGGAATTAGGGAATTAACTGGCATGCAACAGTAGTTATTGCAATGTATTCCTACGGCTTTCCTATTTTCCCTTTACATTCAGTCCTTGTAGTGCATGTCATATTTCTTTATTGCAATGTATTCCTATGGCTTTCCTATTTTCCCTTTACATTCAGTCCTTGTAATGCATGTCATATTTCTTTATTGCAATATATTCCTATGGCTTTCCTATTTTCCCTTTACATGCACTCCTTGTAATGCATGTTATATTTCTTTCAGCACCAAGTTATTGTGTATATGCTGTGGCTTAGTGGTTCATCATGCAGCCTGGTGAGCCCAAGTTGTGAGGTTTGAGAGTGCCAAGGGTATTTTATTTTGCTGCTGAGCAATACAAGGGCCTTGTCATACAGAGTGACAAAGGCACTTTTAAGCAGTTGTAAGCGAGTTGGCGCGATGCTTAGCGATGCTAAGCAACGCTTAGCTTAGCTTATTGTATTTTAGCAATACTAAGGTAAGCTTAGCTTAGCTTATTTTATGTTAGCAATAGAAAGCTAAGCTTGGCAGAGCTTATCATATCTTAGCAATGCTAAGCTAGGCGCACACATGCGCACACTGGTGCAAACCCACTGACTACTGTTTCCAAGTGCTCACTCCCGCTAACCCCCGCCGCGCTCATGTCTTTGACAGAAAAGTAAATGGGGAGATAGGACTGTGGTGATAAAGGGTGCTCAAAGAGGGGAAGACAGAAGGGAAACTAGCTTGGGATGTACACGATGGGTGTGGAGAAGGTCCATAGCTACCCATTTCTTTACCAGCAACAGCTGTGCATATGCAATACATTAGGTGAGATATTTGAAACCTTCCACCCCTGAAAGAGTGGTGAGGACATCTAAGTATGTTGTACTACCAATTATGAATATCAGGCACATGCACTGTTTGTGAACAGCTATACTGTCATTAGTATGTTACTCACATCTGGGCAGTTTGTGGTTTGTGTTGGCATTAGCACAGTCTGCTCAGGATGACTGGACATATTTCTGTACTGTGTATGCCTACCTACACCCTTGGTTGTGCCTAACTACATGGGTGTATAGTACCTTTGGGTAGGGGTGCAGAACTACAGTGTGCATTATTTATTATCATGTGATGTTTATCTTGCTGAACATGCAGAGTTGCTGTGTACCTGTAAGTCTATGAAGGCTTGTAGTCTGTCTGTGTAGCTCCCACCTGTGGACATACCCAGATGGTAGACAGAGGTCAGCCTAGTATTCTTTGACTGTGCACCACAGCAGTCTTTTCAGCACCTGAACAATGGCATTGTCACAGGTGGTTGCTAGCAGTACATGGCTACATCTTTTGCTATTTCTGTGTTGTACTTCTACATAAGGGCATGCTTGTGGGATTCATTCTACAGCTATTTGCAGAGTGTGTAACAGCAGACAAGCTGATATGCCTGTGTGTTTCTGACTCTTCCAGGCCTCAAATACTCTCACGTATATATTTGAACAGCCTCAGGGAAAGGTACATATAACTGGGATACACCTGTGATATAGTTCTGACATTTTTCAGTTCAGAACTAGGTGATTCAGACCATTTCTATTACTACACCTTTTCTGACATGCAAGCGGTGTCTACTCTCACTTATTGACATTTGTTATTAAATGAGATTCAACAACTTTCTGCCTACTGTTAGTAAATTTCACAGGGAGTCAGAGGGGCACAGCTAACTTTTGTTTACTAATCAGGGTCATCACTGTAGAGCAGTTACTGTTGGGAGGTCTGGCCTGTGACCTATGCTAATATGCCAGTGCGTATGGTAATGCATGATAAATTTCTTTCAGCACTAACTTATTGTATATCTGCTGTGGTGTAGTGGTACTTCACCCAGACTGGTGTGTCCAAGGTCCCGGGTTCGAGACTAACAAGGGTATTTTTAATTTGCTGCTGAGCAATACAAGGGCCTTGTCATACAGAGCGACTAAGGCACTTTTAAGCAGTTGTAAGCGGGTTTGTGTGGGTTTGCGTGATGCTTAGCTAAGCGCACACAAGCTCACACTCGCGCACCCCTGCTAACTACTGCTTAAAAGAGCTTACTCCCACTAACCCCCGCGCTAATTTCTTTTAAAGAAAAGAAAATGGGGAGATAGGAAAGTGGTGAAAAAAGGAGGCACAGAGAGGGACAGACAGTAGGAAAACAAGCTTGGGATATGCAGGAAGGGTGTAGAGAAGACCCATAGCTGCCCATTTCTTTAACAGCAACAGGTGTGCATATGTTATAAATTTGGAGTGAGTTTTAAGACCTTCCACCCCTGAGAGAGGGGGGAGGACAACATAGTTTGTTGCACTGCCAATTAGAATTATCGATGTACATGTCCTATGGACATGTGTGGAAAATGGGAAGCTATGTATGGGGCGTAATTTTTTTTCAGGTGAGAGTGGTAAGTGAGGTAGGGGAAATAGGTATATTTGGGGAGGTAGGTCGGGGAGGTAAACAGACAAGACAAACAAGATGCATGCAGGGGCAGAATTTGTCACATGGGGTGGGTGAACACAATTAATGGGGAAGGGTGTTTGGAAATTGCAAGCCCATGAGCCCACAGATGGTAACAGTGGAACTGAGATCCCCACCCATGGGCAGTCACCACTGCACCTTCACAGCCCCAGTGGTGGCTGTGCTGGGGGCTGAGTTGGATGGGCAGGCTCACCCATGAGAAGCACCACTCTCGTCTCAAGCTGGCGTAGGGGATCAGTGACTGAATGCTGGATCTCCCTATGCACCACAGTCCGGACCCTTCAAAGGGTAACGGGTGGCCCTTCTCCGCCCACGCTTGCATGGGGGGGATGAGCCCCATCCCCTGCAGCGCTTCCACCTGAAGGTGGTACAGGAGCAATGGAGGAGGGGAGTCCAGGCTGGGCACCAGAACCACTGGGAGAGGTGCATTCGCCAACTGAGGAGGGACAGGTGGGTCCGCTAGGACCAGCCTTCCTATACATTCTGTGATTCGGTGTGTTTCATTACAACATAAACAACAGTATTCCAGATTAGTTGTAACAGCATGCAGTAATATTCCCATTAACCCAGCACACCACAGTTCCAACAGTTGAACAGCAAACATAACACATGCATATATTGAACAACAGTGGTTATTCCAACCGCATGCAGGGATGATTGGTAGCAACAGGCAACCATGAACATGGTGTTTGAACAGGGCACATGCATCAACATGAGTGCAAATATATATGGAACAATAGGATATATATCCCAACAAATATTTAAGATTACACATACCCAGTGAGGTGCGGAATTGCATGGTTTATGCACAAAGAGTAGGGTGTAGAAAAAACCTCCATTAACATCTTATAAACACTTTTACTCTACACTACATTCCTAGTGACTGCAGGTGTATATTCCCTACATGTATTATTACACTTACCACCATGCATTAGGTTGTGTAATGGGTTTGGCTAGTTCAATCTATACTTGACCTATATCTCACATACTAACTGTCTAGGATGCAGATGTTACTGCTACATATTTCATGGTTGCATTTATATTTCTTTATCTACATATCTGGATGTTTTCACATGACATTTTCACTTCTAATTGTACAGAACCCTGCATTTATTGAAGCACACTTACATTCCTGGGGAACATATTCACATGCTACTCGTGTGCCAGATTTACTTATGCATGCCAGCCAGTAACTGACTGTTGAGGACTGTATATTTACTTCACAGCTACTAGCACTTCCATCACCCACTTTAGATGGGACTGCAGAACTCTGGGTTGCCAGCACTTTCTAGCACATTACTATTTGTATAATGCAAGGGTACAGCAACATTTCATACAGTGGGTTTTAGACCTTTATTAATGACATTACACACTTTTCCACAGGCTCACTCCTTTATTTGTTTTAACGGTATATATGGCAGACATGTTCACGACATATTATACCTTTATTAATAGGTTAGCACACTCTTTTTTCAGGCTCACTCACATATTATTTTATATGACAGTGCCTGCAGAGATATTATTCCAGACATTTGTTACCTTTCTTAATAGGTTACTACACTCTTTTTCTGCCTCTCTAACATTTTTATCTGACAGTACATGCAGAGGACTTATTCAGTCCATTTTATGGCTGTATTATTGGACTACAACACTTTCTTTCATGCTCTCTCCCATATTTTATATAACAATACATGCAGAATAATCACTAACCTGCCTGGTGGTGCAGCCTTAGCAGCCTATCTTCATAGGCTTGCTGATTCGTAACATGGTCACCTGCAGCTGTAAAGTAAATGAAGGGATATTGAGACATTCCTATCCATTATACATACTCCATTTTAAATCCTTACATAATGCATTCCATGGCTACATACTCAGTTGTGGGGCATCCCGCATCCCACAGGCCTCCTGTATCCACTGGTTCAGGCGGTCCTCCTTTCATCTCTTCAGGTCCGCATGGTGGTGATGGACCTGCTCACCAGTCCAGGTAATGCCTGTGGCACTGGTGAGGTTACAAGCTAACCAGTTCCAAGCCTCTGCCTTGTACTCCGTTCCTTGGAACTGGCCCTGCAGGAGTCTTGCCTCGTGATGGTGGACTAGGAGCCAAACCATGTATTTGGACTCCTCGGTGCCCCATCTCTGTGCTCGGAAGCACACTCCCTTTCCAACACCAGACATTCTGACCACAAATGTGAGCTACAATCAGTTATGGTGTGTATTCCCGCCTGTGGGGCTTAAATATGCCGCATTTCCCGCACTTTTTTGTGATTGGCTATTTTGTAAAATTCTCAGCTGACTGCAGACCTGCTTAGTAATGGTTAAACTGCCATTCCTAAGTTTATGTATGTTAATAGTGGCTGTTTCCTCTATGTTGTCATTGCTTAGTGGTTCTGTACTTTGATCATGATGCAAAGGGTCCTGGGTTCAAACCTTGTCATTCTTTTATTTTAATACTGTCTAGACAGGCTAGGGGGTGTGGCTGCGTTTAAGCAACTTAGCTCTACGTTGCTCCCCTGTGCCCTATGGTGCCCTGGTTGGCGCGGCACACACGTCCGCACAAACACATTGCGCTGGGTAAAGCATTTTTAAATGTTGGACAACTCTCTTGCGCTGGGTAAAGTGCTATTATACTATGGGCAACTCTGTTTAGCTGGGTGAAGCACTGTTAAACTATGGGTAACTCTGTTGTGCTATTAAACTATGGCCAACTCTGTTTAGCTGAATAAAGTGCTATTAAACTATGGGCACCTCTGTTTAGATGGGTATAGCGCTATTAAACTATGGGCACCTGTGTTTAGCTGTGTAAAACATTGCTTAACGACAGGCTATTATATATCTGGGTCTTTTAAAAATATATATTTTGTTCGCTGATACATTGGCCATGTCACTGCTTTGAATAAAATTTTTATCATATTTGTCTGGTATTATTTCAAGTACTGATTTAAAACATCAATAAGAAGGGGAGTGGTGGGACTTAAACCATGAATGCCTTCTCTTTGTGCATACGCTCTACCATTACGCTATTGTGATTTGGATTAATGTGCATAAGTAGTTCTGATATGCTCTTCAATGTCACAATTGCTAACTGTGGTTAAGAATGGGCACACCCGTGCAAACAAGTGCAAATACGGGCAGCTATATCGTGGATTTAAAAAAAAAATTAATGTTTTTCCGTTTTATAACTCTGATGGGGGTTTACAGTGTCAGGGAATGTGGTGTTGGGTGCAAGTACATTTGAGTGGACTCGCTCTTGTCTGTTGACATTATGCTTTTTAAAAGCTTGCAGGGGCATAGACTTTTAGACTGCTTGGCAGTTGAACACGCCCCCTGCTTGCCTACTCAGTCCATGTAAGAGTTACGGATGAGTCAGCATGCCCTCATGAATATACATGGCACGCTGATGTCATACCATTCAACTGCAGCCTCCGAGTAAGACATATTAAGTCTTGCACAGAGGTTCCGTGAATCCGGCCCTATGTGTTCTGTTTCTTTCTTCATTACTCCATTTTAAGATTTACAGTAATATCTGAATAACTTTGCCTTGCTTCCATAGATATGTGATTGTTTATGTGTTTGGCATTTCTGCAGCACTGTTTATAATTTATGCTTAGGTGGTATTTCTAAAAGTAATTTTGAAAAGGGATTACTTACAAGCTGGGCTACACAAACTTGCACTTTGAAAGAACTCATGCCCTTCTGTTTGTTCCTACTCTGTTGCTGACTGCATCTTCAGATATGTTCCTCCACACGTGAGTGAATTAATGCACTATTGTTACTTCATACCGACTGTATGTTTGAATGGTGAATGTGAAAAGCACAGAAGTGAATGCAGGTGAAAGAAGCTGAAGAGAGCAAGTGTCAGGAGGACGCATCAAGGATGTAATTCCAAAAGAACCAATTGCCAGTCAGAGGACGACTTATAGCTGCTCGCATATTTAAAAGCACAGTGCGACTACTGCTGTTAAACAGGATAAGTGCAAATGAGAAGGAAAGGAATGGAATAATGAATTGAGCTAGTGGAAAATCAATGAAGAACACTGACCAATCAGACTTTAATAATTACTAGGATGACAGAAAGTAGCATTCGATTAAGGGGAAAAAAGAGTTGCAGAAAATAAACTGCCTTAAAAATATGAATATTCATGACTATAAAGAGTAAATTAAGATTCAATGCAGACATACTTTGGAAAGATTTTTACAAAACAGTGTTTAAGATGATATTGTTCCAGAATTCTAGAATTTGAAAAATTGCAGCTATTAGCTGCAAAAATGTCTTCAAAAAAGTATATGATGAAAGTTTCAGATTACAGAGTTTGCAGATGATTTTGTGAGAGATGCACAGCACACTTTAATAAATACATTGCCATTCTAGACTCTGCTTTCTCCATCATGGTTCTAAAGCATATATCTGAACTAGTTATGGTTTTGTATAGGAACAAAGAAGTTGATATGCATGATGTAGTCTGGTTGATAAGTAGCAACAGTAATATAAAAGTAATGTCTTTCAGCTTTTCCTGGTTAGGGGTCGCCACAGTGGAACTTCGGTCTGCTAATGATTGGCAGTGGATTTTTATGGTGCCAAGTTGCCAGCCCGACGCCCAACCTTCATAGAAGGCATACCCATTCACACATGTGCCTACCTGCATGTCTTTTTGTCACTTGACCACAGGGAGGAAATGCAGACTCCACAAAGAAGGTGCTCTAGCTGAGAATCAAACAGAAGAACCTCTTGCTGTGAGGGGACAATGCTACCACTGCACCACCGCAGCCTCAAGTTGCAATATATAGCAAACTTTAATTCCTACAGAATGTACGATAATTGGAGAGGATGATTGTGCTCTCATACTGAACTATAGATTGAAAGAAAATAGATAAAACAGCTTCTCAGATATTACATTTAAATAAATTCTAAGCAGCACTTACTTTGCAGTGACCAGCCAGAAACCTCATTCATGAGTGGGAAGATTTCATCACAGATTTTGAATTTTTGTTTAATTATTTACTTTGTCAACAGGTGGTTCACATAGAAGGAGCATATAAAGGGATAACTGTGCATCCAGGGCTTCTGTATGGTACAGAAATTAGGGTAGCAAATGAAGACTAGCTATGAACATCTGAGGTGAAGACCATACAATGCCTGAGACTGGTGTTAGGATGTACACTGTGGGACAGCCAAATAAATGAGGACATCAGAGCAGAAATTAAAGTAGCACCAACTGCAGAGATGGTCAAACAGAACAGATTATGGTGGTTTGGCCACATGTGTAGGAAAGCAGAATATGATTTGATGAATAAGAGTTGGCAAAGCTAGGAAAAAGGCACTATTAAATGGGGGTATCCAGCCAAATGAATGGATTGCATGAGAGAAGACCTGTGACAGTCAAGCATGACTGTCAAAGAAGGTAAGAGAGTAGCACTGAATCAAGAGAGGTGATGACAGTTGACATGACATATTGACTCTGTATCAAAAATGGGAAATAGAGGGCTGATGATGATGATGATGATGGTGGTGGTGATGAGGCTGATGCTGATAATGATGATAATGTTCAGCAATTTGCAAATTAACAGTAGATAGTATCTATGACTAACTCATTGTCAATAAGCATTGCTGCCAGATTATAGTATTATTCTGAGGCTCAGAGGTAGGAAAGTAGTGTGGTAAAATATACCATATAAAAATTATATGAGAAAATACTCTGCTCATTTGACAGGTTGTATAATTTGCTTTGAGTATTCTTGGTTCATAATATATATTCTGCATAATGCTGTCATATAAAAGTATTTTCTTATGTAGTGTCTCATAATAATCTGTATCCTACTGAATTAATCTGCGCATTGTTTACAGAGAGTGACAAAAACAATTATGCATTTTGTATGTTAAAGATAGAGAGTTGTTCAGCAGCGATTGCACACCAACACACACACACTCACACACATACATACACACACTCATGTGCAAACACACATGTGCACGTACAGGTATACATGCACATAGACATACATATCCACACACACACACACACACACGCACACACACACACACACACACACACACACACACACACACACGCGCACACACACACACACACACACACACACACACACACACACACACACACACACACACACACACATACACACACACACTTACACACATGCATACACACTTACACACACTTACACACACACATGCATACACACGTGCACACAGACACACATACACACACACACACACACACACACACACACACACACACACACACACACACGTATACCATTTCAGGCAAAGTACATACTTTTACTAATACTACTTTTCTGCAACAATGCTTCTTCAGGTTAAAAAACAAACAGCAGCCTCCATCTGCTTTATATTATTTATTTATTTGCATTTGTTTACTGGGATAGTCCACTGGGCCAAAGAGCCCATTTTTAGTGGAGGCCCAGGGAGAAAAGCTCCACAGATAACAAGGAACAGAAAACATGTAATAGATACAATGACAAGCACATAACATAAAGCAAAATACATTTGGCATGAGTACATTACTGGAAAATATACAGCAGTAGTATGACATGAAGTAAATACAATTGGAATAAGTTGTTACAGGGCTATATACAGTTGGAGTAAGTTTGTTTCAATTCAAAAACATGATTTCAAAAATAGTTACTCACTTTCACCTTAATTTCATCTATTTCAACTTCAAAACTGGTTCAATGCTATTAAGCCCATTCAAACATGGAATTTAATCTGCACTTAATGTATTAATCCATATATATACTACAGTCTCTGTTTGAACAACTATATCTCCAACATTCTTCTTCTCATACAGTCTCTGTATAACTAAAATTGAAAACAACAAATCTGAGATATTTTTTTTATTCTCTTAAATAAGGCATTAGTTTCAACACATCTTCCTGTTTGAAATATATGATCACATATTCTCTCTCATAGCTTTCTGTGAGACTTGTCGGTATAAAATGCTGAACATATACTATGTCTTTAGTGTCACAGGTAGCATAGGTATCAAAATGAAGCTTCTTGTGTGGAGTTGGTTGTGTAAATGAATTATCACTTTAAATAAACTAACAAAAGGTCCATCTGTGACATGGATGCATCCCCTTTTTTGTGTAAGTATACTCTGAACAACTCTGTGTCAACTCTGTGTCACTCCTTGTTTCACAATAGCTGCTTTAAGCTATGTACACATCTATATCCAAAGAGAAGTTTCTCCATGCTTAGTATTTATAAAGTCTCATTACATCAGAGTGACACTTCAAGGTGCATCTGCAGTTAACTCTTACTGATGCCTCTAGGTGTCAAATATTGCCTGTTCATATTTGCATCAATAATTCCAAAACAATGCTATGTACAAGATTTTAAAAGATTTCATCTTAAAGCTTACACAATGGCAAACTCAGCTTCATTAATATTTGACCTCTGTTTAGTGCAGGTAAATCAATATTAACTGTTGTTTTTATGATATTAATTTATATAGATATAATTTTCATATTTTCTAAATATCTCAAAAACCAAGTAGCACAGACCAAACCCCTTAGCCTCATATGAAAGCTCTCAGCTAGATGAATAAAATGCTGCTGATAATATGCGTGTAACTTGAGTGGTTGCTGAGATATTGTAAGTTGTTTACAAAATATTACAAATGTAATAGCTACTGTGCTTACTGTGAGTTACAAAATTCAGTTTAAGACCTAGAACCTTAAGAATACTACCACTATAAAATATTTTGTGCTGAAGAGTTTGCTATTTATTCTTTTTTATAATCCCTGTGGTTCCAGAGATATAAACATTTGTTTGTAATATTAGGACATAATTTGATTCTGTCAAAAGACTTAGGCTCCGCCCACTGGAAGTTACAGTGCAAACTTCCTGAGCTCCATTGGAGTGAATGAGCCAAGATGTGCCATTGCTTCTTAGCCATTTGTTGAAGTGATTTTGTGTCTATATTATAAATAAAAAGTATACATAAGGATTCATTTACACTTGTTGATCATAAGACATGCTGTAGGTGGATTGGACACTCCAAATTGGCCCTAGGTGTGAGTGTGTGCATGAGTGTGCCTTCCATGGAAGGTTGGGCACCAGGCTGGCAACTCGACACTGTAAAACTCCACTGCCAATCATGAGCAGACAGGTGATCCACTGAGGCGACCCCTAAACAGGAAAAGCCGAAAGAAGAAGATGTCACCAGTCCTTTTTACTGGATGTATTCAGAGGCCCTTCATTTCTTAGTATAATAACTACATCCCTTTGTTCTTTTATTAACTTATCAGATTAACCTCTATGAGAAAAATCTCTCATTAGACCCATCATCTACATCTTAATATTTGCTTTATCTGTGTTTACCCTAGTCACCCATAGCAATGGTCACTTAATGATATTATTGAACATGTCTGGTGGGTGCATACTTTTTCTGTGAGGGTACTTGTTTCTTCGTACCTCCTTATAATAAATAGTAACCTTCAGTAACATGGTACTGAGTAAACAGTTTGATGTCAAGGTGTACATAGTCAACTTCCGCATACTAATAAAAAGTTTAGTTTTCAAGAGCAGATTGGGATCACAATGTGTACTCTTAATATGAACAGTTACTGTATCGTTATTAATGTATTACCTGGAAAGCTCATGAGATATGTTATTGAGAAAATATGTCAGAATCTCATTGACATCTTCATTCCAGTTTCAAGCCTATTTCAAATATCAACACTGAATCCTAGTTCTATAACATTTTATCACAACTGATTGGTAATATGATTAATTTTAAACTGATTTCAGTGAAGGAGCAAATCAAGTGTTAAATAGCATTTATTGTGGATTTAGGGGTCCAATTTTTCTGTCCACAAAGGCATAGAGAACTGTTCAAGAATGACCTATATGGGTCTTCGTGTATTGTGCTGGAAATGTAGGAGAGATCCCTCTGGTCTCTAATGCTGGCTGCAGAATTTAGGTTTACCTTTACATGTGCGTAATGCACATGAGTGAAATACAAAAGTCTGAAAGGACTTTTTCAAGTTTTTGGAAGGCCAAAAACAGAATGCATCGGATGTGCAATGAGCGAATGCACAGTAACGTTCGCTCATTGCAGAGTCTGCATTTTTGGTGCGAGGTGCACTATAGTGGAGATTGGGAAGTGGACCCTTTCCTCAGTGTAGTGCGACCTCAGAGTTAGAATAATAAAGTAGGGGGGTGTGGGGGGCACAGTCCCCTGCATTACACTTTGTCTTTGAATTGAAGTTTAAAAATCAGCAAATCTGGTTTTTGATTTGCTGATTTTCGAACTTCGGTGCAAATCGGAATGACGATTTTCGTCATTCTGGTTTGCACAAAGGGCCGTTCGGTAGGTTGATTTTCAACCTTTCAAAGTTAAACCAGAATTTACTATATAATTGTCAGACATCCTTCTAAAAGGAACTTGAATTCAAATTCAGTGACTTTAATAACTTTGAATGTCATCCGGAAGAAAGCTGAATAAGTAAAAAGTAAACAAAAACACAAAGAAAATTGAATCGCAAAGGACAGACAAGTACCTACACATGGGTTGCCTGGATCATTGCAACAAGGAGAAAAACTGGATAAACTATATGAGGAGATAGTAAAGCTAATGGCACACTTTCAGACTACATTAGAACTAACAACAAAAGAACATAAATTATGGAAGAGGCACTACATAAGCACAAGCTTTATATAGCAGAACAATAAAAAAAAATCAGCATGAAAGAATGACTGGAGGACTAGAAGTAGCACAGGAAGAAATGAATGAGAAAAGGAAGACAGGGCTGAGAGGGACAGTTTAAAATTTGCTAACATTCCAGAGGTGAAAAAGGGGAAGGATTGTGCTTTATGTGGCAGTAACTCAGCTTTCGATTGGTAGACAGGAGGAGAAAATTTTGCTGGAAAGAGCACACATGATTTACCTTCCATTGCTTGGAAAACACATGCTTCAAAACCTATAGTGATAAAGTGCCAATGCTACTTTCCTAAGTTAAAATTATTTACACACTTATGTAAAAAGGAAAACAGCTGCAGACATTAGAAGACAGGACATATATGGACAATGACTTTTCACCTGTGACTAGAGCTAGGAGAAATACATTTGCACCAGTGTTCCAGTTGTGCAAATTCAGTTTAATGTATCCAGCAATGCTCAATTTTTTTTTCTGTTGAGACTGAAGATGCTTATGGACCCAGAACAAGCTCTGGGGATATTTAATGAACTCCTTAACAGCATTCAGGCAGCAGCAGAACCTAAACAGAGGGAAGGCCAATGGTCAAGAAGCAAAAACTCCTCTGATGGTGGAGATGAGAGATTCCCAGTCAAGCCTTTTCCCTTTATTCAAGAGGAAAATGATAGAAAAGCAATAGGACATGCAGAAAGTATTTCTAAATTACAAGAAGTATTAACAGACATTGGGATTTGTCTAAATCCTCAGACTTTAGGATTCAAGCTGTAACTGTTTGACACTGGGGCTACTTTACTTTTATTCAAATTAAATAAGAATATGACATTTTTGTTAAAAAATAGGTAATTGATCTTTTTCATTATTGAAATGATGAATAAGTAGTTGAGAGCAAACTTGGTCTGCAGATTTTAGTAAATATAGTATGGGTGAGTAAATAATAGATACTGAGTTGGATGCAAACTTATTGAGCAAGATTACATAATGCCTGGAACTGAAGATGTTGAATCCATGTAAGCTTCTTTGGAGAAAAGATAGTGTGATGGCAGATTACGGTGGATCTAGAAGAAGAGGAAGTGTACAAATAACTAAATGTGAAGGTCCCCTATTGTCTATATCCAAATAAGCTTCATTGGGTGGTCGAGGGTATTAGGATAGCTCACTCTACAGACAAGGGAAAGAGGAAATGTATGGAGGTGGTAGTAAATAGGTCCACACAAAAAGAATATCATTAAAGAAATAATTTAACTGAGGAAAGGCAAAAGAAATGTATTTATAAAAGGGGGGGCTACAGATATGTACAGCAGAACTTAATGGTGTGAAAAGGAGAGCAGTATTATTGTAGACCATGTTAATATGGTACACGACAAAACAGGATTAGCAGCTAGCACAATTCATAGTGAGAGAGTGGATGAAAGGGAGGAAAGAATGATTAAGTCAATCAATATGAGTTTTGTTCCGATGAAAACTAGGGAAGAAATTTTATGAACTGCATGGTTTCTTTTGTAGATAGTTTATGTGATTTGTTTTTTGTTGTTGATAATTGTCGATATATTGTTGTTTAATGGGGTAGCAATAAGTGCTTCTTTAAGTAATATCAAAAGGTCTTCCATATAGTTCCGAAAGAAAATTTTGTTAACAGAAGCTAAGGAAGAAGTATCAATGTGGTCAAACACAAAATGGGGAGAAAGATATACTAATATATAAAAATTAAGTTGGCTGTCAGAATGCTTTCCTGGAACGTTAATGGTCTGACAGATCCTAGTAAAATAACCAATCCACTATCAAGTGTAAGACCACTGACCCACATAGGATAGTGCTGCAAGAAATGCATCTAAATAGGGAAAAGGGATTTTAGAGAAAAGGGAGTGGCAGTATTAGTAGAACAAAATTGTTATTTAATGACTAAGGAGACTAAATCAAATGCAGAATGTAGATACCCTATAGTGATGAGCCTTTGGCTATGACACCAGATAACTTTAGTCCATATTTATCTTTCCCCTAAAGTCAAAAAGGTACAAAATAGTAGAAGTAATGAGCAAAATATGGGGGGGGTCTTCCCAAGGTATGTTATTGGTAGCTGATGACTGGAATCTGATCACAAATAAGAGGGTGTTGATGGAGTCCAAGCAGCAGAGTTCTAATGTCAGAGGCAATATATTTGAATAATTATTTAAAATTACATATTTGGAGGATGTGGTAGGTGACCAATGAAGCATGGGGCAGTTTCCACATTTTTATAGTAAACATGAAAACAGATACAATAGAGCATAAGTATTTAATACAGAAATGTTGCATGCATCCAGTAATAATCTCCAATTATGTGACAATTCAGCTAATAGGGGCTCTGGCCTCGGATACTGAAAATTTTTAATTGGTTTGTTAAGAGGCAGAGGCCATAACAAATAATATATGCTTTCCTTGTTAAATAACGTATTAGCAAAGTTTGATAAAGCTGGAGGTAATATAATAGATAAATGGGAAATTGTGAAGCAGTTTAAAAAAAGAATCATGCAGGAAAAGGAATAGCTATACTGGAGGGATGGGTATAACATTTATTTAGAAGACAGTAATAAGATGGCAGTGCTCCAACCAAAAGAAAACCCTCATGACTAGGGAAAAAAGGAGGAAATAGAGATAAAAGCTAGAAAAGAAGATCTCTGTGAACATTTTCATTGTAGTGGATTGACATCAGGGGAATGGTACTTTGAAAGCTTTGTTAAGATGCACAAAGTTATAACAAGAAAACTCAGGCAACAATTGGTAGAATGTGGAATATGGAAAAAAGGGCACCACCAGACATAGGTTATCAATACCTTTCCAAAGGAGATTGAAAGGATTTTGAGACTGTTGTATCAAAATCTGATTAGACGTGACAGGGACAGGAGGGTAAGATGTTTTTATTTCATCTGAAATTGCCAGCTCTGGTGACAGATGATGCCAAGACATTACTAGCCCTAATTACTCTGGAAGTGATTAAAGTACAAGTTAGAAGGCATGCGTAGGGGGAATTCTCCAGGAATGGATGGAATTAAGAAAGATTAAAAAAAACAACAGGAATTTTGCAGAATCTCTTTTTATAAGGTACTGTCTGTAAGGCTAATTCCTGTTTCATGGAAATCTACAGTAATGCCCTTAATACATAAAGAAGGAAAAGATCTTTTAAGCACTTCCTCCTATATACTAGTTTCAGTTAGTCTTTTTGCCTATTTTAGTATCCAGGTTGGCAAAATATATGATGAAGATAGTTAATGCTGATTTGAGTAGATTAATTCTGGCTAGGAGTATTATTATACAAGAGGAATGGAGAGATGATGAAATCATCACTAAAAGAGAGTAGTATTGCTGGAAATGAATTCATCCTAAAATCTTGTTGATTGCCTCCATGTGATGGACCCTTTTATCACAAAATCATACCATGACAACACTGATACATATAGGCAGTATTTTATACATCATGGAGAAAGGTGGGTTAAAAAATAAAAAAAAGCAGCTTGGTGCATAGGTCCCAGGATAATAAGTTCCCAGTCCTGGTGTCAGCACTGGTTCCAAGACTGTCAAAAATGCCAGCGTGGAATCCTAAAGACAAGGAAACACTCCTATAATGGGGTTAGGCCAGGGTCAGCTGGGTGGCCTCCAGGTTGTAGAAGGGGGTATTGTCTGCAAAAAAACACAAAAACTGAAGACACAGTGGACTATTAAGGATAAGGAAGAAATTATGTATCGTTACTATAATGGAAGATGCCAAGAATTTCCAGATAGAAGGTATTCAGAAAGATTAAGAGAGAGAAATTGGAGGAAAGAAAAATACTTGCACAAGAAAAACTTTCACAAGTTTCAAATAAAAAAAAAATGTCTTCATTAATACAGCAGATCCAAAAAAAAAAAGCACTACATAGAGGAAGAAACATTGGGCCACTTGGAACACTTGGAAAAAGAAGTGACAGAGGAAGTGCAAATATAATAAACAAAGCCCAGAGATTTTTGAAAGGTATAACAAAGAATCATGGAAACGGGGAAGCAAAAAAAGAGATTTGGCATGATGCAATATCTATGCAAAGGAGAAAATCAAAGTATTCAATATAAAAAGGCAGCATCAAATATATTTGAAGAGAAATACAGGCAAAGACACCTGAAAATGGAGAAATTCACAATACTATATATATATATATATATATATATATATATATATATATATATATATATATATATATATATACACACACAAATATATATGTATATATATATATATATATATATATATATATATATATATATATATATATATATATAAAAAAGCAAAGGATGACATTAGAAAAGAGGATTAGTAAGGAAGAATTGTAACAAATAAAAAAATGAAGTTATGGATTATCTCTGTAATGAAGGATTTAGTGCAGAAAATCCAATGGAGGTAATGTCTCTGTATGATGGGACAATAATTAGCAAGATTAAAGAGAAACAGGTAGAGCAAGAGGCATCTGAAGACTTGCCACATGACAATGCTCTGAAGCCTTCTATAGGAAACTGGTACAAAAGTAAATCCAGCTGAAATTGTACAACATTGGAAGGAGCAGGAAATAGTGACAACTTTGCTGCAGACAATGTTGCAGGGTGACGGATAAATGAGCTCCCATGTGATGGAGCAGCAGATGAAGCAAGGTGGATCTGAAAAGGATATGCCACAGGAAGATGTTCTGGAACTTTCTGTAGAATACCCAAAGGAAATGGAGAGCAAAGAAGGTACTCTCATTCTAGAAGAAAATGGTCTATGGGAAAAACTCCTTGATTTAATCGAGATGGATAGACAATAAGATCGATTAAAGAAATAGATTAAAAAAGTAAATCAGACCTAAAATTTTAGTTCACTAAACAGATAAACACAGTAATTAAGACTACTAAAATAAATTCTCATGATATAACAGAAGTAAAGAGAATATACTATTGCTCAACAAAATCAATAGCAGTTAAAGTCTTACCACAAAAATATAGACCAATAAGGGAAGGGAAGAAATACAATGCCCCATTGAAGCACCTAATAGAGAAAACTATAAAGCAAGTAAGAAAAAAGAATATAGAAGGGGGAGGGGTCATCAAAAATGCTTCGAAAAATCGAAATGGTAAAAGCAACACACAGTATCAGAACAGACCAGGATCCATCATAAACCAATGCAAATAATAAACTAAAGATATCAACCCAGGCTGAAAAACTTACAAGAAATGCAATTAAATATAAAAGGAAAAGTACAGAAATAAGCAATTCATTGATGACCCAAAAAAGATTTACAGAGAACTGGGAAACAAAGCAAAAGAAATAGAAACACCACCAAAAAAAAATTTAAAATAGAAACATTTTAGAGAAATATTTATGAAGACCATGTGGAACATAACAAACATGCTGATTGGATGGAAAAATTAAAAGAAACAGAAAGGTGTTCTAGTGTAGAGGACATGAAATGTGGTAAAGTAATGGAAAGAGAAACTGAAACAAAATTAAGAAATGCTTCTAAATGGAAAGCCCCAGGCCCTGAAACATTGCTTAACTTTTGGCTAAAAGTATTAGAATCTTTAAACAAAGATTTTGCGCTGAGTAAGGATTACTTACTGTACATGTGTATTGTGAACAGACACCAACCTGGTTCACAACAGGAAAAACTATAGTCTTCCTAAAGAGGGAGCCTGCAAGCTATCCTAAAAACTATAGACCAATAATGTGTTGTTTGATGATTTTCAAACTAAATGTTAAAATTGATGCTGGCAGAGTTCATAGTCATCTAGAAAAAAATGAATGTTGCCAATAGAACAAAAGTGTAACAAGAAAGTCAAATGGAACAGATGATCATTTGTCACTAAATAAAACCATAATAGAGAATTGTAAACAGGAGAATACTCTAAGTATGGCATGTATAGATTACCAAAATGCATTTGACAGTGTCCCACTTTCAAGGATAAACGAATGTTTATAGATGTATAAGATATACCCTACACTGATCAATTATATTACAATGGCCATGAAACAGTGGCAGACCACTTTACAGTTAAGCCATGACAAAGGACAAATTATTATCCCAGGAAAAAAAATTAGTAGGGTATTTCCAGTGTAATTCTCTGTCATCAGCACTACTGCTGTCTTGTCATGCTCTTAACCCACTAAGCTGTTTACTTAACTGAGTAAGCCATGGTTATAAATTGGTTCCCAGAAAGCAGCCTTCTTTAAAGACTTCTTATCTACCTTTTGTGGATGATTTAAAACTACATTGTTCACCAGATGAGGAGCTGAAAGCACAACTGAAAGTGGTTAAAAGCTTCCCGGATGATATAAGAGCATCATTTGGTCTTGAACAATGTGGAAAAGCAACATTCAAAGCAGGAAAGCCACTGCACACAGACAATATCAGTCTGGGACAGGAATATGATATAAAAAAACTTGAGCAGGAGGGATTGTATAAATAAATGGAAATTCCTGAAGGGTTAGCAATAAAACATAAACAAATGTAAATAGAAAGTAAGGAATACTTCAGAAAACTAAAACAAATACTGAAGACTGCCTTGACAATTAGGAATAAGGTCCAAGCTATAAAGCAATATACTCTTCCTGTTCTAACTTACAGTTTTGATGTGACTGGCTGTCATAGGTTCATAGGTTCATAGGTAGGTACTAGGCTATCGGCCCTGGGGCCTATACAAGCCCACCCAAAAAGGTACCCTGGCTTTTGCCACCCAAGAAAATTATTTTCCTGTGCCACTGTCAAGAAGAGCCACAGAGGTGATCCCTGGGGTAAATTTCCTATTTCCCATCTAATCATCAAGATTTTTCTTGAAGAGTGCTAATGAGGAGCTTTGTTTGATATAGATAGGTAGTTTGTTCCAGAGTATGGGAAGTGTTTGGGACAGAAATCTATCCCTCCATCATGTGCTGTTTATTGTGGTGACATTGTTTATGTCCCGAGAACATTTAGCTTGGAGGGAATGGGATTTCTTTAAGTGGAGCATGTCCAACAGCTCTGGGTTTGACATAGCTTTGTATGTTAGGCAGAGATCACCTCTGAGTAGGCAATATGCGACGGAGTAAAGCTGGAGTTTTTTGAGACGGTCTGTGTAGGGCATCTGTTTGAGGCTGGTAATCCTCTTTGTGAGGTATTTTTGCGGCCTTTCCAGTTGTTGTAGATGTCTTGTGAGGTACATACCAAAAGGGGCGTTGTACTCTATAATGGGTCTAATGAGTGATGAGTAGAGGGGAACAATGACCTCTTTTTTTCTGGATGAGAAACTTTTTGTGATGAGGTGTGCCATGTAGAAGGATTTCCTGACTACTGTGGTGATGTGATTATCAAAGGATAGGCTACTGTCTACCTGTGTCCCAAGGTCTCTTATCACACTTTTGGTGTTAAGTATACTACCGCCTATGTTGTAGTTCATGGGTACAGAGTTTTTACCAAAGGGGATGGCAATGCACTTTTTGGCATTGAGCTTGAGGCCATGGCTTTGACACCAGGCATCTGTCTCAGTGAGGCCCTTTGGTAGGATGTCCACATCGTTAGGAGCTTCGATTATGGCTCCTAGTTTGCAGTCATCTGCAAACTTCTTAGCCAAAGACCTTCTGTGTTAGCCTGTACTTCAGAGAAGTAAATACCAAACAGGAGATGACCCAGGACTGAACCCTGTGGTACTCCACTTGTCACTGGTCTGAAGTCGGATTTGGAGTCTGCTACTTTCACAGTGTGGGTTCTGTCAGTGAGCCAGTTGGCAAGCCATCTTGTGACATATGGATTTATACCTAGTTTAGTGAGCTTATCTATAATTCCAGAGTAGGGGATGGTGTTGAAAGCCTTGGCAAGATCTAGATAGGCTGTGTGAACCACCTTACCCTTGTCTACGGCTTTGGTGACTGCTTCAAAGAAGTCTATCAGGTTTAGGAGACATGATCCGCCTTTTACAAACCCGAACTGGGTGCGGTCCAGAGTTTGGAGATTACCAATGTCTTTGTTTATAAGTTCCATGATGATACGTTCCATGGCCTTGCAGATCAGGCTCGTCAGGCTAATGGGGTGGTAGTTCCTGGGGTCCATGGTGGCTCCCCCCTTGTGGAGTGGGATAACCATTGCTGTGCGCCATTCAGCAGGCACAAAGCCTGAGGTGAGGCTATGATTGAACATGGTACTTAGGTGGGGTTCCAGTTCTTTCTGTAGTTCATGTAGAATGCAGCCTGGGATGTTGCCTGGTCCCATGGATGCTGTGTTCTTGGCTTTGGAGAGTGTGGTTTTTACCTGTGCAGCCGTGATTACAGGAACTTTGCATTCTTCCGGTATAGAGATGGGCTCTTTAGAGGGTGAGATGGGGTAAAGTTAGCACTGAACCTATCTGCCAGGATGTTGGCAATATCAGTTGGGTCTGTATATTTAGTGCCATTGTGCTGTAACTCAGAGCAGATTTGAGTGTTGCCATTGAGATTCTTGACATAGCTATAGAATGCTCTGTGGTTGTCTTTAGAATCAGTGGTGATTTTGTTTTCGTAACTAGCTTTGGAGGATTTTATCAGGGCTCGCAGCTTCTTACTGAGGCTGACCAGGGAGCTCCTCCACTCATGGGATTTTACTCTCTTTTGCAACAGTTTCTTCCTTCTGTTGTACAGTTTGTTTATGGCAGGGGACCACCAGATTGGCTTCCTTTTTTTGGAGGATAGCATCTTGGTTCTGTTTGGGATAGCACAATCCATGCACTCATGTAAGTGCTTATAAAGTGCAATTGTGTAGGATTCAGTAGTTGTAACTGTATTGTCCATCTGCATGGGTGTCATGAAGTTCACCACTTCTGTCTTAAGAAGCATGAAGTTGGCTTTGGAGAAATTTTTTACCATGGTTTCCTTAATGGGAGATGGGGGCAGGATGTGGATATCTAGGGAAATTAGATTATGGTCGGATCAGACCAATGAGGCATTGACTTCAGGTGTGGAACACCGGTCACTCATGTTGGTAATGACTAGATCTAGGATATTGTTGCCCCTGGTGGGGGTGTGGATAAGGTGATCCAGGGCATTGGAGTTTATGAATTCCAGAAAGCATTGAGTAAAGGAGTTGGTACATGAGTAGTTTTCCCAGTTAATGGTGGGGTAGTTGAAATTGCCCATTATTAGGGTGTTTGGTTGAACCCTAATATTTTCCTGTACATCAAGAAAAGAGGAGTGGGAATCCTGGGGCATGGTGGGTGATCTGTAGCAAGCTGCAATTTGGATTGCAGTTTTGCCCAGAGTTAATTGCACTTGGATAACCTCGGCTGCATTATGCTGAGCAACTAGCCTGGAGGTGTGGATATCCTTAATGAATATGGACACACCTCCGCCTTTGGTGTTCCGGTCCAGGTTACATGTCTGAAAAGTGTGGTATGAGTTATAGCCTGGTAGTTCAGGGGTGCTCTCTGGAGCCTTGAACCAGGTCTCAGTCACTGCACAGATATCGATGTTCTCCATTTTAATAAGGGCCTCAAGTGAGTGCATTTTGAGATTTAGACTTCTAGCATTGAGTAGCATCACCCTCAGTTTTTGCTTGCCTGTTCCTGTTGCGTTAGTGAATTTGTCATTTGAACTTTGCCTAAAAAAGGTACTATAGGGGCAGCAAGAACCTTAGCCAGTATCCAGAATCCCAGGGGTGACAGGTGCAGGCCATCTCTGGCAAAGCCTCGTGATCTGTTGACCAGACAGATACTGGATCCCTTTAGAATGGCATCAGAAGCTAAGCCAATTGTTGAAGTCAATCATTTTATCCTTGTACTGCGGCATCATTCTGGGTGATGGCAGAATGCTACTCAGGGCTAGGGTCATACCTGCCTGGGCTACAAGATCGGAGAGCTCTTCCATGTCTCTTTTCATGTAGTCCAGGGAGGTATGTCTCAGGTCGTTCACACCATGGACAATGACAGAGTCATATTTGTACTTGTTGTAGAGTGACCTGAGTGCGTGGGTTATGTGGTGGATCCTGGCACCCGACAGGCAGCTGACAGTAACCTTCTCCTTGTTTAGCCTGGTGAGTGGGACATCAGTGTGCCTGACTATACGAGTCACCTATGACTAGTGTGTTGGGTACGTTGTTTTGCCTTATTGGCTGTGGTTGAGTGGCACACTGAGTCTGCGGGCTATGTGTCATTTGGGTTGTGTTGGGGGGTGGAGGTTGCTTGCATTTCTGCTTTGGAGGTCTCTGTTGCTTGAGCAGATTATTATTGAGAACCTCTGCAAATGTTTCTGTGTTTCTATGTGTGGATTTTGGTGATGTAGATTTAGTGAGACTATGTGATGAATGTGGTGTGGTGCCAGTGTTTACATTCTCCTCTTGACTGTCAAGTTCAGTCTTGATTGGAGAGAGCTTTACCTCCAGTGTGGCTAGATAAGTGTATTTCTCACAGGTTGTTGGGTGGTAGGAGGAGAGTGTTGTCTGTGTACATGAGGCAATTTCAACATTGCCCCAAGATGCCCAGATTCATCAGATAGACAGGAGAGAACACTGGGAGCTGACCCTTGGACATGCCTGAATAAAAAAATATTTTCCTCTAGATAAGTGAGGAAAGTGAGTACAAGAGCTGTTTTTCTCTAAGCAAGTGAGGAAAGTAAGTACCAAAACTGTTTTCCTCTAAGTAATGAGGAAGGTTGAGTGCTGTAGTAATTAGTAGGTTATTTAGTGCTTACAAGTACTGAACCAGTGCTGATCACGAATAAGCAAATTCAAGTGCTAAAACTAAGAATCTGTATCTGGACTAAACTAGTTACAGGAAAGGGGGGAAACAAGTGCAAATGCAGGCTTTTAAATCAGAGAGTTGAAAGAGATGGAAAAACTGCCCAAAAAAACAATAACTACAATTTATGGGCCAGAACCACTCCTTATGTGGTAGATGGGTTACCTAGTGCTTACCACTCCCACTAAGCTAGAAGGCTTCCCTCCAACACAAAGAGCTTGTGGGGGGGGGGGGGCTCAGAAGCTTACATACAGTCCTGGATGCAGCAAATTTGAATCTGGACTACACTAGTTACAGGAAAGGTATATATATATATTTTTTATTTATATATATATATATATATATATATATATATATATATATATATATATATATATATATATATATATATACAGAAAAGTAGTTAAAACAGCAGTAAAAACAATTCAAATGCAGTGCAAGCTAGCACACTTGAGTATGTAGCAATGTTAGACCAAACAGTTTAAAAATGCAATTAAATTAAAAATGACTAAAAACAAGTGCAGAATGAGTCTATTAGGTATAATGAGGTAAAGAGATGGGACTGGGGGGAGTGTCCGAGATCAAATCTACAGTGGGGGCGGGCAACTGCAAAAGCCTCCAAATTTAAACAACAACACAGAAATAGGGAGGGTGAGTATGGGAAAACCAGCACCTTCAGCAGAGATCTGAAAAACTATACAGTGAAGCAAAAATAACAGTGCACAACTCTGAAGTCAGCCAGCAATGATATAAAATTAGTCAAACAACAGTTACCAGTACACAACTCTGAAGTGCCAAAAAAATATACTCAGCTCTGTATATCTCCAGATAGTTTGAAGAGCACTCTGTCACGACACAGGAAGGCTCCAGCAATAATAAATGTAGTGGATCAGTTGGAGTGCAAAACAAGAAAAATACTTCATGCTTACCAAATGATATGTAAAAATCAGTGTATATCAAGATTATATATTCCTCATTCTGAAAGAGGTATGTGCCTCTTTGAACCTGATTATATGTATAGCTCTGCAGCCTTAGGAATGCATACATATCATCTGACCTCACCAGGTCCAAACACTGTGAAACTTTGAAAACTTTGAGAGAAGAAGTCTAAAATGATTTCTCTGCTTAGCTTAGCAGAAGCATTTTGGTATCAAGAAAGAATGGAAATCAAACCAGAAGTATACAAAAATCAGGCAGCAACTGAATGTGCCAAAAAACAAAAGCAGGAATGTAAGGAGAAGGACCAGATGAGAAGGAAAGAAATGTGGAAAAGACATATATATTGGAGCAAGTACAAAATCTCCTAGAATAGCCTCATGTTGATCAGGATTTGATGCAGGCTTGGCAGAGGTAAATTCAGGCCAAAAAAATGAAAGGTCAATAATGACAGCCCAGGATAGGGGACTATGTACACATTGGTTTACAAGGTCCATTGAACACGTGGGAGAAACAAACATCTTTAAAAAAGAGCTGGAAACAGTCATGTGTCTTGTTGCTGGATTTGATACAGCCATGGCAGGGGATTTGTAAAATGAAAGGCACAATAATTTGACAAGACTATTGCAATGGGCATTGTGCAAACAGTGCAATATGGAAGCAGGTGAGAAACATTGGAAACATGAACCGCAAAGCATTTTAAAGAGTGATGAAGTGTACATCACATGGGAATACCCATTACAAATAGTTCAAAAAATACATGGGAGAAAACCAGATGTATTACTCCAGGAAAAAAAGGCAGAGTACCATTGATCATTGAAATTGCTATACATAGTGAAAACAGTGTCTTACATATAGAGAGACTCAAAGACTTAAAATATCAGAATTTGCAGACAAGAATGAGAACAATGTAGAGGAACGATGCCCAGACAGTTCCAATGGTAGTAGGAGGAACAGGTCTCATAAAAAGCAATTTACAGTCTTACTTAGACATGTTACCAATACATGTAACTTCACATGAATTACCAAAAGAGGCAATTATGAGCAAGCTGTGGATGCTGTAAATGGCACTCTTGGCTAACATCAAAGACTGAAACAATACTAATTTCATGAACTCTAGTCATATCCTGTCTTAGGGATGGGGTCCACTCCCATCATAGCATTAGATACCAAAAAAAAAACTTGGAGAAATTAACCAGAGGAAACTTCCTTTACAGATGATCAAATTAGATTGTAAAAAAGCATTTGATCATATCCACTGGAATTTCTTATAGGAGGTGATGGCAACATATAAGATATCAGAGAGATTTTTAGAACTATTAAAACATATCTACTGAGAAACTGTTGCCTACTTGAAAGTATGGATTGTTTAAATAGACCTTTTTGTCAAAAAAAGAGGTAGAAGGCAGACTTCCCCCCTTTTCCCACTACTGTTCGCACATTATTTAGAGCCCCTGGCTCAAATGTTAAGACAGGTAGAGATTCAAGGATGTAATGGGGGTATGAAGTAGAGAGAACTGTGATGTTTGCAGAGTATGTTGTTATCTTGTAGACCCAGACAGGGTAATTAATTATGAAATGATTTGCTCTACTACAAGGCTTTGCAGGAATATCAGAATATGACAAATGAAAACAAAATAAAGGCAATGCCATTACATTATACAGCCAAACGTGATCTAGTTCAACAATATCCTTATCTATGAGGACTTCACAAAATGAAATATTTAGTGGCTTGTGTAACTAGAAATATTCACCAGGCACATGTAGAGACATGAAAAGAGATAAGGGAAAATATCACAAATCTATTAAAGAAATGGGAAATGTTGTCTCTGGGTTTATGTAGTAAAATACAAGTTTGAAGGTGCTTGTGCTGCTATTAATCTTACATATGGGACAAGCATACCTGTATTAAAAAAAAAAAAAAAAACAAGAGTTTACTAGTGGAAATGGTGATGACACTGTCACAGAGGTCAGGTTAGTGAGCTATATCATGACCACTCAGTTATGAATGGTCTATCTTTTAAAAGATGACAGGAAAAAGCAATTGGCACTTTCTCAAGGAGGAGAAAAGGAAATTACTGAAAGGCTATATTTTTGGTAAGGCATGAAAGGGAGCACAGATAAGATTTTGTTGAATAGAGTTTTTGGAATTGCATGGAAAACCACAGAGGCAGAGTATTATAGAAATTGAAAGAAAGAAATATACCCCATCCATTTAGAGGATAAGGGGGAGCATGCAAATAAAATACTCGATGAATGCTCCAGGAGGAAAGGTATTCCTACTTATTGAGAGTGAGTGTTGCTGGGAGGGGGAAGGTTATAGAGTAGCACCACTTTATGCAAAAGTTTGGTTGTAGGGAGAGTGAAAGGATGTTATACACATCCCTGAGATTGTTTAGAAATAAGAGCTGTAGAGAGGTGAAAGAAAAAGGAGAACACATTCCACAGGTTGTAACAGGTAGTAAGTTTATTAATAGATACAAGAACAGACTGTACAAGTATGAATAGGCTAATAAACTGATTACTCAAACAATTGTGAGTTCAAAATCAAGCCGTGATAGATTAACTGAGATAGGAGTGGGAGAGTGCATTAGTACATTAGGAGACATGCTAAATAAAGATGAGTAATATGAAATCTGTACATTATCTGGAGAAATAAGTCCACAAAGTTTAGAATTTTTAGATCAAAATGGTTGCGCAAATATTTTTTTACATTGATGAGATTAAATAGAATATTCGAGTACTGAATAGGAAATGTTGGGGGTGTCAGACAGATCAGGAGGGGGATTGGGTTCATATTTTGTAGGAGTGCAAGGAGCAAGATGAAATTAACATATCTCTGCAAAGTATGATGGGAAGGATCCTGGACAGGGCAGTGATAGAAAAAAGCATATACTTTTGAGCTGTTTTCCAGAGAATAGTGATAACCAGCAGAACAAAAAACAAATAAAACATTTGTTACTGATATCTAAGAAAGTAATAAAATGGAAATGGATGACTATCACAAGTCCATGGATAGGTGCAAATTATAATGAACTCAGTCAGAGATATCAGAATAAAATGGGATATTAATCTAGACAGTAGCCATTGATTAATTTAACCTAGTTTATCTTTCATTCATGCTTGCTGTCAGTTAATGATTACTGTAAGCATCCACATGTGTCTAGTATGCTGCAGGCTTGAATAATTAGTAGTGAATGGTACCATATAAAAAGAATGTGAGCCTAAACTCCATTTTAAAGTCACTTCTGTTGAGAAGAGCTTGATATCACATCTGCTTTCAGTCCAGGGGAAACAATACTTGGCATATACATTGACCACATAATAGTTACCCATAATTCTTTACCCTCCCATTATAATATACAGTGCCAGGCTATTTTCAGTTAACTTGATAATTTAGATAATTAGCATGGTTACTTTTCATATGGACTCTATGTTTCCAAATGTTTTTGTGATTGGATTAATGAGGTCTGGGATCTTAGATAAGTGACATCAACTGTATATAGGAATCTAGTTAGTGTCTTTAACAGTACTACTTATACAGCTATTTAAAGCAAGTAAACATACTACATATTAACAGTTTTTCTATAATCATACAACTACTCTAGAGAATTTAAACATATTGGGCATTAACACCTTTTTGTATAGTCATGTGGATACTCCAGAACATGTAATAAAATTTTTTTGCATAGTCAAGCAGGAATTGTAGACTAGTTAAACATATTAATGATGCAACAAGTATCACACTCATCTTTGGGGTAAAAGACTGTGGGTTATATTCCAACACTAGGTAGACTGATTGCCAACACTGCTGTGCATTATAAGGAGTCTACTGCACTACTGAGTGTGTCATCCTTCAGAAGAGATGTTAAACCAAGGTCCTATCTGCTTGAATTGGTGGTAGTTCAGGTAGATGTAAAAGATCCCATAGCATCTAATGAAAATAGTAGGGGTCCTGTAATTATTACAACATAAACAAAACATTATTTACATATTGGTAGGCGCATGTCTGCACATTCCTATGTACCATCATCCTTATTCTTCAATAATTGACCCCCACTCCTTCTTCCAAAACTATAATCTAATTTTTTGCAATATATCATTAAAATCCATTTCCTATTAAATAAAATGTAATTCATTCTTTCATTACAAATAACCCATATTACATAAAATATATTATTATCTACATTACTCAAATATTATTTAGTCTTGTTTTTATAATATCTACACATACTCATATTCCTATCTATATTGTATTTGTCATTACTATACTCAAAAAAAATTTCTTCACACAACTTTTCCAGAGTTTAACCACTCTTTTAGATTACAATAAAAACCTTTCTCTGTTGTGTCTTTCTCCACACAAAATAAACATACTCCTTTAACTTTCTTTTCATATGGTATATTTCTCTTTACTGGTAACTTATTTATTAACAGTCTCCATAGGAACTCCTGACACTCTACTGTCTTAGTACACCCCTTTTTCCGTACTTTAATGGCTTTTAGCATTTCTTCTGGTAAATTTTCCAACAAATTTACATAGCATTATTGTTTCATTAGAATGTTATACCATAGTCTACTATTACTCTCTATCTCATCAGTTTTCATTTTCTATGCTAGTATTTTTTTCCTGATCATTTTTGGTTTCTTCATTTATATAATCTTTATCTCTCTTTCTTAGTCTCATCATCTTCCAATTCTTTTTTGTTTTTTTTTTCTGTGCTTTTTTTGCTTATATTTAAATAGTTTCACTATTAATTTCTTCATCTCTTTGTTTACTCACTTTAATACTCTGCACAAGTTTAAAGAAGCAGAATAAACAACTGGATGTAATAAACCTAGTCTGTCTTCATTTTCACTCATATACTGCACACCTCTCTTCACTGGGTTTGAGCCCCATATGAAAGAAAACACCAACTACACAATTTATTTTTCATGTTTTTTTTTCTGGAATCATATAACTATTTGACATATATGCTATTTGCCCATTAAAATAGAATTCACTAGATAAACGTTTCTTTGAATGCTAATCTGTAAGTCTTCAACATAAGACATATTTCTTTCATTTCTTCTGTCAAACCCTCCCATTGCCTCATGATTACATCATTTTCCCCAAGTGTTATCCCTAACAAAGATACTTTATTCACTGAAAAATATGCCCCTCCAGTTTTTACAAAATCACTCAACCCATACTTTTATCTTTATTCAGGGTCATTCCCATTTCGTTTAAACTTTCATACAGATAAACCAGCACTTCCCTCATTTATATTTTATTGTTAGCAATTTGAGCAGTTGAATGTTCGTTTCTTGAAATATTTAAAAATGTTGTATTTGCCCATTAAAATAGAATTCACTAGATAAACGTTTCTTTGAATGCTAATCTATAAGTCTTCAACGTAAGACATATTTCTTTCATTTCTTCTGTCAAACCCTCCCATTGCCTCATAATTACATCATTTTTCCCAAATGTTATCCCTAACAAAGATACTTTATTCACTGAAAAATATGCCCCTCCAGTTTTTACAAAATCACTCAACCCATACTTTTATCTTTATTCAGGGTCATTCCCATTTCGTTTAAACTTTCATACAGATAAACCAGCACTTCCCTCATCTATATTTTATTGTTAGCAATTTGAGCAGTTGAATGTTTGTTTCTTGAAATATTTAAAAATGTTGTATTTTGCTTTCCCTTCACAATAACATACAAAGTAATATATGCCAGTTCCATTTGTAAAATATGGCTTTGTTAAATCTGGTATCAGAATTTTGGGGCCCCCAACAAATGTCAAGTTGGGGGCCCCATTGACACTTATAAGTATCACCCTGTCACTGCCAGCCCTCCTAAAAAAAACTTTCAGTTCATAGTGCAGGGTTTTAAGAGTGGTACTCACAGACTAAACTGTAGCTGCAATGTTCTTTCATTATTACAGGCCTGTGTACCACACTATGTTGGCCCATCTAACAGAGGTGCATTCACATTGACTGACATTTAATTCCAATGATGATACATTGCAAAAACGTTATGCACAGGGCTGAACTTAGGTGAAATTCTTCTTTAGGCTTTGTGTACTGTTTTGCCCCCCGCCCACAAACCACACAATCTCTAGTGCACCCCTTTATCCCCCCATCCTGGGTTCCCCACACCATGCACATTACTTTTTTCTTCTTTTTCTCATATTTTGCCTAACTCTTCAGCATTTTCAATGAAACCATGACTTTCTATATGCTCTAAAGTTCATTTTAAAGTTTTATTTCTTTTTACACAACCTTTTCATCTAATGATGGCTCAAACAGAAATTTCAATTAAAGAAAGAAATTCAGTGTAGCTGTTCATCTTTCGTTTTCCTTGCATTTGTTCAACACACTGTACCTGGTCAAGACAGCACAGTCATAACCTTTTAAGAAATAACTCTGCTTAGCCAGGTCCCTCAGACATCATAGGGTTATAGATGCTCTGAGGTGCATGTTGAAGCATTTCCCAACGTTTTAATACAATGGTGTTCTGAACAATAATCATGAGCAAGAAAAGAATTTCAATTTTATTTTGTCTTTCAAGTAAGTCATAAGTTGTGCACAAGGCTTAATGTTCAAAGCTGGCAAAATAGCTGCTCACAACAAACTAGCAAGACAATTGTTTGTGAGGCTACACTAGTCCTATCAGAGAGTACTCCTTGCCCCCCAAAGAAAGAAGATGGTCAGTGTATGAGAATCCCTTTCATGTTAAAACAGGATGAAAGCAGGGGTTCAAATAGCCACAGTCATGTATTTCAAGAGACAGCTGTCATGCACATACACAGCATGTCTCCTCACCCTGACCCCTAAGCAACTCTTTATTGTGTAATTGTGAGGAAAGTGAAAAATTAGTGAGTATAGCAAATTATTCCACTTTTGTCCTCCTAGAAGTATACTGCCCCTACACAAGTTATTGTAACCTTTCTGCACACATACGAGGGCTGTGAGAAAAGTAGAAAAACAAACGCAATCACCAGAGTATCAGCAGCCCCCCCACAAGCTTTAATAACTTCTTGGGCACACCTGTAAGGTTTGATCATGATAAAAATTAAAGAAGGAATGACTACACCATCCCCAGTCTACTACATAAGATACAGCAACCTTTTGGACACCAATCTGAACAGGGCTTAGTTTATAATGGGTAGGGTTGAGGGCAGATAACACCACTAAATCCATGTCAGAATCCACTTATACAGTTTGGGAGGTAGGGATCATCAGATCCATAGAAGCAATGAGTGCTTGAATTTTGTGTTGTATTTTATGCCATACTTTTGAAATACAATTACTTGTTATCTGTATTTTTTTCTGCTATCCAGAAAAATTATGTATGTGTTTGGCCTTACTGTGTGTGCATAGATAAAGGTCAGAAATATATTTTTGCACACACATACACACTGCACCTTCACCTGCAGAGAAACGGCAAGAATTATATTTCACCTGTTGCGTGTTTGTGAGGTACTGGAGTTAACCATAGCACATTGATAGATACACACACAGATGGGGAGGGTATGGAGACATGCAGAAAAAAAAAAACAAAGCCAACACTGCTACATGGCAATACTACTGATTGTGCCAGTATGACAATGACCAACTGATTTCACACACATCATCTTCCTGATAAATCACCAAAGATAGCCACCTATCTTGTGTAAGATCTACATTTGTGATGTTAAATGAAAGAAAATATCGTCAACTTGTTACACTTAAATATACTGCAATCACTCACCCCACACCACCATAACCACAATAATGGCAATGCTGATGATGTTTGCACTAGAAAGTGACATAAATATTTGCTACCTTGTTACTCTTAAACTAAAGTACACACAGACATATACACACACTCAGATATGCACATGTCCGTCCACATGCACACACACACACACACACACACATATATGCACACACACACATATATGCACACACACAAACATAAGCCACAGCAGTACTATTTTTTCATTGATTTCAGCAAATAACAATATATTCTGCATAACTAGTACTGCCAGACTAGGTAAGTAAATTTTGTTTAGCAGTCATCAAACTACAGCAGGAATATGCCAGTTTTATGTACCTCATTAAGGAGTAATGCATACCTACAACTGTCCATGATTTCATAATTTTGCTTTGTTCATTGTAAAACATTTAATTTGCTGGTAAATAATTTTGGATTACAGTCAATAAATCCAGACATCAGAGTTTCATATTTCTTACTGTCCATTGCACGTGAATGCAAAATGTGTTATTTTATTAACTTTTAAGTGAATTACAGTAATACTTAGAAAGTGCCCCTGATTTTCAGCCTTTATTATGCTACTATTTTTGGCTTTAACCAGAATTGTTGAACAAAGAAGTATCTGATGTTCTGCCATTATTTATGAAACTCCTAGAAACAGAAAAACATCCTTGAAGATTGGGAACATCAGCTCATCTCAACATCTAAGGTAAGCATTGAGATCAGTTGCTCTGGGCTTCTGATCTCCAGAACTTACCTTGCTCATGTTCTTTCTCAGATTATTGGCTTTATCCTAACAGGGCACATAAGAACCCTGTTTGTAAAAGGAAAATGAATAATCTTTTTTCTTTATTAATTCCCCAACAAGCAGCAGCTTTTGTGTGGCCCTACACATAATCAAGAATGTTTGGAGGGGTCCCTGCAGCCACAGGTATGACAGGTACCTAAAGCTGATTATGATTTTAGATTTAGAGGAGGGGATGTCCACTAGTTGAGGGAACTATATTAATGGTAAGAAACTTAATGAAATTGTGAAAGCAGTTACTTGATAAAACTGTTACCATAACTAGAGAGATAGTTCAATTTTAAAATGAACTAGAAATAAGATTTATTATTACCCACTTGGTGCATCAAGTACATGAGGTTGCTGTACTAGCTTTTGTTGGTTTGAAAAACATGTAACAAAGTATCAAAATAAGATAACTTGATGTGGTGATGGAGGACTCCCTGGATTAGGCGGTCCCCAGTGACTGCAGGGTTCACTGGTACCTAAAGATGGCTATGAGCTTTGTTGTATGCATAAAAATCTATTGTACAAAGACGTCCTACTGTCACTGTGCATTCCTCAAATATAAGAAAGGAAATAAACATCACAGGATGGTTACCACACAACAGTGAGTACCAGTGTGTTTCTTTCTGAGTGCATCGGATATATTTCCAATCACCTGCTTGCTCCTTTCTCAATAACATTGTTTATAAATGTGGCATCTTGCATCACTGGTGGTGGCAGTGGCGGTGCAGCAGTTAGCATTGTCACCTCATAGCAAGATGTTATCCAGTTCAATTCTCAGCTGGGTTGCCTTCTGTGCATAGTCTCCATGTCCTCCCTGTGGTCATGTGGGTTTTCTCTGGGTGCTCTGGTTTTCTCCCACAGTCCAAAGACATGCAGTAGATGGATTTGACACTCTAAATTGGTCGTAGTGTGTGAGTGAGTGAGTGAGTGAGTGAGTGAGTGAGTGAGTGGTATGAACGAACTACTGTGGCAGTAATTGCCATCCAGCAGTGTAAACCTTGGCTTCAGATGATTGCCACTGCTGAAGTGACACTCCGATCCCATGTGCAAAAATGGGAAAAGGGGGCGAGGATGGATGGATATCTTGTCTCACTGTCACCATAAAGAGTTAAGGAAGTATCACATTTCCAATCTTCATATATATTAGTAAGTACTGTGGAAATCAGGACTATTTTCACTGTCTATTGGGAAAACACAAAAAAGAATAAACATTACACATCAGCTATCACATAACAATGATTATTATGTCATAAAATGGTGCTATGTTTGGTTTTTGATTACATACTGCAGTAAATGTATTTCTCACCACACACACACACACACACACACACACACACACACGCACGCACGCACGCACGCACGCACGCATAGGGTTCCATTAACTACTTTTTTCAAAAATCAGTTTAGGAGGTGAACATTGTAAAACAGCTATTAGTGAAGCACCTTTAATTCATTCTTTACATGCTGATCTATGCACCTTACCATCTAGTATTTCAGAATAGCTCCTGTTATCATAGCTATGCTGTTGTCCAGTTACATACCGGACCAACTAAACTTCTCAATCCGTGTTTGGCCTCTACCAATCCAGTATCACAAAATAGTATGTATCATCATAGAAAATGGTTATGTTGTTTCCCATTTTTTTTTTATGAATATATACAACAAATGCAACAAATAACTCTGACAATATGAACTAGCACCCTTACACTGCTTTGTCAAATTTTCCACCAGTATTGATTTGATATGAAGCACACACTACATTGCAGGAGGAAGCGATGTGCACTCTGTGATCAGCAACCTCATTTTTACAAGTTGCAACTAATTTTGAATACACGTAAGTATTTGTATATACCATATTTGTGAATTTCAGGCAATTTGTACAATGTTTCTGGAGATTCAAGATGACTCCAGTATCAACCAGATCAGATATGTGGGATACTCTGAAGGGGGAGAGATGCAATGTCAGCAACTGTGGCTGGCTGAGGGTAATAAACTCTCAACGGAAAAGTTTCATCTAATAGAATGGAGATGAAAGTGTTGCATTAAAATTATGGACTGAGTGTAAGAAGTTACAGGGGGTGAAGACTGATTAATACATTACAACATGTTTGCAAACCTAATCCTTTAAAACACAGTGTGTGTGTGTGTGTGTGTGTGTGTGTCTGTGTGTCTGTGTGTGTGTGTGTGTGCGTGTGTGTATGTATGTGTGTGTGTGTGCGTTTGTTTGTGTGTGTGTGTGCATGTGTGTGCGTGTGTGCGTGTGTGCGTGTGTGTGTGTGTGTGTGTGTGGGTGTGTGTGGGTGTGTGTGGGTGTGTGTGGATGTGTGTGTGTGTGTGTGTGGGTGGCATGAGCGGGTGCATGCAATCTTCTACTATGCTCTGTACCCATAGATAATAGACTCAATAAACGAGGGACACATGAATGCATCCTTTAACAGACATGCCTGTCAAACCTACACAAGCCAAACTGGACAAAATGTTGCACAAAACATGCTGGTTTACTAGTAACATGCCATCAGTTTCACACTTATAATGCACATAATATGTATATCATTCTACACATAAATCATATCTCATATGGAGACCAGTGATTCAGCCATATCTTTCCAACCAAAACATGCTGTGCAGTAACAGCTAGTACTCCAGGAAAAAGTGTTGGTATAATTATACCAATGGATATCCATGGACATGTGATCGGAATAGCATTCAGTAACTGTTTACCTGTGATCAAACAACAGAAGGGGAGAGTCACTTTCATTCACTGTCTGCCTCAATACCCACTCATTGTTGCCACTTTATTGACTAAATACATCTCAGATACCTGAATGCTGGTGCCCTGCAGTCCAGTAGTTCCCCAGATGTCACAAGGTTCTAGATAGGGGTGTATCTTAGAGTTTTTTTACCAAACTTTTGATCCAGTGTTGGCTTGAATAAAATTCATGAGTGAAGAAAGAAATCTGATCTTGTTTTTTTTTCTTTCAAGGAAAAACAAAATTGTGTGCAAAGCTTTGCGTTCAAAGCTGACAGTAATATATTTGCAAATAAAATGTGACATATGAATCATATCTGGGAATAACACCTTCATTGTTAACCTACAAAAATGAGAGCTATCTTTTGTGTACCATTCTGGAGTTCAGTTGGGATAAAAGTCAAAGCTCAAATGACCACAGATATATACAAACAAGGTTCTTGGGAAAAACAGTGCACCTTGAAGAAATGCACAGAGGAACAGGGAGCACATTCAAGCTCCTTACAGAAGGAATCATAGCCAGAAACTCTACCAGAAAACAAAGCATCATGAAACAGCAATGCTACTCGGTGTGTCATTTTGCCAATGATTAGATGATACCACTCATCTCCTTTCCAGTTGATAAACAGATTGTCAGTTATTGTGTAAAATCTGGTGTTTAACTGTAAAAAGGACACTTTAAGAAGTTATAGCCTATATTCTAATTGTAGAGACAACACAAATCCCCACAAATGGTCATTTTCTAACAGAGTTAGCACACACATTATTCACTGCACACACCTCAGCTATCTGAGTGTTAAATAATAGTGACAGTAAAATATTTCATCTGGCTTCACACAAATACTCTCTGTATTAGCAAGGCCAGAAAATGTCAGCTTATCTTGAGGAAATGACAGCAGGGCATTCACTTGTATCAGCAACACTGGTCAGCATACCCAGCAATTAATGCCAAATGTGTTGACCGCATGCACCTCAGATGTCTAATTATAACATAAACAACAGCCACAGTAATTTATTTCAACTTGTTTCATACAAGCAGAATCCACACTGAAGTATTCCAGCTTGTTTTACACACATGCACATTAGATATGTAAAGCCATAATAATGGCCATTTAAACTGAGCAAATAGCAGCAACCTCAATCACTTTCTTCCACAGAAAGCCTTCATACCTGGTAATTAAACCCAAATTTGATGGTTGTGTATACCTATGATATTAGACTGTAATTAAATAAAAAAATAATAGAAATAATAGTTTGTAAGAGTCATTCATTTTAATCACACGCACACACACACACACACACACACACACACACACACACACACACACACACACACACACACACACACACACACACACTCTGAAGTACTCAACAATTACAAAAAATCTATCTTTAGTAATGGCCATTTGTACTTAAGTTCACTGCTGTCAGAACCTTACAATGTGCAGTCCACCTCAACACTGCTGCACATGTTCTCATGCATGCACATGCGCATGCACACACATGCACATTATTATACAGTTATGACTATCAGTTGCAGTCCCTTGTATGATAACTTGTAGACCTTAAATGCCTGGTGAGATCGAATGAATACATATATACCTAATTGCTACACAGAAATGCATATCAGGTTGCTGCTGACAGAATACAGTATGCAGCACATAGCCCTTAACCTCTTATCTCAAGAATCAGGTGTAGAGCTCAAAATATAATGTGGAACAAAGGCCCTAAATCAGCTGCAGACCATAAATATCTCCTTATATATTTAAAAAGCTATTTCCTGTTTCTATGCCTCTCTGTGGGCTTTAGACATGTGACATGGTTTCTTCTTCCATATTCTTAGTTGTGTAATATATGCCTCTGGCCAGCTGTGCTTTTACTTTCATTTTAGCCTAACAGCAAAGGGATAAATAGAAGGTAACTACTATGTTTTGGAAGAGTAGGAAGGAAGATATGTATGTATATATATATATATATATATATATATATATATATATATATATATATATATATATATATATATATACATATGTTTATATATATGGGTACCTATTACTTCACTGATAAGTCAAAACAGCGACACTCACATGTTCAACTCCACATCATCGACACTTCATAACATCGACGTTTCAGGTAAGCGATCTTCCCCCTCACAGGACCCATGGTAGCACTCGTTTCTGTCTTTTAACGCGTAAGGTTTACGTCATTCTTCAAAATGTACCCTGACAGCGTTGTCCTTACCTTCTTAATAGTGAAACGAGTGCTACCATGGGTCCTGTGAGGGGGAAGATCGCTTACCTGAAACGTCGATGTTATGAAGTGTCGATGATGTGGAGTCGAACATGTGAGTGTCGCTGTTTTGACTTGTCGGTGAAGTAATAGGTAGCCATATATATATATATATATATATATATATATATATATATATATGTAGGGTTCCTATTAGATTGTCGAAACTCCATTTACGTGAATACAAAATCATCGACACGAATCGTGCAAAATATGTAATCGTCAAATGTGCAAAACCGTGAAATTCAAAATGTCGAAATGTTTTGGTTGGCCCATCTGTGGTATAGCTCTGTAAGGTAAGTGTGCGATAGTTACGGACCTTAGGGTTAGGGTGCAGGTTAAGGTAAGCGTATAGATAGGTAATGTGTGTAAGATTTAGTGTAGTGTTAGAAGTAGGGTTTTGTTAAATGTATTTATGTGTATTATTTATTTTGTTTGGGTATATCTTCGTAGGGGAAGTATGTGGTACCTTAGGGTTAGGGAGGGGTTAAGGATAGTGCATAGATAGCTGTGTATGTGGAGTTTAGTGTAGGGTTAGAAGTTGAGTTTTGGTGCTTTACTTTAAGGTTAGGAGTAGGGTTTGGTTAGTGTATGTATGTATGTGGTTTATTTATTTTGTATGGGTAGGTAGTATGTAGCGGGTGGTGGGGTTGGTCGACTATGAACTTTCAATATTTTAAATTTCGTGGTTTAGTGTATTTGGTATTTTCTTGGTTCGAGTAATACATGTCTCTATTTTGGTATTCGATGTAATGGATTTACATTGATTTAATATAGGCCCATATATATATATATATATATATATATATATATATATATATATATATATATATATAAATAGGTGCACTTCACATTCTCAAGACTAAAATATCGAAAGCCCAGTTGTGTGAAAGTCCACATAACCAAATCTGGAAATGTCGAATCAGTGGTTGCTGTGATGCACTGTGTTAATGGATAGCTGGAGATTCAGGTAAGTGTTTATATGTTAAGGGTTTTGGGTAGGGATTTTAGTGTATGTTAGTGTGTTGTGAAGTTGTAGATGTAGATTACAGTATGTAGGTAAGAGTTTGAGTGTGTAAGTGTGGAGAATGGTGGTGTTTGTATGTATGTTATGTGTGTTTGTGTGAGGGGAATGTAGAGTGTGTAGTAGTGGGTTTAGTGTCTTTGTCTTTTTAGTGCAACCTTGGAGTTAGTATATATAAGTAGCGGGGGTGTGGGGGTGCAGCCCCCACATGGTGGTTGCATGGGGGCTTGCCCCCCTGCTTTTAGGGTAGGTTTGTGTATTTCTGTTGTGTTTGTGTGTGTTTTGTTTGTTTGTTGTAGTGTGTGGAGGAAGGTGTATGTGTGTTTGTTTGTGTGCTGGAAGGTGTCTTTAAAAGTTGCTAATTTGAATTTTGCACTTTTAGAGTTTCAGTATTTTGAATTTTTGGCTTTATAGTCTCGAGATACTGAAATTCGAGATTTCAGTATTTCGAGATTATAAAGTATATACATATATGGTTTACAGTCAAAAGATCGATGTTGACATGTACGACAGCCACCTCTTCGACCATGGTAGGAGCGGCAGTCGGAATGTCGACGTTCATGTGTATGTCCGTTTAGAAGGACGTACACAGGGCAGGGATTCAAAGCATTGATGTGAATGAGGGATTTACAAACTATCGTTGACAGAATTTGTTGACTTTGTTTCGTCGACCATACAACTTATATGCTTAATATGTATGAGTCGACGTTATTTGTTGCGGAAATCACCGTTCCCGTAAATGATTTTTGTGGTTTTGATTGTAAACTATATATATATATATATATATATATATATATATATATATATATATATCCTTGCAAGCACTTGTCTTCTTTGCTTATTGGGGAATTGCTATTTTTATTTTTTATACAATGTGTGTTACCTCAAATGAAAAAAATAAGATGGGATTTTTTTCCATACTCGTGACTTTTTTCAGGATATCATTAAATAAAAAGGTTGTAAGATAGTTGTAAGATGCACCACCTCACAGCATGGTGAACCCTATGACTTCCTATTAACTTATTAAAATGAAGTCTTGGCCAGTCAGGATCTGGTAAAAGCATTAGAGAACCTGAAAAGTAAGATAAAGTATGTTCAAACAAAAAATAAATAATATATTTAGATGGTGTAGGACCAGGATGAGTGGAAACAAAGGAAGGATATCTGGGACCAGTGGGGGGAGACTAGTATGTATCAGGGGGGCCCATGAAGTCCTTTGTCCAAGGCTCCAGTTCATGTAATTTGCCTTGTTGATTGCAGACTGTATATAGTTAGTAAAGTAGCTATAATGAGTGGGTACATGCTGAAACAGTCTGTGTATGAAAATTAATGATTGCATCTGTTGTTTGGTCACAAGTAATAGTCACTGATGTGCTGCAATACAACCTTACCCCATTACAATTAGCTCCAGCTATTCAGCTGCTTTCTGTAGCTCCCTTGCTTTGAGGTCACCAGCTACCACTGTTTGTACTTTGCACTGTGGATTACATTTTCCTGAAAATATGTGCCTAATGTACAATGTAAATAACTAGTTAGACAACTAAAATAGTCTATAAACCAAAATCAAAACAGCAAAAGCACAATTTTTACATTAAAACATCTTAATTAATCTCTGAATATCATCAATTTAAGTGGACTACTTAATATGCACAGAACCACAGGATCTTTAATTCTGAGGAACTCTTTGTATTGCAAAATGGAGCAGTTTTATTTGTATTTATTTATTTATTTTCTGCTCAATCCATTAAGTCAGTAATGCACATCATTTACATTTTTCCAGATAGATTTATAGCTCCTATGTATTATTTCTGTTCTCTATCAAAGAGAAATTATATATTTTAAGAGTTATTCCATAAGTAGATTTGATGATTACAGCATGGCTACTATTGATCGCAGTGACACTGTGGAATTACCTGGTATGACCTTACACCAGTGCATCCTATGTCAGGTAAAAAATGCTATATTTAGATAACTGTAGCTTTTATTACTTTATTCAATATTAGAAACCATTGCTTGAAACATTAAAACCTTCCAGTACTTTCTTTCTCCTAAAATTTTCTTGTGAATCCCCCTCTGCTGGTACCTTCCTACTCCCTTAGTTGTCACTTTATTATTCCTTCTTTAAGTCATGTTCTTAAGTCATACTTCGGCTATTCATATATCATCACTGCTTCCTTCCCTGTGTTGGTCTTCATTGCGCTCTTAATACCTTTTATAACTAGATTGCCATTCCTCTCTACCTAATGTTAATTTCATCCTAAGTCACGGTCATTTTATCTTTTATTTCATTCTGCCTCTGGAGGTTTCATCTGGAATGAGGAAGATCTCATGAAGAGTATAGGTTTGAATAGTTTTCTGTGACATATTTGGTTTGCTTGGATCTCCTCGATAAGAGACTTTATCTGGCTTGGTCTACAGGCATCAGTATACAGTACTTCCTTTAAACATCACATTTTTTGGCACTATATCTCTGCTGTGTCTTATATTATCATTCAGAACAATACTATGGATACAAGCAAAGCAAAGTATAAAAGAAATAAACATCCTAGAAAAATACTGAAAGGCCCAAAACCTAACAAATGGTAAAAGCACAAATGGGCATTACAGTGACGTAAATGTACACTGTAATATAAACAGGACTTGTGTGAAAGACAGCTCATGCACACCCTTGTGGAGCACACACACACACACACACACACACACACACACACACACACACACACACACACACACACACACACACACACACACACACTCTGTCACAGATACAGCAATCAATTACAGTCACTTGTATGACAGTAGAGTACACCTCACATGTTTGACTATAATCAAATCAATGCTTAAGTACATAGCTAAATTCCATGCAGAAATTCATCTTCTCAACTCACTGTTTTGAGAATGAAGCATTCAGTTCACTCCATCTACATATGTCTCAATCACTTAGCTCAAGAATCAGGGAGATAGATAAAAAATAATAGAGGATAAGGGACTAAAAGCATAGACAGCTACTGACTTTATATAGTTAAAAATTTGCTAGAATAATAGGCTTCTTAAGTCTGAAATTAAAATGTGTGCCATTGTACATTAGTGACTGCAATGCTTATTTATTGCCAGGAACGCCACAAACTTTATGAGGAACCAACCAAAATATGACGCAAAAGAATCAGAAACATACAAAATTAGGGATAGTTGAAGGCATCTACAGCCCCAATACATACATATGCATATGTAAGCACAGATCTGTGTTAGAAAGTTGATGTATTACAATATTGACTCTATAAACATCGAGACAATAAGTCAACTGCTCACCATATTAAACAGCCAGGATATTGAAAAATGGAATATCAAAAAGTTATGCTGTCAGGCAAAATAATATCCCTGCAGCACAAAACAAAAGAAACCTAAGTCCATGTTACAGCTGTGACCCCATATCCCCTGCTAATTATATAAGTTGACTCTATGATTGCACGATCCCTGTGAAAGGTCCTTAGTGAGGATCACTGAAGGAGGAAGGAACATCATCTCAGTGACATGCTGCATCTCTAAGTAAGCTTTGTTTACATGCAGGGTGCAATGCATTCATGGTGCGGTTAAATCACAAAGCTATAACCTGAGTACAGAAGGCAAACAGGCTTTATTTAAGTAGGGTCATGTAGGGATCAGTCATTTCCCTAAAACTAATAATACAGAAGTGCAAGAAATGTATCACTGTGACAGCCAGAATACTAACACAGGGAAAGGATATTTTTTAGAAAAGACATGCAGGAAATATACAAAAAAGAAAAAAAAAGAAAAAGCAGGACACTGCAGACTGTATAAGTTAATGCAAGCTGATGCTTATGTTGTTAGCAATAAGGTTATTTTTGAGTCTCTCAGTTGCTCTATCCCTTCAATAATAAATTGATCAGATTTCTTACAAATAAGTAAACAAAGCAAGCAGTAGTCACATCATTGTTTATAATAATGGTATTGCATGCTTTTGTTTATTGTTATGGTTTCAAAACATCAGTAACATGGTTTATACTCTACGAAAATCTTAGAAAAAATATTAAATAAAGTTTTATAGCTATATCACAGAATTATGCTGATGAAAGTATTTATGAAGCATTTAAAATTTAGATTAAGTGCCAGTAGTAACCGTATAAAGATAAGATTATTGCATAAATACTTTTTGTGTGCTGTTTTTCTTTCCTTTTTTATTTTATTTTATTTATTTTTTTTTTGAGGTTACTGAGTCAAAAGTGAAATAACTGAATAATTGAAAAGAATGATGTAGCCCCTTTTAATCCTGCTTACCTTGGACAGGTGTTACGGTATCATGGCACAGACCCTAAGGGGTTTGTAGTACCCAGCCACATTAAGGGGCTCAGATTTCTAAAGAATATACAAGTCTGGAAGGCATTCTGATTCAGCTGTCTATAACAATAAACAGCTCATATATATAACAACACTTCATATCCTCTAGGGTACTGTCTAACTAAAATATTGCAGAAAATAGGAGGGGATGTTATATTACAATCAGATGAATTACTAATGTAGGTTTAGGTAAAAAAATAAGTAAGTGCACATTTGAGACTGTGATATTTAAAACCATGTATTAAACTGTGCTTATGTTTGTCTTGAAATGAAAAGTGTCCTGGCCATGAAGCACTTATTACATAAATGACCCTGGCTGAAGCAGGTGTTACTGGTCTCCAATATTTTTAAGTGCAACATCAGTGTTAGAATCTCAATGCAAAACCAAATATGCTGAGTCAAATTTTTGTCTAAAAAATCCAAAAATGAATTCTCATGCTACTATATTTTCCGTAGCAGCTTACTTTTTTTCCTTAAGAAGTAGCCTTTCCATCCAAGAAGAAACCTGCATGGCACAATAACACTGAGTATTACATGAATTGGACCTATTAAGACATGAATAATGTATCACCAAGTAAATTAAATTGTCACCCTGGTGACATAACAGAGGTCTCTGCTATGCTGTCTGATTTCTTATACTAGCCAAGATAATTAGAGTCCAACAGGTGCCTTGATGTGAAATTAGCAGATATACCCTCTTCCCGGTTTTGGCATGTCTTCAGAACACTGGTAATGTTAATAACACCCCTTCAGATGTTTGCCTTGTATGTCAGCAGTAACTGTATAATTGCAGGATTATTAAATAACTACTTTTTGTCGTTTTCTGTCTAACATATTTCATCTCACCCACCCTTACATCCATTTTGTCCACTGGGCTAAATCATGAAGTGTTATTGACCTTACCACCCATCAGGTCTTTTTCTGGACTATCCAGAAATCATGATAGTCCAATAGTCCAGAAAGCACTTTACAAACTCCTGTATTCTGTATATCTGTACAGACAGAATGCCACATTTTGTAAAAATACTGCCTCAGATTAACTTTTTTTATGAAAAATATCGCTAACGTAATGCAAGGAAGTATGAGACCACCTAAAAACATGGGAAAAGACAAAAGAAAGTGCTTCACTTTGTACCTATGTAATTGTTGAAACTTGAAGTCATAATATGAGCAGGAAAGTAGATGGGAAAATGGGTGGAGAGAGGTGGGGCTCTGGTTTGCATAGGGCATGGTTTCCTTCCAGTTTTCAACCCTAAGTGCTATACATATTTCCATTTTTACACACTGTATAAACTTAGACAAAAATTAATCCATAAACAAGTATACATCTACATATAACTTTAATGCAAGCAGTTTGGAAGATGAGCATTAGATCACCTAAATATGACTTGAGTTCTTGTTGATTAGGTAGTATTCTCTGTTTCTCTCTGCATAGCAGATTAGGGTGGATGTGGGTGATGGTTGTAATCGCTTTCTTTCTGTGGTAAGACAGCTATTACTAGCTCCTCATCCTTCATTGTCCCTGTTTTGTAACCCCTCATCCCAGCACCTTGCATGCATTTATGCAGATTGTAGTTATTAGATTCACACAGACAGTGACAAGTTTCTTTTATATACATATGACCCCTTTCCTTGTGCTGTCAGTTGACAGCTGCATCTCCTCAATTACATGCAGAGATGTATTCTATATAAGTCTCTGTGGATGATATGCACATGCTGAGTGTCTTCTTGAAGGGTACTTTTGGCTTTGGGATTTATGAAACATTACATAGTTAAATGAGAAACAGCCACTCACTTACATAGATCATTGTTTACTGGTCAGTTGGTTATACCTGCTGCAGTATGCCCAGTACAGGATAACAGCATGTACACAGTAAAAACATTATACCAAAAAAGGTATTAAAGACAGGTAGTGATCTCCAAAAGGAAATTAAACTGCACATATGCACTTTTAATATACACATATAAATATAACATTGTTTTCAATAGGGCATTCAGCTCTGGAAATATTATTTACAATGAGTTTCAATATCCACTCTGTGCAGTTTTAAACTATATCTGTTAGGACTGACATCAGTCAGTGTTATGTTGGAACAGTTATTAGTGAACGAATTCTGACAGGGCAGTATAAGCATGCTGCAATTAAAATGACTGTACAGTGAACTTATCTGAATGAAAACATTTAAGGGACAGGAAGTAAAGGTGAAGTAAGACTGATAGACAATATGCAAACAATTTACAATTTTAACAAGAATGAGGACAATTAAATGGCAAATTTAACTAATAAAGAAGACTGGAAAGGATAAAACTGGAAAATGGGATTGACAAGGCTAGGCAGAAGGAAGTTACCTTTTGTTTAATCACTATGGATAGGACAGATTTCCGAGCATGAAGAAAAAATGACTGACAAAATAAGTGCAGAAGATGTAATGTTGTTAGGTTTTATTCAGTCTAAAGTTAAGTATACTGGTGTTGCAGAAAAAAAAGCAAATAACTGAGGTCAGTCTTCTTCTTCTTTCAGCTTTTCCTGGTTAGGGGTTGCCACAGCGGATCATCTGTCCACCCATGATTGGCAGTGGACTTTTACGGTGTTGAGTTGCCAGCCCAGTGCCCAACCTTCCACAGAAGGCACACACTCGTGCACTCATTAAAATCAAATTAGACTAGCTTTTCAAGCTTATTTTTCCAACTTCTTGCTGTGTATTAGTAAGGGCTAACTGCATACTTGCTTTGTAAATGTAACTGTACTGAAAAACATATGTTAAACAGTTATGAGTCATGTTTACACATCATAAAAACACATATTTTTTAATAATCAGCATTCACTATGCACATTTCTGAAAACAGTAGTGACCTTTGGCTACCTTAAAAATGAAAAGATGTGTTAAAGATTATTAGACAGTTTGATAACATTTCATCAGAATCAGTCGGATTTATTTTTGAATGCGGCTAAATGTTTAGTTAAAAGAAAATATAATTTGTAAATAAGATAAGTGTGCATCAAACTAATACAGTACTTCAACAAATAATAATGATAAAAAACTTAGCTAAACTTCAAGACATCTGTACCAGTCATGTCTCCATAAGTGACTCGCCAGCCACGCCCCCTTTGATATGTAATCTTTATAACACATCCTGAGACTGCTGTGTCAATCAGTAAATAAGAACCTTTTTGAAATTTGACTACTATCAGTGGAAGTCCAGTTCACTGTGCAATATTATAGCATATCTAACTATGCTGTGTTGAAAGTGGTAAATCTCACATTATTATGTGTTCTGCCTTTTGAGTCTTGTGATATCAGAATGACTTCACAGAATTTGCCCTTGGTATAAATTCTCACTTCCTGACTATACTGGTTGCATTGTTTGCATCCTAGTCATTTTGCCAAGATGTTTAATTTGAATAGACTGAATATAACCTAGGTGCTACATGAATTATGCAATATTACTACTGTTTAAGTGATGGTCTCACATTGGAGTTAGTAGTGAAGATTGACGTTCCTTACTTACTGACCCAGGATAATTGGGGACATCATATTATTGTTGTCCCTTCAGTGGGATATTATCTGGGTGTCACATTAATTGGTGGCAGTGGTATGGGATTTTTTAATTGGATTTCAGTAGCCTGTGGGTTGTTGTCATTAAGGTGTGCATTCTCGACAGCCACAAAGTAAACGTACAGAATCTCAGTCCACCACAGTTTTATTTATGTTTACTTAGTTAGTCAGGGACAGAAGGCAAAGATTTCAGCAGAAGACTATAGTAAGCTGACAAAGAACCAGTTGGCCAAGGAGTGAAAACGCAGAGGACTGTTACATGCCAGCCTGACTAAAGAAGCAATGATTTCAGCCATAGTTGCAGATTTAACCAGCTCAGACCAACCCTTCAATCATCCATTTGGTATTGGGGATGTGCAGCCTGCCAAGACAGGACAATCCACATTTTCTTCGGAGGACCTGAGAATCCATTGGAGTTAGGGAGACTGCACCTGGAGGCCAAATGTCTTGAACTGGAATCAACAGAGAGACAGCACCTGGTAGCCCAACATCTGGAGGCTGAGGAGAAACGGCATCAATATGAACTGGAAGCCAAATGTGGGGAGACTGAGGAGAGATTGAGATGTTTAGAAACTAAGGAAAATGAGAGACAGCACAGGTATTAAGTGGAGCTTCTTACCCTTCGAGATGGTCATGGAGGTAATGGGGAAGGGAATAACTGGACCCCAGAAGCTGTAAAGGTCAGTACACTATTTTCTCAATACAGGGATGGTGATGACTTTGATAGTTTTATCCATATATTTGAGAGGGTATGTAGACAGTATGATGTCGACCATAAGCTCTGGGTTTAGCTCCTGACTCCTATACTCCATAGTAAAGCTGTTCAGGCCATGTCAAAATTGTCTGATGTAGATTGTTTAAGTTATGATAAAGTTAAGAACTGTCTTCTTCATTGTTTTAAACTAACACCTGACACTTACAAAAAAAGGTTTCCTGAACATAGATGCAAGGCAGATGAAAGTGTGCTTGATTATATTGCTGATTTAAGTACTTACTTTCACAGATGGGTGAGCGGGAGTCAGGTCACCACTTTTAAGGGACTGGCAGACCTTTTGGTGAGGGAACAAGCCCTCAGTACCTTGCCTGATGTCATGAGAATCTGGTTAGCAAACAGACAGTGTAACTCTGCAGAGGAGTTGGGGAGAAAAGGGGATCTCTACTTTGCAAGCAGAGCACCAATGCATAAGAAAGGGATACCCAGTGCTACACACAGACCTCAAGGAACCATTGGGTGGCACTCTAAACCACTCCAACAGAGTACACCAGTAACAGGGGAAACTACTAGTCCAAATACATGTTTAGGGATTAGATGTTTCAGATGTAACCAGAGGGGCCACATAACAGTCAAATGTACATTGAGGCAAGGTGAGAAACAAAAGATGAGGGAGACAACAAGTAAGGATGACAAGCTGCCAGTGTTACGTAGCTTGGAAACAACAGGAGTGCCAAACTATAACTAAAATTTATATCCTATCTTAGTAGATGGTAAACAGGTTACGGCTAAGAGAGACACAGCTTCTGATATAACCATTGTGAGGCCTGCAGTGGTTAGAGAAGAGCAGTACTTGCTTGGACAGTCCACTCCAGTCAGGGCTTTGGTAGGGACCCCATTGCAAATACATTTGGCTAGGGTTCATCTTGACTGGGAGAGTGGAAGAAGAAGTAAGCAGGTAGGTGTGTTTGAGGCTATTCCTGCAGATGTCCTGATAGAGAATGACTTTGATGATACAGTACCTTGTGTACATGTAGTGACATGCAATCAGACTTGGAGACAGGCATGTAGGTCTGGTAGTCTGGGGGGGACTGATACAGATCTCATACCTGAAGCTGGGACTGGTATGGTGGTTGTTTCAGAGAAGGAGCTATCCTATAGCAGTACATCTGAAAGTGAGCCACAGCTGCTGGTAGTTACTGATGTTCCCTTGAACATGGTGACTGCAAGGGAGGAGGTGAGTGATAGTACCCGTATTGACAGTAAGGCACAACTGTTGTACTGTGCAGTGGATACCCAAAAAAGGAATCACCCAGAACTGTAAGGCTACCTTTGCTCTGTTGTAATAATTTACTTTAGATCAGGAACATTGTTCTTTAGTCAGATAGTAAAATTATAACTAATCAGAGTTTTTCTAAATGTTAGATCTCTATCCTACACAATTGATTTCATTTTCCTGGTGATTGACTTCTGTTTGTTTATTGGAAATTACTGTTTTGTATTTTTAATCATTTTGCTCATTATTAAATATTTTTATTAACTTACATTGTGGCTGGTCAGTCATTGTTTTCTTTAGTGATTTAAGATTGCTTTTACCTGCTTTGATAACTTTCTGGGTCACTCCAAAAGCCTGGCTGCTTTAGGTCATTTGCTATAATTTGTTTTAAAATCTAATTTTCATAATTGGACACCCCTTTAAAGGGGCATGCAGGATCTCTGATTGTTGGCAGCATTTTATCGTATTATTTGGGGGAAAGGGCACAGCTGGAAATCTGTGTCAGACTTTCCCAGAGGTGTTTGGATGTGAGAGATTTAATTTATTTAAGCACGGCTGTATTAGAGGTCTTAAACTGAGACACATTGCTCTGAAGTGTGTAATAAAGAGTTACATTAGGGGTGGACAGAAGTAGACAGACCCGTGCCAGGTTATAGAGCATGTTCTTGTGTTCTTAGGGGAAATTGTAAAATATTACTCTTGGTTAAGTGACGTTCTCACATTGGAGTTAGTAGTGAGGATTGAAGCTCCTTAGTTATTGACCCAGGATAGTTGGGGACATCACATTATTGCTGGTAGTCTGGTGGGATATTATCTGGGCATTACACTTCCTGTCAATGATCTTATTTCTATGAGACTATTTCCAAAATGTGCAGTTGTTTTCAGTGGGACAACACTGATGTTTCTCTGCCCCAAATAAAATGCTATGAAATGTTACAACTGGAATTCCCAGAACCCCCTCTCATCCCCTCAGTGCTGCCAGCATTAGAAGATGTGCTTTGTCACAGCTTGTGGTTTCTCCAATAAGCAGCCTGCTACACCTTATAAAGCAGATAAAAAACACAAATTTCCTCAGTCCTTCAAGTTTCTATACATTCTTGCCAGACTTGAACCAGCAGCTATAGCTTCAGTGAATCCAGCTGCTACCAAGCATTTTGTTTTATCTAATCTTTCTCCTTCTGCAAGGATGGTAAGACAATTGATATGTTGGTGAAATGTGTAAGCTTCTGAAACATTAATTTTTAGAATCTTGAGCTGTCAGTCCCAAATGTTAATTTGTATTCTAACTAATTGTGAAAGTATGAAGAATGTTTTATCTGCAGTTCTTTCTGTGAGTAAATATCTGGGATGTAGTTTACTGCAAAATCTCACTCTACAGGCTTTTCTCAGAGCAAAAAGACATAGAAGACAAGCTGAGGAGAACAATGATAAACTGCCATGAATAGAAACAAGATCAAGGAGACTTCAAAGAATTGCTCCATCATTAAGGAGATCCTCAAGTAGACCTTTCTGCCAGTAATCATTGAAATGTAAGGAGAGTGATGTAAAAACAGATTGTTTGCCAAAAGAACTGAAGGAGCTGGATCTGTCAGGTGATTCTTTCAGTACTTGATGTGTAAAAAGGTATGGCTTAATCTATAGAAACAGCACGCAGACATTTGCTGCTGAAAGACACAATGCACCTCAAAACATAAGGTGTTTATCACCGAGTTAATGTCCTTTAATTGCAATTGTTTCTTAACATAATAAATGGACTAATAACCTCCATAACATACTAGGGCTTTTTTTTTACTTTTGATTTCTTTCTGACCTAGTTAGATATAAAACTATTAGACAGTTCTATTCACGCATGTCTCCACACAGAAGACACTTTAGCTGAGAATCGAACAGGACAACGTCTTACTGTGAAGCGACAATGCTACCGCAGCACCACCACCGCAGCACCACCAAGTATCTATAAATAAATGTTACTATTAACAGGGTATTAGACATTCACAGCAAAAGAAGAGGCAGCATTTTTCTTGCAAAATTTATGCTTATTTATTTCAAAATAGTAAGTAAACCACATTGAGTTATAAGACAAGAAATGTGAAATATTTATTACTTAAATGTTAATAAGCCATGACATAAACTTACATCAAAACAGAACACACAGATCATTGAGTCGAGAGAGAAAGCAGACAAAAGTGACCATGTAGTTGAACTACACACATCTCTAGTGGTTAATATATCAGTGTTTTCTCTGAGCAAAGAAAAAGCCCAAGTACTGAATAAAGGCTTAACATACCCTCCCTTTACTCAGCATTGAGTGAATTTGTTTTAAACATCAAGTAATTTGAAAGAGACATCACTTTAAAGAATATCTTTGGAAATAATGAGACACAAGTTAAGTCTCTTTATGAGAAACCTAGTACTTTTGTACTTGTGAACCACCCTGCAGTAGACTTATTTATCTGGGTTCCTATTACGTGATCGAAGACACATTCTGTCGAATGCGTCTTGATCAATCATAAAAGAGCAAAAAGGCAAAATAGCGAAGCAGCTTTTAAGCGAATTCTTTCCCTGGAAAAGAATTCGCTTGGCCGCTTCCATTACTTTGCCATTTTCGGCACTGTAGTGTGATCTCGGAGTTGGTATATTTAAGTGGGGGGTGTGGGGGCAAAGCCCCACACTGTATGTAATGTTTTAAAGTTTTTTTTTTTTTTTGGGAACAGCGATTTTTTTTTTTCGCTTGGAAAAAAAAACACTGTTCTTAGGTTTTGACATGGGGACAATTAATCATTGTTTGCTTTTTTAAGCGTTCAATGATGTAATATAGACCTGTTTATTCACCTATGTGAAAATGAAGTAGCTGCTTTAAGGTAAGAACATAGCAGCAAACATTTTCATAATTTGACCTTTGGTGAAAGAAGAGCTTTACACCAGTTAGCTGAAAGGGATGATATTGTAATTAAACCAGCTGACAAGGGGGGAGCAGTAGTTGTGATGGATTTTGTCCAGTATTGAAGTAAGATGGAGGATATGCTAAATGACTCTAGGATGTATAGAAAGGTGTCTATGAAGGTGATAGACAAAGTCATCAATGAAGTATGTTATACTATCTATGAAATGCTTATGACTAGACAACTATCCAAATAGTTGTATGATTTTTTGAAGCCATCCATAAGTGGCCTACCAAAGATTCATAAAAATAAAACAGACCCTCCCATACATCCAATTGTGTTAGAAAGAGGGTGGATGTCTATATTTGTGGCGGCAGAGGTAAAGAAGCTCCTACCTAGGGCTACTACTGTTCTTAAGGATGCTGCCAGTTTTTTGGAAACACTATACCAGACGATGAATGGGCTTGATGATTTTTCTGACTTGCTATTGATCACTATGGATATACGCGGTTTGTTCACTGTAATACCCAGCCAGTATGGTATTGAAGCAATTAAACACTTTGCACCCTTGACTCCTTCAAATATTGAATTGGTATGTTCACTTTTAGATTTGGTTTTTGAGAACAATTTTTTTGTTTATGGAAGTGATTTCTATTGGCAATGTTGGGGGGGGGTAGCCATTGGCACCCCCTGTGCCAATAGTTATTCCAATTTGGTTTTGGCCCACTGGGAGTCTGAGAATGCTTTGAATGGTGTACATCCTTGGAACAAGAACTTGGTTTTCTATGGCCATTTTGTGGATGACATTTTTATCATATGGAAGGGCGATGTACAATTGTCTGGGTATATTGATTACCTTAATACCACCACTTCATTTTTAGAATTTATAGTCAATGCATCTAAAGTGGAAATTGAATTCCTTGATTTAAAAATATGATTAGATCCTGACATGGGCCTTGAAACTTCTGTGCACAGGAAAGAAACTTGGAGGAATCATTTCCTGCATAAAAGCAGTATGCACCCTAGGTTTGTTGTTACTAACATCATGGAAAATCAAACTATGCAGCTATCGAGACTATGCACAAAGAATGTTGAATTATTTTCAAAACAGGAGAAATTAAAGTTTCATCTTAGCAACAGGGTTATTCTGAAAAGGACACTAATATGGATTTTCACCCGTTAGGAAAAAGGCAGGGATGCCCCTATTACTCTGAAAAGGTGACACATAAAGAAAATAGGAGAGATTCAAGAGGAGGCCTTAACCATCAAACAATAGGATGTATGCTTACTTATAGTACAGATGCTCTGCAGGTACGCAGTGTCATTAGAAAATACTGATTGGTTCTTACAGAAGATGAAGGGTTGAAAACCATAGTAGATGAAGTCCCAAGGTTTATGTTCAAGAATAGAAAGAACATCAAGAGATTATTATGTGGCAAAGATGGCTTCCCCAAAGAACGTGGCAATAAAAGTAAAAAAGAAGGAACATGTAAATGTGGAAAATGCAAGGCTTGTGCTTTTATTGACTCAACAAATTATTTTTACCATTCTATAACATATCAAGTCCATTGTTTTAAGGACTGTGGTACTTGCAATACCAAAAAATCTTATTTATTTAGCTAGCTGTTCCAATTGCCCTGCTTATTATGTAGGGAAGACCAACCGACAATTTAAAGAGAGGATTTTATGTCACCTCTGAGATATACAGAATCAGGTTAAAAGCAATGCCTTGGATGGGTCTATATTACATTTTCGAAAGTTTCAAACATCGAACACCATATGGTTGACACCATATAGGCAATGTTTGAAATTTCGGAAATATAATAAAAACAAAAATAAAAAACTATACACACCTAAACGATGTAGGCAGGGGGGCAAGCACCCTGCACCCCCCATGTGGGAGGCTGCACCATCCACTCCCCTGCTACTTAAATATTCCTAGTCCGAGATTGCACTGCATTGAAGTAAAGGGAAAATATTCCCTACGGCGATTTCCGTGTTACGCATGTGATGTTTTGATGTTTCCACCAATCGGGTTCGCTCAATACGTGTTCACCGTTTACAATTTTTGATCACGTGATAGGAACCCGCTTTGGCCACCCATATATTGACATTTGCATCGCTTTCTTTTAAGTTTAGAGTTTTGGAATGGATATTTGAAGACAATAGAGGTGGTGATATCCAGAATAGAACAGTTACAGTGGAGATAAACTGGAATATTAATCTAAGAGCTGATCATGCTCCAAGTTTAAATGGGGTAGTGTCCCTGAAAGCCATTCTAAAAGGAAGATGTCTCTATATGTGTGCTCTAGGGGTTTAGAATGAAGGCTTAACCTGAATTTGCTAAACAATTGAATGGCTTTCTGATAATTTGGGAAGAAAGGTGTTGCCCTTGTAAATGAGTAACGATTGGTGGACACTTCATTTAATTTACAAAGAGAGAGCCTGATTAACTTGGATCTGAAGAAAGATATAGCCGGAAGCGCTTATCCTAGTGATTTGCTTTTTAGGCACTACATATACATCCTATGTCCTTGCAATAGTTTTTAATGAGTTTTAATAAAGTTTTTACTTCGTGCTTTGTTTTTATTTGTTTGGCATCCTGAATTACAAGTGGATTGTCCGTGGTGGCATGTCTAGGATCTCATTCATGTATTTTGTTTTTTGCTTTGTACTACCTTTAGCAGTTTTCAGGTCTGTTCTACTAAACTTACATCAAGGGCTATTTTATAAAGCTTCAGGCTAAACTAATTAAATTAAATTAACTTAAATTAAATAAAGAATTACTTCTATTGCTGCACATAATTTTTTGTAACAAGATACATTGAGATAATTTTGCTTAACTTACAAAATATCTACAGATGTTTCTCAGTTTAAGATAGGAGGCTGCCATAACAATAGAACAGATGAAGATTATTCTCATAAAAAAATAGGAAAAGTTCTTTCTTAAAAAATGTTACAGAAGTCTAATCTTACAGCATCTAAACTACTATCCTTACAATATAAAACCTTCTCTTCAGAGGATATTGCTAACATATCAAATAATTATTCCATCTCACATACCCTTGTTTTCCTCTCGTAATACCTAATGTCACACTTAAAGCTGTGAAGATTGTACCAAATTTGAATTCAGACCCATCAAATTTAAATCAGTCCAAAATCTCCTATCAACCTTAAATGACACTATTTCTTATGAAGATGCAACCTTTAAACCTACATTTCTCAAAATTGCTTATTTGTGTACTCTCAATCACATAGCAAATTATATTATTTATCTCTTTGCTGTGGTATTATCCTCACAGATTGGAAAGCTGGTGATGTTATCACTACCCGAAACCTTTAATACTATACATTAAGGGCACTTTCAGCACATGTTTAATTTCCTTCTACTTTCTAAGCTGTTTGCAACTGGTGATCAAGTAAATATTTTTAAATGACCAGAACCTAGTAAATAGTGCTTGATATGGATTTTGTCTTGCATTTAGTACATCTGTTTCCTTACTTTAAGTGACTGACCATGTCCATTTAACCACAAACAAAAGTCTTCTAATGGACTCTATATGTTGACACCAGGAAAAACTCTGATAATTCCAGTTATGCCTTTGTGATGAATTCTGTGTCATCTGTGTCTTAAATACATAACAACTTAATTATAACCAGAGACCCAGTAATAATCCCCTACATTTTTTATTAGTATCTTGCTTCTCAGCTATGTATTTCATCAATAACTGCAAAACTTATCTATGTGCTCAAATCCCCTTGCGGCATGTTTTTTTTATCTACCCATTTGTCATTATATTCACTTTTATGTAATCATTAGTGCTATACTCCTTTGCTCTATATAATCCTTACTTCTTACATTTTGGCAGATAAGTAATGTTCCTATACTATAATTTGCAATTTTATTTTTGTTGCTGCACTATACTTAGTTTATTCAGTATATTATTATCACTACACTATGCTACAGTGTATAGAAACACACAGTACTCTGTGGTTTCTACATAGGAATCCCTCACAGTGTTATGGGTTATGCAACGGTACCACTATTCTCTGTACAGAAACTGTTACCATGTCAATATATATATATATATATATATATATATATATATATATATCTATATATATATATATATATATATATATATATATATATATATATATATATTAATTTTGAAAAATTAGTTGGACTACTCAGTAGTTGTTTTTGTGCCTCTGGCCTGGGTCTGAAAAGGGTCTTTTGACCAGTACACTTGCCTAGGTATCAAACAAAATAAATGCATAAACAAATAAATAATTAATTAAATATGGGTTTAGACTTGCATAACGTTATAAAGATATGATGATGTGTGCTTATCAAGTGCAAAGTTTTACTAGACATTCTGTTAAATGAAGTTGTAAGACTAGGACAGGCTCCAAAATGAAATAGTACTTAGCAACTGGGAAACCTTGTATATTCCTCCCTTCATGCATTCATCTATGAGTATACACCTTTATATTGACACTTCACTTGGTAGCATTGCTTTATACATATATCTTTTTTCCTATTATATGCAAACTCTAATTCATAATTATTAGGGCTGCTGCCATATAGATTTGATATTTCTTACTCCAGCTACTACTTCTCACTGTGAGAAGCTGTTTCCTTAGTAGAGGCACAAAACAAAGGCATTCAAGAAAGTGCAACATTTGGAAGGAGAAGGTAAGGATGGATGGATGTGATAGAGGCAAACTGAATAGTGCCCCTTCCCCTGGAATACTAAAAGTCTCTAGACCAGGTGGGTGGGTACAAGCACGTTTAAAACCTTCAACCAGGACAGAAAGTATGTCTGACTCTCTTATAAGCTATTGATCCACGAGGATCATTAGAATTCTATTCATATATTCCATTGAAGTTTTAAACTCTTATATTTTAAGAATGAATAAGCCAGAGATAAGTAGAGCATTTACATGTTGCATCTGTCCATGAGGGACAATGCTGCTAAACCAGGTGTGACTTTGCATTTACCCATCCATTCATTCAAATTATATTTAAATAGAGTAAAACAAGTGCTTTACTTTATGTGGAAAGAAAGGTGATTCCAAAGAAGCATTATTCTCTATGATCAATATCTATCCCTCCAGCAAAAGATTTAGATCTCTTGAGCAGGTGTTTATGCCCCCTTTGAACCTGCAAATGTGCAGTAGATCTGACAAGATACAGTCAGATGGGGCACAGTAAACAAGGCAGAGATTGACCCTCAGTAGCCTGCATGAAGCAAGGCTTTGAGATGGCCTGCATAGTTTTTAACATTTAGAACCTTGATTTTCTTAGTAAGAAAGCCTTGTAAGCATTTTAGTTGCAACAAATGCTTGGATGAGTACATACCAAATGGGACATTACACTCATTGATCAGTCTGATGTGGGTAAAATACAGTGGAATGATCACATCCCTGCACATGGATGCTATATCCTTAGTAATAAGCTATGCAATGAAAAAGCACAATTTTTTACAATAGTGTATATGTGGTGACCAAATGATAATTCATTTACTATGTAGGTTCCCAGGTCCCTAACTCCTTGATCAATTTTCAGGAATGTGTTGTCAATGTGATAGTTACAAGGGACTTGCTTGCCTAAAGATACTATTATACATTTCTTGGCATTCAGTTTTAGTCCATCATTCTGGCACCAGCTATTGGTTCGAGAAAGCCCAGCTAGGAAAATTCTGATGTCATCTGTGGAGTTCATGACAGCACCAAGTTTACAGTCATCAGCAAACTTGATTATAAAGCTATAAAGACTTAACAGTAGTTTTCACCTCTCAGTAGTAAATGACAAAGAGGAGTGGCCCATGAAGAGACCCTTGTGGTACACCACTAGTGACAGGGCTTTTGGAGGAGGTAGACCAGGTCATTCTAATTTCTTGGGTTATGTCTGTGAGCCAGCTTGCTATTCAACAAGATACTAAGGGATTTGTTAGCCAATACGGTAACTAATGAGTTACATGCTACATTGTTTATATTTCTTAACGGCCAAATGCAACTTACTGTAATCTTTAACAATTATGGTTTAAAAAGACTGTCCATTCCCATAGAAAATATATGAGTAAGATTAAGTTCCTGAAGTAACACATAGTTGCTCCTTTTGGAGCCTTCCTTGAGAATCTCAGCTTCACCGAGAAGTATTACCAAGATTCTGAGCACTTGAGCACTTTCCCTAGCTTTTTGCAGTCAGTGCACCTCACCCAAGTGCTTTTACATTATGGAAGAGAATGGGTCTTTTGAAAAGACTCCAAGATGTCTTTTATTGTGTTTTTACTCTGCAGTGGAGGGATGTACTCTGAAATGTGTGTGTGTGTGTGTGTGTGTGTGTGTGTGTGTGTGTGTGTGTGTGTGTGTGTGTGTGTGTGTGTGTGTGTGTCTGTATGTGTGTAATACCCCCTGGTTAGGAGTTTCTGTTTAAATGACTTACTCATTGTCACATATTTGGAGGTTGAAAAAATGAAACTCTGTACCTTTGAGGCAGCTCTTTAACAGTTTGGAACCATAATCCTCCATACCAACTGCCAGTCCTCCCTTAGCCTTTTTATTGTTTTATTTTTCTATTTTATTTTTTTTTTCTTTTTGGGGAATCACTCAGTAAAGTTTTAGAGTTCTCATTGTTAAGAAAGTGCATACTCACGCAACACCTTTTGTAGTTTTGTTAACTTTTATGTGAATTGAGTTGTCAGACATTTGTAGCTCTGAGCTATTAAGTAATTGTCTTTTATTCAAAAGTACAGGGTTTGAATCTCTCCCACCTCAATTTACCTATGGTGTGACTGTAAGTCACTCAAGACAGTGCTTCTTTATCTTCCATGTAAAGGGATGCTTTCTGAAGTTTGTTTACCTGGTTAATGCATAGAAAAACAAAATGGTATTTAAAAGTTGTCCCCTTTTGGACCCCCACAGTTATTTTTGGCTTTGCCCATAATTCTTGAATAAAGAAATTGAGAAGTACTTTGATCTTTTCCATGTAAATTCTATGGCTTTCTGGCAAAATATGTGGGCCAAAGATCAAAGTTATTAGCAAGGAGTGCATAGAATGAAGTAATAATAACTAAGAGGGAGAAAGGCTAAAGTTGTTTGTCACTAAAAATTTATAATTAGAGAATATAATAATTTGCTTACTTTTTTGTGCCTGTGTTGGGAGAAGGAGGTCCTAGATTTACTCTCCAGTCCCTAATGTCTGAAGAGATGGGTTTATTGTGAAACACAATATATTTCAACAGCTGTATCACCACTTTGCCTTATAAATAGAGTAAATGAAAACATTTATATTGCAACTGAGTCACTGCTCTGGCAATCAAAAAGAAACTGAAGCTATGAAAGAACTGTTGGACACAAAAAGTTCATACTTGAACCATGATGTGAACATCCTTCCTAGATGTTAGTAAATGTGCAGTATTTTACCCTTCTTCTTCACTTTGTGCAAGACACTGTAGTATTCCTCATTTGGAAGATGGACAGTTGACTATGGCTGAAGTTTCTTTAATTATTTCACTTGCTGGTATCACAGATGGTATGGTATTCAAGATGTTGTAAGCCTACTCCTGCCTGTACTGCTTGATTGCTGGATCCTAACTGGACTTGATTGCACTTTTCTTTTTGTTTTTCCCAGGGGGGAGTGTTGCTTGGCTTGCCCGTCAGGGGCTGTGGACGTGTGCAGTTTGAGTTGTTTCTACATCACTAATGCTCGAATAACTAAGTAAGTGATAAAACAAGTATAAAAACACTTTAACCATGCTGCGAGCTCTTTCCCTTGTAGTTAGTAAATGTTCCAAATTTTACACATTTATACTGCTTTATGAGACATAGTCTAGTATTCCATATTTTGAAGATGAACTATGGATGCAGTTAATTTAATACTTTTTTGTTGGAGCTATTAATGTTAGGGTGATGTCAGACCAAACTGTCTAAAAATGTAGAATTGTCAGCTTAAGAATATAAGGTTCTCAGTCAATAAAACTACAAATTCTCTTAAGTCTTTGCTGAAACTTTTTCATAGACATCTATAATAACATTCAGAGAAGAATAACTGCATAATTTATAATCCTACTCATCCAAAAAGTATTCAAATCCCAGTATGGGTTATTGTTTTTTTAAGTGAATAAGAGTAATATTTAGAAATTGTTTCTGATTTTATCCCCCGTTATATTTGGCTTTAACCAGAATTTTTGACCACATAACCTGGGAGTCATGGTGCTACCACAAAGCATTCAGATCTAAATGATTTCTGTTAGTCTTATTTCACCAAATCAGAGATAGATTACTGGGAAATTCTTGATGGTGCATTTGGTAGGTACAGTTTTTTTTTAATTAGTGTTGTTTCCCTTGAAGGGGGCTAGAAACCTAATGTGCTTATTTGCATTCTCTATAGCTCAACTAGCATATGCTGTGGTTTGATTCCCATGCCAAGTATTTGGAGTAATTTTTTCCAGTACTGACAGTGCAGTGCAGCATAAGGGGTTGCATCTCTCCTGGGTGTGCCATCCATCAGATAAGATGTTAAACTGAGGTCCCATCTGCCTGAGTTGGTGGTAGCTCAGGTGGATGTAAAAGATTCCATGGTCTTATTATATAGAGCAGTGGAGGTTCCCTGGTGTCCTGCCCAAATTTCCCTAATATGAATACTGCCTTGGGTCTCGCCTGAAAGGAGCCTATCAGCCTAACGGGACTTATCCAGTCATAAAAAAAGTACACGCAAATAAGTAAATTACAGTTGCTACTATATGGCAATTATTTTATTGTGTCTTTCTACTTTGACTATTTAATGTATCAGAATCATTAAGTGGTTATGATTATCATATCTCAATGGACCTGCCACTGTGAAGTGATCTTAGAAGTTGTTTACCCACAATACACTTTAAGCCATCTTCATAGAAGTAATGCTAGACTTAAATAAATAATTTCTTTCAGTGTTCATGTAAATAGAATGGTAGTAGTGTGAGCTGCCGTTATCTTGAGCAGCTTCTGGCACCTACTTTTTTATTTTCGCTTTTTTTGCTGAAATTACTTTGATTTGTGTTATCAGAGCAGCTCTCACCTCTTTAACAGCAGTTGTAAATGCTCAGAAAAATAAACTAGCAGAACTGTATGGTTAAAGGCTCCTTATTCTTAGTCCAAGTGCTGACAGACCCTCTTCCACATTTGCTGAGGTGTCAAAACATATTATCCAGGAGCTGTTAATAACCACCCTTGCTTCTACATCAGCGACCTTTTACCAAACATGTGTACTATTTTGTTACTTATCAGTGTCCACAGTGGGAAGATGTGTGTGTTATCATGAATGTTAGCACAATGTGATGTATTCTTAAAAATAGTGTCCTTACAATGCAGCACACTGAAAACTAAGACCAATTTTCTATTCTTGAATTTGGGTTAATGGCATTTTTTCTACTGAGGTACAAATGTATTTGTGCATGACATTTCCCACCTCTGTTGTATTGGCAGCTACAACCCCTAGATTCAGAAAGCCCAGCACGGTGTGCAGGAATAGTGCAGGAGATCCAGGAGGCAATATGTCTGCTGTGCAATCCAGGAATAAGCTGCAGGGACATGCACGAGTGCTCCTGCATTATTCCTGCATGGACACAGCTCCTGTATGCAAATGACCACATTTTCAGGTGAAAATGATGCAAATTAGCTGAATTTGCGATCCAGAAAGCTGGCAGTCGGCCGTGCAGGACTAGTGTAATCTGCAGAAATGAACTCGATTAGTAAACGAGTACATTTTTGCAAACTACAAAACAGAGCCATGACAGCTCCAAATAAAGGGTATATATAATGCGTAAAGCATGTCAATGGCCAAATATATGGCCATTTGCATGGAAAACAGTTTAAAAAAAAGATAACTTTTACTTTTTTATCCGATTTTGGCTGTTTAAGCGTAGGGCAGCAGCGCTCAAATGGGATCGGGCCAAGAATATAAAAAATAACCTGAAATAAGCAGTCTAACCAAAATCACTATTTTGCCATAATACTCAATGGCAGGCAGAAGACAACATGTCCAGTGAATAGTGGTTGCTAAGGGGGGAGGCTCAGTGTGGGACCTGTAACTATGCATTAGCACACAATCCTATGCAAATGAGGGGAATGATACTGAATCCCAGATTTCCCCTCACTGCTAGTCAGTACCCAAAAGTGTAAGTGTAGGAATAGCTTGATTCAAGCCTAAGAGTTAGCTGACATCATAGGGGGTGTGTCAGGCATACTGTAAGAGGATTGGAACCCTATGGTTCGGGTTTGCCCTTAGCTTAGCAGAGCTAAGCAAGGGGGTGTGTCTTAGGCTGCATAGCACTCTTTACATTGCCTAAGTGGGTGTGAGCGCTGCACAACGGGTTTTAAAGGAAAATAAAAAGTAAACCAGGAAATAGCAGATCTGTGCACACTCAAGTAGTGTGTTTGCATGGTGTGCCCCCGGGCTTAAACAGGAAGGCAATGAGAAGGGAAAACAGCAGTAGGAAGGTAATCAAGGAGAACTAGAATAGCTGGCAGCTGAAATTTTCAGAAACAGCCAATTACACAGGCAGCAGCCCAGCCCAGCCCAGCCCAGAACACTACTATAAACTATGCAAACACCTTTCCCTCTGGTTTTTCCCACATACTGTACACCACCGGTGTATACAAGCGGGGAAATTTTAACAAACAAAAGCAACAAAATTATAGGGGCTGCAGTAGCTATCATACATCAACATGTGGAAGAGGCTGAGGGTGGTGAGGATGAGAATGCTGTCAACCAACCCACAATGAGGAGACAGAGACGAGTGTACAGACCCAGGGTAACCTACCAGGGGCTACATAAGCTGGAGATAGTGGAGCACTATAGGGTGGACAGGGACCTTATACAGCAAATTGTTGAGCTGTGCCGGCCACACCTGACACACAGAACTAACAGAGGAGAACCCATCCCAGTGGATACCTAGGTATATGTAGGCCTAAGAATACTAGCCACAGGTACTTTTCAAAGGCCAACTGGGGATATCATGGAGATCTTACAGGTGTCAGCATCCAGGGTACTCCACCAGTTCCTGGATGCCATGTCAGCACATGCCGGTGAGTACGTATATTTCCCAACCTCTGTGAGGCATTGGCCAGCAATATGCATCTCTTCCACCAAATAGCAGAATACCCTGAGGTAGTGGGTGCTATAGACTTCACGCACATATGCATCAAAACACCACCTGCTGAGCAGGGTAGGATCTACATCAACCGCAAGGGCTTCCCCTCCATCAACTGCGAGGTCATATGCAATGCCCAGGGCATTACAATGAATGTGTGTGCTGGCTGCCCTGGAAGCTATCATGATTCCCACATCTGGCATCTGACGCAGCTGTACCAGTGATTTGCCAATGGGGACATCCCTTATGGTCACCTAGTGGGGGATGCTGGTTATGCATTCCAGCTGTGGCTGATGACACCCATCAGAAATGCACGCACACCCAAACAAGAACTCCATAATGAGGCACATGCACAGACCAGAATTATAATATAATATGTGTTTGGGATGCTCAAGTCATGGTTCCGGTGCCTGGACACATCCGGTGGAGCCTTGCAGTACTCACCAACTACATGTACCCAAATTGTTATGGTTTGTGCCATGTTACACAGTATGATCCTGCTGAAACAGCTGCGGCAGGAACAGCATGGGGCAGGGCCACACAGCCCCCCACCATTGCCAAGGCCTGCACAGACACAGAGTGACTCAGAGTAGGAACAAGCTGAGCCTGCCCCAGTAGGCAGAAGGTGGCATGCCCAGTATGCCCTGGCCTTGGCAAAGAGGCAATACATAGCACATACACTGACACAGTAGGGACCCAGGGAATGACACCTCTCTCTCTGACTCGCACAGACAGTAAAAGGGATGCCAAACATGACACTACCTGTGTTCAACCATGTACAGGGAGTGTACTATGTGCATCCAACATAGGCAGCCCTCCAGCACCACCCTCAATACTGGCGCACCCACAAGGTAAGTCACTCTTCTTACCAATTGCCAAATGGAGTAGTATGTGTTGTTGCTTGTATATATGGTATGGATGTGAGCATGCAAGGAAATCGGATGGCTGAATGGGATGCCAGCAGATAGTAGACACCTATAGTGGCAGCATGAGATCTGTAACAAATACTGGTGTCACCATAGTTGTCAGTACTGCACATCATGACAAAACCCACTGCAGGCAATGTGCTGGCCACATATGTGTCCATATGACACACACATGCCAGTCAGGGAGGCTCACATACCCAAAAACAGTCTCAGCCAGCAGGACAGGTGTAGACAAACACAAACAAAGGCTGTGCTAAGGCCTCTGAATGATGGCTATGGATAACCTCCCCCCTCCTCAGGACTACACAGACAGACTACATCAGGTCAGGCAGTGGGATGTTAGTTCTGAAGGGTAAGAAGTCAGAAACTGATATGTAGTTCAATGAAACCTAAGACCTGTAGTTAAGTGATATGCCTCTAGTCAGCATGATAGGTTAGAATACAGAATGAAATGGAGTACCTAACATACCAGTACAGTCATAGCAAATGTGTACAAGTGTCAGGTGTGCCAACCAATCCTATGTAGAAATGTAGTAACAGTCAGGTGTGCCCCCCAATCCTATGTATAAATGTAGTAACAAGCAGGTGTGCCTCCCCCAAATCCTATGTAGAAATGTAGTAACACACTGGTTTGCCCCCCCAATCTGAGGTAGACACGTAGTAACAATCAGGTGTGCCCCCCGATCCTATGTAGAAATGTAGCAACAATCAGGTGTGATCCCCATACCTATGTAGACACCTGGTAACAGTCAGGTGTGTACCCCCCCAATCCTATGCAGAAATGTAGTAACATGTATGTGTAGGTATAATACCAGAGGAGCACAGATTACCTGAAGTGGCCAAGGTAGCAGGATAGATTCTAGCATGTGTACAATATGCAGGTATGCGTGTGTTAGGTTGGTGTGTGTTTCATATTGTGTGAGAGTGGTCAGTATGTATGCATAGTGAGGTTTATCCTCGTGGGCATTGCCCAGTACTGCCGATGACAAGGCCAAGTCCTCACAACTGCAGTGCCAAACACAATGCTCCCCAGTATGACACATTCTAGCTGTAAACCATTGTAAATGTATAGAAGTAATATGTGTCACCATCTGAAAGATGGACATGGCATGACTGTTGTGCCAGAGATACAAGCAGTACAGAGGGGAAAGTACCCCAGACAGACAGTGTATAATGTGTAACTGTTAAATGGACACACCCTTGGAATTGCACATACAGCTTCGCAGCACATTATCTGGGCTTGTAGTAGGGAATACCGATGTTGTCTGGCCAAACACTTGCAGACCACAAAGTTCATAGGAATGATGTATTGAGAAACAGCTGATGTCCCTGCACAAGCCAGCATAAGTGGAATACCCTATGCATATCTGTGAGTCAGATGCAAGTAGTGTCCATAGCAGACATGCACCCAGCTCACCCAACCATCACCCACAGGTACTTCTCTGGTCTTATCCCTGCTGTTGGGAATGGGTACAATATGACCCCCATCTGTGTATGGCAACAGCAAAAGAATGCAGCATGTAGTGCAGGTGTCCCATGCAGGTGTGTTCCTAGCTGTAAGCAGCACCCTGCCAGCATCCACACCACTTGATCAATACTGCCAGGAAGTATTGGCATGAACACCTAGCACACCTACCCTGTCACCCCAAGGGAATATACTGTATTGCAGTCTGGGACTGTAGGACTGACAGAATGCAATGGCCTGCTACAGCTGGCCTGCATCACTACCAAATGGCCTACAGTCCTCTGCCAAAGACCTGTCTCTCACCCGTACCGCCAATGTATGTTATGTCATGGACTCTCAAATAACAACATAACACAGTCCACGGAACCCATATGCAAGGCAATGTGGACAAACCACAGTAACATGTCCACCATGTCCCACTGCATGAACTGTGGACCAACAGCAATAAACTGCTGTGACGAGGTGATAACTATAGGGAAAGTATCAGAGAATGTTTGCATAATGTATGGAAGAGGATAGAATAATAGAGGGGGGGTGGGAGCAGTGGGGGCATGGAATGAGCGAAGTCCAAAACACAGCCATGTGCACATACTATCCCTACCTGCAAATACAAGAATGGGTGGCTACAAACCTGCTCGTAAACCACAACTGGGGTAATGTCCTGACTTATGACCCCTGCCTCTAGGTAACTTGTGTGAATCTGTACAGCTGTGAGGTATTGCCACAGCAAGATAAGGCCATACTGTCACATCAATAGATGTTCCAGTACGGGATCCTCTGCCACCACTGTACCAAGGTGCTGAACCAGTTACACAGACCCAGCAGCCAGTGCCTGTAGCTCCCCCTCCAGAATGGCATTCATTTGCAGGAATATGTAGGCATTTGACCACAATACTGGACACAGCTGTATTCACCCTATTTTCCCCAGGACATCACTGTGAGCAGAAATGTCTACCTGACAGTACTTGATGACATAAAACATCACAATGTATAACAGTACACATGTCTGACTATCTCTGCTAACACCAGAGCCATGTAGCAGAAGCATCACAGACACAATTACCTACAGTACCCACTATCCCTTGCCCAGTTTGACACCATATTGTCAACTGATCTACAGATATCCTGCAGAAACAGTTTTCTAGCTGTAGGTGTAGAACACGAAAGTCTGCACTGGAGTACAATCTACCTGGAATGGATCCACACATTCAATACAGAAGGGCATACTGGGCATGCTCCCACACTTAGAGAAATGAAGGCAATGTCAGACAACAAAATACTGAAAGGTCATACTGGGCATGCTCAAACACATGAAGCCCATGTCTGGCAACAACAGTGGACCATACATATCTGAAAGTTGCAGCTGTTAGTGCATACACTCCTCAGTATGCACCAGTCATGCTTTGCACATACATTGGATAGGAATGCATACATATATCCAAGGACAACACACTATAATATGCTAAAAGAACACATACATAGATGTGTGGAAGAGAGTGATAGTGGCAAAGACCCTTCCATCATGAGGCCTGTCCCACCCAGCACACAGCCAAATGGCTCCAACCACATGATGTGTAAATGTCACTTCACTGTAGACATTTGCCTCTGGAATTTCTCTGCATTATAGACTCTGTGGTGCTAGTGCTAACTGTGCAACATGACTGTACAAGGCAGTAGTCATCTAGCAGTTGTATACATGTACCTGTGGAATATAAACCTATGTGTGCCTGAGTGTGGTGTGTCTACCACTAGATGAATGGGTTATGGCCCATGCACACACACTGCCCTCCCCATTGCCTTACTATGGCAAGCCTGCTGATGTCAGTCACTTTGAAATACTCCTTTGGGGAAGAGATAGCTCAGTAATCTATGTGGCGCATCCTATAACTGCGTAATGCTGTAGTGTAATAAACTAGTTAGGTAGGAGTTTTAATCCCAGATGTGGCAACTGCGTGTGTTTACCTGTGTAGGATCAATGCTTTTTAGGCTAATCACACTCACTATAATTCAAATGCCCTATTTTGGCAAGCTTGCTAATGTCATTCACTTTGAAATACACCTTTGGGCAAGGAGTAGTCCAGTAATCTCCATGGCATATCCTATAACTGCGCAATGCTGTAGTGTGATAAATTAGTTAGGTAAGAGTTCTAATCCCAGACATGACAACTGTGTGTGTGTGTGTGTGTGGGTGTGTGTTTGTCTGTGGAGAGAGCAATGCTTTTTAGGCTAGTCACACTCACTACAATTTCAAATGCCCTACTTTGGCATGCCTGCTGATGTCATTCACCTTGAAATACACCTGTGGGGAAGGTGTAGCCCAGTAACCTCCATGGTTCTACTGCATAATGCTGTAGAGTGATAAACTAGTTAGGTAGGAGTTCTATTCCAAAACATGGCAAGTGTGGACGTTAGTGTGTGTTTGTCTTTGAAAGGGGTCAATGTTTTTGAGGTCATTCACAGTCACTACAGCCTCCATTGTCCTTCTCTGGCAAGCCTGCTGATGTCATTCTCTTTGAAATACACATTTGGGCAAGGAGTAGTCCAGTAATCTCCGTGGAGCTTCCTGTAACTGCATAATGCTGTAGTGTGATAAACTAGTTAGGTAGGAGTTCTAATCCCAGACATGGCAATTGTGTGTGTGTGTGGTGTGTGTGTGTGTGTGTGTGTGTGTGTGTGTGTGTGTGTGTGTGTGTGTGTGTGTGTGTGTGTGTGCGCATGTGTCACAATGTCCAACTTACAAGGATAACAGATGTCAAATAGCCGAGAAGCTGGAGTGCCAATCCATACCCCTACATGTGACATCAAGGCCTGGTGAAAAAAGTAAGCAACCCTTGTAATACCCAGAGAACACTCTCAACCCATGTCTCATACACAAACACACTTGCCTAGGTAACAACCGCTTTGTTGGTAGTACCCTGCATATTGCCCACAGATAGCAACCATGGTGTGACTGTAGTGGACTACAGAGGGCATGGCATACTGTCCCATCACTACAATAGGCACATAATTGCAGACAGTGCACCTTCACTATGTTCCCCACTGGTCACCTGCAACACCTGTGGTGCCATCATACGTGACCCACAAAGGACATACCATGCCTTAAACACATGCCCTGTATGGACAGATGCCACTGACACCAGGGAACACTTGTATCATGCTATCAATGTAGGTGCAAGGTCAACCTGGTGTCCTTTACCAGTTCCCATCACATGAGAATAGGACTGGCACGTCTGATAACAATCTGTGTAGACAACATGGGCCAGACACCCCAGGTACAGTTCCACATGTTACTGGACATGCATGTGGGATGTGTGCACAACCCAGACACCATCCATGTCATGGACTATAGAACACATACATGGCAAGCATTGCACAGCACTGGCTACACACAATAGTAACCCAGGTGACTGGATGGTGAATACAACATCCAACTGTGTATGCCAATCCAGACACCACACCCCTGCGCCACACTGCAGACCATTATCATGTGGCCTGATGCCAAGGTATACCCTTCACCTAGCCTTATACAGCGTTCTGGTACAGTCAACCACTACACACCTGTGAAGCAATGCTCCCATGCATGTCAGTACTGGCACCCTGTGTCTGTGTGTGTGGAGTATGATGCTTTCGACCCCATTCACACTTGCTACAACTCCCATTGGCCTACTAAAGCATGCCATCTGATGTCAGACACCTTCACATACCCTTTGCCAATATATCATCTGGATAACCCCTGTGGTGCATGTGATACCTGCGCACTACTGCATTGTGACAAACTAGTTAGTTAGGAAGTCTATTCCTGACCCTGCCAACTGTGTCAATGTGTGTGAGTCCTTGAGACTGTCTTTACATTGACACCTGTTCATGTGGACAGGTACTTGTACTACACCTACCTTATCACTCTTATATCACTGTTGCAGATGTCACTCACCATCAGATATACCTTTGGACAATTCCCCAACATGTAAGCTATGTGGCACATGCAATAAATGCATACACATGTGATAGCAATACATAGTCAGTCAGGGGTTTGAAACCCTGCACTGGTAGGTGTGTGACACAAACATGCTTAGGTTTTACTCTCCCACCCCCTTCCTGACTTACTTTGTCTCTGTCTGTCTCTCTCACTCCCTCTCTGGTGGATATGGAGAAGTACACCTGATTTTCTTAGGCAGCAGCTTGTGTTTTGTAAGTGATGTTCATGATCAGCTTATGGCCTCTACATGAATTGCAGTCCCCCTCTAGCTGATTGCAAGTGGAACAGCTATGGTAACATTCCCATAGCCAATTGCATGGAAACACACTCCAGTATCTAGTAACATCATGTGGGTGTTGGGCCTTTTCATTCACTGTGAGCAGGTCCTCAATTTGGTGTTTGGCAAAGAGCATCACAGATGGTATTGGGATTTACTTCTAACAACATACACTGTGGAAACAGGCCAACAGACAGGAGGGGGATGTGTCAGACATGACTACAGAATGTAAGTGTTGTTTTTCTGCATTTGAAGTAATGTCGGTTTAACAGGGTGTGTGTGGATATGGCTGGTCTACATGATTTAATACCTGTCATGACAGTGTTATGTGTCTGAGGAAACTCCCACCTGTAGGGTTATCTGCAGACTGGGCAGTGTTTGGAGCCTTATGTTTCTTGTGTTACTCACAGAACACTTATCTCAGAACTGCAGAAGTATAGTCTGAGGATTGCAGTCAGTACCTGGTGACAGCCATGAGAGTTACTGACTTCATATCCCTTATAGGACATATGTTACAACAGACCCTGGTATGACAGTAAATGTATGAGGTTATCACAGCAATATGCCAATACTTGCCCAGTGTTTGTGGATCCAGCCACAAGTCTGTCAACCTTTGTACATATGTCATGCAGTAAGAGGTGCATATGTTCTGTACACCATTATTTATTGACATCATACCTGACAACAAGCCAGTCAGATATCAGACTGCTAGACATGTTATGTATAGAAGGCGTTATTTCTAAGGACATAACCTGGGCATTCTGTGGTTGTGTGTACAGTACTGGGGTCTGTGTACTTATGGTGACTGTCGACAGTATGTGTATTGTGCATATGTACCTTGGGCTGTGCACAGACTGTGGTAGATGCCATTGTTCTTGGTCCTATTCTATCTGATGTTACATGCTGCTCCAGTGTATGGTAACCTATTGACTTACATGTCTGTGGGGCCAGACACACATGTGCCCCATACCACAGACAGGTATCGGACCACACTGTGCCATGAACCAGTGTATGTATGGTTAGTGTGTGAGTGGCACATATGAGGATGGTGTATATCAGACAGTCCATATAGTGTCATATTAGGCTTGTGTACCATATGTGGCTGTGGCTGTGTTCACATTGGTTGTGGGTAAGAACTTTCTCACAGGTGTCTGTTACTCTCTGCTGTGACATGCATGTGGAGCCAGCTATATTTACAGGTACATGTGTATTCCCCCATACAAAATGTAGTCCAGTGATGTGGCAGTCTGCCAGTAGTTTGCACAGTGCTTTGTGACATGCCTAGAAGCTTAGTGTAATTACCCAGTGTGCTGTTATGTCCAGTTATTTGCAAGAAATACTGCTGCTAGGCCAACATAAATGTTGTGTATTTCTGACAAAGCAGTGGGAGTCTGTACAGATGTATGTCACTAACTACTGGGTAGTATGTGTCTGTGTGACCTCTGCACCACCAGTATAATGTGTCAGGACAGGCTGGCATGTGTGAATGCATAAACTGTGTGGGCATATGTAGTCCAGTAATTACGTGATATACCCATGTACATGGCTGTGACTATCCACATTGTGAGGTATGGTCCACATGTCTGACATGAAGAGGATCTGTGTACAGAGTGCCAGACTGTCCACATATATTGGTCATATCTGTGCTGTAGTCCACAGGATCATTACTGTGCTAGCAGTGGTACTGTACTATGATGTCCTTAGGATGTCTGTCAGTAGCCAGTGGCATACATGTCAAATGCAGATGTGACCTCCCACACACGTCTGTTAAGACAACCCCTGTTACAGTAGCAACAATCAACATATATACCTGCAATACATACATGACATCCCCTTGCACTAAGAGGTTGGGACTACTGGTGCTGAGGTAGGACTACACTCCATGTTCTGGACATATGGTAAACATATATGTATATATCCATATATCTATACAGCTACACACACACACACACATATATATATATATATATATATATATATATATATATATATATATATATATATATATATATATATATATATATATATATATATATATATATAAATATACATATATATATATATATATATATATATATATATATATATATATATATATATACATATACATATACAAACTCAAATATATACATATACACAGCAATATATGTCTACACATATACAGATATATAGATATATATGCACGTATAGTTATGGATATCGACATATGTATCAACATAAATAGGTATATCTAAACATATATATCAACATAAATAGGTATATCTGTACACATAGAATGAGCATATATATACATCTATATATATATATATATATATATATATATATATATATCTGTAGAGAGATCTACAAATGGCCATATATATGATGCACTATATAGATGTGTAGACATACATATGTATGAATATATATGTGTGTGTACATGTAGACATATAGCTACATATGTATATGTATATATCCATATTCCTGTCATGTGTACACATCACATTTGTGTATACCTTCCCAGATGTATATCACCGTATGTATCTGATATGTGTATATTTAGATATAACAACATATGTGATGCAACAGTAATATCAATAACAAGTACAACACAATTTTGGAAGTCAAAGCAATTGTTCAATACTAGTCAATATATGTAGTGACAGATATATTGGAAAAACAATGACTGTCTTCACAGCTGTCATGGTGTACTGGTTAACTGTTGTAATTATAGTGTACATGGTCCTGGGTTCAAGGGCTGGTTATTTTGTTGCTGGGTAGAACAAGGGCTGTTGGATACAGAGTGGTTAAGGCAGTTTTGAGCAGCTTTAAGTGCATTTGTGTGGGTTTGCATGAAGCCTGCAGTGCTAAGGTTTGGTTAAACGTACAGGCGCTTATACCATGTAGACGTTGTTTACCAGTGCGCAAATGTGCGTAGCTGTTATATTACAGCAATGCTGACACCTGCTAAGCATGGCTCAGCCCTGGTAACCAGTGCTCACATCCCAGTCTGATAACATAGAAGGGTAATGACATCTGTAATAAGTGTATGTAATGCCATGTACAACATATGCATCTATGTGCTGTCATTACAGTAGCAAGGGGTGTGAGTGTTATGTCTGGGACACTCAAGTATATAAGACCTTTACAGGACTGTTATCCATGTGAATGTGTTAAATACAAGGGTAGTAACCCAGGTTATGTGCTGTCACACTGGCATGTAGTTTATCATGGCGGTGCTACTGTTGACAGTACTTTCCCAGGCAAGAGTAGAATGCTAAATGTAGTACTGACAACAAGCACACCTGTAGGCATAGCTGGACTCTGAGGCCTCACTGTCATGTTCCTGGTGTGTGAGCTGTGTCACAGTATATTTCCCCTACTTGATAATGATCTGAGATGAGGAAAGTAACTGTAGACTACTGTCTGTACAGCACATGTCAGTGAGGGCTTCCAACATGTAGTAATGGCATACGTATTGGTGTCAGATGTCTATCTGTCAACACATTAATCCTACTGCATAGCTACTTGCCAAGATGATATCTGTCAGTCACTGTACAGATGTGCAGATGGCAGGTATCCAGCTTGGATACGTACAGGCAACCTATGCTTGACTGACACTGACATGTCTACCCAGCTGTGTTATAACTGGCACATATAGGAGACAACACCCTGTACACACCACATGCCATGGGTACCTCCACTACACTACCACAGTCAACAGAACATGCTTGGGTACAGGTCTCCATCACAGACACTAACCATGTGTTGTAATACATGTTGCATACATGTCAACTGGATCACCTCAGTGGCCATTTGCAGGATGCACCCAGAGGATTGGCTGGTGCATTTCACTCTCACCCTGAGGGTCACCACAATGGTGTCTGGCGATAGATTGCCTGCTGGCACATGGCAGGTGGCATGATACCACTGTACACACATCTCTCCATGGTCAATAGCCAAGTACACACCTATGACCACCTGCAGCGATGCACCCCAGTACTAACACATGTGTATGTGTGCATTACTGAGTATAGCAGTTTCTGTGTGTTAGTACACCTGTAGTTGGGAATACCATGAGGGCATTCACAATCACCGCAACACCCATTGCCATAGTAAGATGTGGCTGCTGCTGTATCGTACATTACATGTACCCTGTTATGCTCCTCTCTCTAATGGCTACATGAGCCTTGCAGTACCAGCACAACACTGTTGTACAAATGGGTCGATAGGCATGGGATACCCATTGGGTTCTGGCAAGTGTGTGTATGTGTGCTTGTCTGTATATCTGTAGGGTACAGCATTCTGAGACCACATACTCCTATTACAATACGCATTGCCACACAGTAGTACGTATAGTGTTGTTGCTGCCCATAGGTGAGGCATGACAATGCAAAACCCTACCATGCCTGTGGCATGTGCATTAGATGCATATCCCTGTAGTACCACTGTTGGGATGTACAAGGGTTGTATCACAGTCGTGGGCAATGTGTGATGGTGGGTATGTCAGAGTGTCATCATGGGTTCCAGTGAGTAGAATATCCACTGTGGGATGTGGGTGCTGTGTACACTGTCATTACACCATGGTACACCCGGTATATGTCCCCATGTACCACTATATGGGGACCACTGTCACCATCAAACATACAGGTAAATGACACCACAATCCAGCCCAGATATGCATGTGCTGTTTGCAGCCTACCTGTAACACATTGGACACACTGACAAGTTAGTTATCACAGATAGGCCCAGGTCTCTCAGATGTGTGTCTGCCTGTTATGTGTCTATTAATGTGTATATGATGGTATGTCACGCAATGTATTGTCAATATACAACCATTACACCCCCTGTTACCATACTGTACATGTTTGGGGATGTTCTGCATGTAACATGTAACCTGGAACACACCTCACCCTAAACTCTGTGTGGTGTGTGAAATGAAAGCCACACACTTTAGTAGCACTACATACCTAGGTAGGGGTCTAGTCCCAATGTTGCCAAGTAAGAGTGTGCATGTATGTGGACGAATCTACATCAGGTTGCTGATTATACATGTCCCAGCTGATCACCTATCCATGTGGCACAGGCAATAACTGTTATACAAACCTGTGACATGTTCAACTGTACCCAGGGTATGTCACAGATATGGTGTCACCACAGTGCCATACCCATTGTGGAATATGACTGCAGACCATCCTCCTGCTGACACATGTACACCTACAACACAAATAGATAACATTATGGAGACCACAATCACTCAGTGTTACTAACAGCTATAATCCATCATGGCTGGACAGTTACACTACCTGACATGTATGCATTAAACAATACTCCTGACAATGTGTTACACAGCAGTACATTGGTACACTGTAGTATACTCACAGTGTGCATCAGAACCATATTAGCCTGTCCCTGCATCGATGTTATGGATGACAGGGATGTGGCACAGGTATCATCTTATGCACAGAGTGTGTTGTTGGTTTGCCAGAGACTGAGGGTGAGCCATGCGTTTGATACCATGTGTGTGGGTGAGGGGTGTAATTAGTTGAAATGGGCCTGGTGATGTGGTGTGTGTAGGTATGGGGTTGCCCTAGGTGTGTTCGTATAGTGTGTGGGTATGCATGCACACAATTCTGACATTCTGTCCTATACAAGTGTTTATTGGACAGCTGCAGATCATACCTGGCAGGGTGCACAGTTCACCACCTCAAGCCATGGGGCTCCACGGGCACATCCAGGTACAGGCCTCGATGTGCTACTCCCTCTGATGTTGACAGATGTCCATTGCAACCAGGTCCTCCTGAGACTGGCCAGGGCCATGTGCACATGGCCTGATGTGGTGCGGAGTGGACAGTGCCTCCTCACTTTGCTGGGGCTGGTACTGCTGCTATAGGAGTGCCTTGGTGTCCTAGCACATCCACGTCAACCGCCAGCTGTTGGTGTTGCTGGTCTATGTCCACTCGGCCATTGCTGCACTCCCACCACATGTTTAAGCATGGACAAACCATGGTCGATTAGGCCCACCATTTCACCCAACCATCTATCCATGACCTCTGTATAATCACGGAGGGCACCAGAAAGTTCATGGAAGTTGTCACTTGCAGATGAGAGCAAGCAGTCCTCTGCAGCATCAGGCCTTGTCTGCTGTACATTTCCATACGTGCCTGGACCCCCATGACAGTCTGAAACATGCGTCTGGTGGTACCAGTTGTTGCGCATCTGCCAGGGGCATGATGACCAGTGTCCCTACTATGAGCACCCTGGTACATCTGCCTATGTGGTGCCTGTTGGACATCTGGCTATACCTGCTGTGACCAGACACAGTAGGCATAGATGCCATACTCTCCTGTGCACTGTCACCAACCTCTAACTATCCCTCTGCCATGGCCACTGGTGATGGGGTATGTATAGGCACTGTAATTGTGTGTGGGTTGGGGTAGCTAAGAGGGAGATGGAGCAGTTTTGGCATCTAACAATCCCGCCTGTGCCTCAACAGTACTATCATCATCTTCGGTGTCTGTATGGACACCATTGTCAGATCACATGCAGGAGGGACCCTGATCCACCTCTCCACCTGTGGGGGAAAAGAAGAAATGCACTTTAAGACCTGTACAGCATTGCATAAATGTATACACACACACACACACACACACACACACACACACACACACACACACACACACACTGACATTCCACCTTAATACCTACCTGTCCATGCTTTTACAGACAGTCCCACATTTATTCACATAGGTTCCCCATCCTGCAGCACACTTGGTAACATACGCTCATTAATGTTTCATTCATCTAAATGCCTAGATGACTGATCACAACACAAGACCTGTTACTCAATTACCTCCTTGACTTGAGTGGAGTAAGTTTTACATGGCCTCACTGCTGTCATCCAGTGTTCATCCTGATTATGTCTGGACATCGTGAGCATAGCCCCTATATGTTAAGGGCTACTATGTTCAGTCCATAATGTCACGCACAGGAGTGTCACATGTAACTATTGCTCAGTACATGCCAGATCTGCTGCATGGGCTGTGTTAGTAGTTGATGCCCCTTCCCCTGGAAAACACTGGACCTATGTACACAGTATTACTGTGCACCTCTTCTGCACCCTGCCATGTACTGTGTACCAAACCTCACAGGTGTACAAACCTTTGCCGAATGTGTATTACTGTGTCAGTTATGTCTGCTTTAATGCTCACAGCCCCTATGTGTTTGAGCGACACACATCTGGGATGATATGTGGACAAATGTCATTTGTGAATGCCTGATGTCTGGTTTACAGATCTCAACATCAGCGGTGCATGTATGACCAATACAATACTATTACACTGACAACCGTCAGACCTTTCCATGGCTATGGGGAGTCTATACACCCTTATTGATATGACGCATTCTTCCTTAATCTGCTATGGGACCACATCACCACATATATTAACAGTACATGAGCCTGATATGTGACATATGTCCTGCCCTTATCATGACTGTTTGTTGCACCTATTGTTATGTGTACTACAGAAGTCACTATTCCTGGCAGGGGTATACTAGCATGGACCATCTGCATTTTTCCAGTATATGGTCAGTCTGCCCTAGACATGTCCCCCAACTCTGCAAGATTGCAAGTTCTACTCATGTGCACATCCCCTGGAGTTCACACACTGCCGTCACTATTGCTGTGGAGTTGTTACATCTGCCACAGTTTCTGAACCTGACTGTGTGGAGATATAGCCGTTCTTAGCATCCTTAGGATCCCTGCTGCAGTGCACTGGTGTGTCATGATGACACACCCTCCCCACCTTCAGCCTTTTTGCAGATGCTTGACAAGTATGGCCTACACATGTGTTTCAGTTTGCAGTGTCCCAAACACTGAACACCACATGTAACAGCCTAGTCCCAGCTAATAATGTGGACCACTGTATTATGTTATGCCATAGTGTAGATCTGTAACAGTTGCCCATGTAATACTGGTATATACACTGTTGTAGCACTGTATAAGGGTGATGTTTCACACATGTCCCTACTGTAGGCCATGTGTCCCAGTACCTCTAGATAACGCAGTTGCCCACTTCAACTCAACATTCTTAAAAATACTAGACTTCCATGCTCCCTTAAGGACAAAGAGAATAAAAATCAATACTGCCCCTTGGCTTACCAAACACACACTAGCAACCATGCATCACAGAGATAAAGTCTGGGCACACTACCTGAAAAATAAGACCCCTATCTTACACAATGAATACAAAACACTTAGAAATAAAGTAAAAAAGTTCATCATCTCTGATCGACAAAACTACTTCTCCATCCTCCAAAACAGTAACAAAACAAATCCTCAAAAATTCTGGAAAGGTATCTCTACTTTACTTAACCCCAGCAAACCAGGTACCCCCAGCCCAGACCCTAATGCCCCTGATACTGACTTAGCTACCCAATTTAACTCATTCTTTATTGAATCTATTTCCAAATTAACCTCTTCATTCTCTAACAACACCACATTCTCCAATCTACCCCTATCCTCACATACCAACACTCCATCCTGCGCTGCTACCACTCACTTCCACTATAAAAAAACTCCTTCAGAAACTAAAGCCTTGCTCAAATGCTCCTGATAACATCCCATCTTACTTTCTTAGCATAGCTGCTGATGCTACTGCCTACCCCATTAGCATTCTAATCAACCGCTCTATCCAGGAAAGTACAGTTCCACAAATCTGGAAAAAGGCCTTTATCATACCTTTACATAAAGGTGGCAACAATAACAGTGTGACTAATTTCCACCCCATCGCTATCCTGTCTCCAATCTCTAAACTCCTAGAAAAATGTATCCAAATTCAACTCCTACCACATCTTTTAGATAATCACTTACTAACCCCCACACAACATGGTTTTAGACCTGGTCACAGCACTATGACAGCCCTCCTCTCCTTCCTTGAAACTGTAAACAAAGCCCGGGACTCTGGACTTATTGTCTCAACCCTACTACTTGACCTCTCTAAGGTCTTTGACACTATTTCACACAGCCTGCTTTTAACTAAACTCTCAAAACTTAACCTATCTCCTTCATCCTTGAACTGGCTCTCCAGCTACCTATCAAATAGATTTCAAGCAGTAAAATGGAAAAAGGCAACCTCCACATTTCTAAATACCCCAACCGGAGTTCCCCAAGGCTCCATACTAGGTCCCCTCCTCTTTAACATATTCATAAATAATTTCCGTAACTCTATCCCATTTTCAAACATTATCCAATATGCAGATGACTCAACTATTATCTGCTCGGCCTCATCTATCCCTACACTCCTCAAGCTCACTCAAGACGCTTTTTTAACCACAGAGCAATGGATGAAAAGAAACCACCTAGCACTAAACACCTCTAAAACCAAATTAATGGTGTTCACCCCCTCTAAAGTCACCTATTTCGATAGTAACACATTCTCTATTACTAGTCAAAACAACACACCTCTGGAACTGGTCTCAGAGACCAAATTACTTGGTGTCCAAATTGATAACCCGCTCAAATTCAACTCCCATATACAACTAAATATCAAAAAAACCATCAAAAACTTGGTATGCTCTATCGGCAAAAGCACTACCTTACACCTGCTACTAAAATCACTCTTTCTACTTCCTTTCTTATCCCCTCACTTCTCTATGGAGCACCACTTCTAACTAACATACAGTCCTCTCTGAAAACACAACTCTCCTCTTGCTATAACAAAATTGCCAAGTTCGCTACCAGCCACAAGTCTTCCACCCACCACTGTTCCTCTCTCCAACAACTACATTGGCTAGAACTACCCAAGCATCTCACCTATACTCAACTAACTCTTGCACATAAGCTAATCTTCAACCCCTCCCTCTGTCCCTCCCTGTCTTCTACCTTTAAAATGCATCTACCCAATAGAGTATTAAGGTCTAACAACCAAAATCTATTAGAAGTCTACAAACCAACTCGTCCCCTAGGCAAAAATCTTCTATCACATGGTTTAGCACGCCTCTGGAACTCCCTACCTCCATCAATTCGTACCACCTCCAACCATTTTTCTTTCAAAAAATCCCTTCATTCATATCTAGTATCCCAGTGGGAATGCTCTTGCTTTCACCCCACATAATTAACACTGGTAATTTCCATCTTCCTTTCCTTCCCCTATCTACACCTGCAATATTTCCTTAGAATTCCTCCTATCTCATTACACTCTTGTGTTACTGTATCCACTAGAATACACCACACTGTACCCTTTACATGTAAGATTGCTGATATGTAACCGTACTTCTCATTAAGTACCTTGAAACATTCCTTCTTTGTTTGTACCACCTGTATGATACATTACTAGTTGTATTATTTGTAAAAGTTTTCAGCTCTAGTTTGTACTAGCTGTATTGTTTCCTCTAATACTATGTAATTGTTTGTTTGAATCTCTTACTCTTGTATAATTATCATGATTAACCGATTGTAACTTTGATTGATTGGAGCTTTTCTCCCCAGGACTCCAGTGAAAACGGGTTCTTCTTGGCCCAATGGACTATCCTGGTAAACCAACAGAAAATAAAATAAAAATAAAATAGAAATAAAATAATTATGTTCATCCTTGTGGACACATTTCGCAATGACAGGATGTTAGTTATCTTGGAGGTGTCTGACATACCCTTCAGATACCCATCATGGTCACCACTGTAATGCAGTGCATTTAACAGCAACAATATGTGAACATGTACACCATGCATTATGGGTAAGTGTGTTAGATGTGTGCATGGAATATACCATCGCCATTGCATGCCTGGTGTATTGGCAGGCATCAACATAAACCATACTCACCAGCTACAGGCTGCTGCCTTGGTGGTATACCAGAGGGACCTACATAAGAGTGTGAGATATGTGATGTCAGTGGCCACAGCTGTGGCATTGCTACAGGGTGGGTGCAGCATTACAGTACATCAACAGTACAAGTCCACAATACTACCACTTAAGCACATCTGTTTATTACTACTTCGCAGCAAAAGACTATATATATGACATCTCAGATATGCATGATCTACCTGTACAGATGCGGATGCATATTGTCTACTGATGTGCCCTTTGGCCTTACCTGCACTCCCCTCAGCTGGTGTGTGGGTAGCACCCACCTCCACAATGGTCTCTGCCAGTTGTAGGGTGTGTGGGTGTGCAGGTGCCACGAGGTTGGTGAGGAGCTCCTCAACACATGTCAGAGGAAGATGGATGGCATGACCCCCCCCCCCCCCGTTGCGAGGTGATCCACCCGGACTGCAGCAGTACGCCGACGGGCATTGTGAAGCAGGTCAGTACAATGATGCTGGACCTGCTCAGAACTGCAGTTATGCAGGCCGACACCATTGACCCTGTGGACTAGATCGTTCCACAGGGTGGTCCACTCCTGCTGCTCATGGGTGGTCCTGCCAAACAGAACCAGATAGTGCTGTATAAGATGATTCAAAATTACCTCATTTTCCGCTGCTGAATACCCTGGTAAACGGCCATGGGACATCTTGCCTGAATGACATAAAGATGGAAACAGGTCTGAGCAACTCATACAGCAAGGTTACCATAGTTCTTAATACACATCTCTGTCACCCCCCTACCATATCAGTGACAACAAACTGTTCACACAACTCAATAGGTAGGGCTACAGCTTACCTACCATTGAGACATATATTGTATTGTACCACACTTTGTGCTATGTGTTTGTAGCCATGTTCCCTGTGTGGGCACTATCATTGCTGGCCTGTTATGGACTATTTCACTTGCATGCCATTGTCAGGGCCACTATGATTCCATATATGCATGTGGTATGCTTGCTATGTGATTGATGCACATCTGTCATTCTGTGTTATTGGGGATATCTATGCATGCTGTTGGACATGTTCCGGAATTGTGTGAACTATTACTACCCACATATGTTCTATAACAGTGACACAATGGCATGTTTAGGGAATTGTTGCCAGCAGAACCACCTCTTCCACCTCATCTGGACATGCTACCAGGCCACATCAACACACCCTGGGGCCTCCTCATCTACTGGTCCAGCACTACCCATCCCAAAAGCTTCTGTGGATCCCTCTATGGAACAGACCCCTGGACCTGACCTTGGGTGACAGGATAATGTCTGTGTGTGCCCCAGGGGGGGGCAACATCCCCTAAGGTGGTTCCACCTGAAGGTAGTGCTGGACCAGTAGATGAGGAGGCCCCAGGGTGTGTCCAGCACTGCCTTCAGCACCTTTTGGGATGTGCTACAGCACCTTGAGGCCCCCAGTACACAATCACAGGGTCCTCATGGTCCTCCTGCTCAGACTTCAGGCCAGGCACCTTCAGGGCCATGGAACTGCTGTTGTGACTAGCAATGGGTGGGGGCCTTGTTCCCATTATTTCCATATGAGGGCTCATGGGACTTCCATATTGCAGACCACACACACCATCCCGGATGTTTACCCAGCACATGTGTCATATACCTCCCCTGCAGGCTGTCCTCTATATCAACAAACCCGAACTACCTCTACAAATATACCTGCTAGCCTTCCCCATATTCCCATTCCCTACTTCACAGACAAGGGCAATGCGGTCCCAACAAGATGTTCACATGTGACATACCTGTCCATGTTGCACACACTTACAGCTGTATATGTCTGTGTGTATTGCTATGTGTGATGTTCCCTCTCACATAGCATGCAACACTGTGGTGGTAATATGGGGGACATGTATTGACATACATATGTGTGTATGTATTTGTATATATGTAGACATACACACACACACACACACACACACACACACATATATATATATATATATATATATGTGTGTGTGTGTGTGTGTGTGTCTGTGTGTAGATATATTTTATGTTGTATAATGTGTTTATATATATATATATATATATATATATATATATATATATATATATATATATATATCTACATATGGGTATATGTATATCTGTAGACATACATGTGTGTATGTGTGTGTGTATATATATATATATATATATATATAAATATATATATATATATATATAAATATATATATATATATATATATATATATATATATATATATATATACGCGTGTGTGTGTGTGTGTGTGTGTGTGTGTGTGTGTGTGTGTGCACATATACATGCCTATATATGGGGTACATTCAGACATCAGGTCAACAATCTCTAACTCTCCTTCCTGCACAGCTGCACTAATACATGTTTACCTGAGTGTCCTGCAAGTGGTGGGCTCTGGAACTCACGTGTCCATCATTATGGCTTTACTTCCACCACCAGGTATTGGTCACAGTAATATACATCCTTTTCATTACACAACACACAATATGTCAGTGCTGCTCTGCAAAGTTGATGGGTATGGGCCACTACCCACAGGGACAGACTCTATTGTCCATAGCAGTTGTTCAGCTGAACATCATTACAACAACAGCATCACCTGATGGCACATATATGTCATTCCACATCATCACTCCCAGTATTATGGACCAAGTACTACAGTCAGTTACATGCATATATACTTCACATACCTGTTGTGGGAATGAGGTCTGTAGTGGATAGTTTCCTTGTAGGAGGTTTTTATTTTTTTTCCTTGGCTATGTCCTTAGCCTGCTTTCTTTTTTGATGTTTTGGTTTTGGTTTTGGTTGTGGATCTTGTTTCTGTGTCTCTCTCTCTCTCTCTCTCTCTCTCTCTCTCTCTCACTCTGTCTATCTATCTCCAGTAAATGGATTGAGCTGCTTGGAATAGATTGCAGCATGGCTTTTGTAGGTGATGCACATGATCAGGTGATGGTCTCTGCAACAGTCAGTGTCCTCCACTTGCTACCTACATGCAGCATTCTGTGTAGTGCTTCCAATTACCAATGTCATGGCAACCCACTACTATAAATCCCTACATCATGTGGTGTGGTCCCTTTACCTTTTGTGTATGGTGGACATCCTTCCTGTGTGTGGGCAGCAGTGTTACAGACAGCAGGTAGCAATACCTCTTACAAGAGAACTTGCACACTCAGGCCAGCTACATAGTTGTATGAGTTTCCAGAACTACTGACAGAGTGTGTATAGTGTTGTTGTATGCATTGTATAGCACCATTGTTACAGGGTTTGTATGTACATACTAGGTTAACATGGAATGCAGTCTATCTGCATAGCTCTCAAAGGTGTGCCTGTTATGTTTTGTCTTTCAACCACACAGGTCTTGTGTCAGATATATCACTGGCAGTGTATGTGTTGAGTGCTATCAGTACATGGCTACATCCATTTGTGTTTCTGACTTTATAATCCTAACTAATGGTATGTTGCAGAATATCCTGTAACACCAGCAACTTGCTTAGAGTATGACAACACTATTTCACATATGGGGCTGTGTTCCGGCCTCTGTCCTCCACCTACATACCAGGCTTTGTTTATATGACATGCTGTCAGGGGTTGTTATGTAGTGGGCTATAAGTATGTCATGCTGCCATTCCTGCCATCATTCCACTGCTGTTGTGGCCTCCACACATATTGTAGGGTTGGGTCCATATATGCGTGGGCTTCATCTGCACTGTACATGTGTGCCCTTCTGCAGTCCAGAGGTCAGTGTATGTGATAGTGGTATATGCTCCTGTATGTCAGTCTATGGGGGGGATGCACCATAACTTACCTAGGCTGTTACAACATGTGAGGGATATCAGGAGTAAGCTGCCTTAAGGTACCTGGATGTACATTACCATACAATTCACCTTGGGAAAATGCAGGCCTACTGCTTCTTGCCATACAGACTGATCTGACAATGTGATTGTGATCATTTCAGTTGTGCCTTGTTATGTAACAGATACATCCCATTGTGTCAACTGAAGTCTTTTCCCCCTAGGGACTGCATACAGAGTGTAGATAGAGGCTGCTGGACTACACATCTGCATTACTTACTGTTGATTGATTGTTTTCCTGTGGCACAGTCTGTCTTTACTGTTGTACTACTTGAAGGCCTTGGCCTGGACAGCAACATATGTTGTGTTTCTGGAATACTGTATCAATTGATCTGTTTGAGAGTTGCATTAGCCTGTTTATATGTATTTCAAAGTCTAAACAGCTATATGACATGGCATATACAACGGTAATAGTACACAAATAAAGCTTTCTCATGTATGACAACTGGTGTGTGGTGTTATATCTTTTGACCTCTCTGTGGGTATATGTTTCAGGCAACAATTGTCTTTTGTATGGGTGACTCATACAGTGTCCATTTGGTAAGGTG